>NC_134533.1:196292836-196592836 GCF_050624435.1 Tenrec ecaudatus
TCCATCGCAGTCCTTCTCACTGTGGTCCCTGGACCAGCAGCATCAGCATCCTCGGGATCTTGTTAGAAATACGAATTCTTGCGTCCCACGTACTCGAGGCATGCTATCTGGAGAGACCAGTCCCTAGGAAAGGGCATCCATGCTTGGTAACGTGGAGAGGCAGTGAAAGAGGAAGACGCTCTCCGAGATGGATTGACACAGTGGCTGCAACGATGGGCTCAAATGGAACAATGCTTATGAGGATAGCCCGGGATCAGGCAGCTCTTCCCTCATTGGTATTTCGGGCGGCTGTGAGTCAGAATCAACCCAATGTCACCTAACAGCAACTAACAAACCCAGGACACACTGTTACAAACCCTGAGAACAGGGGAGGAGCCTGCCGGTGTCTGCAACACCAGTGCACAGCTTCTCGCCTCACAGCAAGATGTGAGCCAGCACAGTACTCAGTGACACTGACAGTGGGGTGGTGGAAGTTCGGAGGAAGAACACATAAGAAGCATGGCAAGGAGACTGGATTTGGTATTTCTGAATGGGGCAGTAACCTCATTTCATGCCAACTTGAAGATATACCAAATCTTAGGGGTGGTATTGAACTTGCCAATCAGGTCACAGCCTGATGGTGCCTGCTTGTTATCCTGGCCTGATAAGGAGGGTTCTGGGAATCTCCCCTCCTCTCTCGGCCTTCACCTTCCTGCTGGCTGACCCTGATTGCTGCCGGAGCCCTGTGATGCTTCCACCACCATTGGATCCACAAGACTTCGCATCCACCAGCCTGCGATCTTTCTGCCATCTGCATCATTGCTTGTGTCTGTGTGAGTCTGAGGAGGGTCCTAAGGATTAGTATCAGACTTAGGGACTTGAGTTGGACTGGGCTAGGAAGTTTTCTCGATCTATAATTCCTTCTTGATATAAAGCTCTTTCTTATACATCTATGAGTGTCACTAGGTTTGCTTCTCTAGTCTCACACTGAAGTATCAAATGCTGGACTAAGTTAGATGTAGAGAAAGTTGGGAGCGATATTTCAGAACAAGTCACCTACGGGTGTTCGGATTCATTGTAGTGAGCGATATGAAGTATCCCCAGTGTCTGAGTAGGTGAGTGACCCATTTAACATAATAAATTAGAATAGAGTTTGTTGATATAGAGGATCTTTCTGCACATTCATGTTTCTAGTTTACAAACAAGGTCTATTTCTAGAGCGAGAGTATGAATTCATACCTGTGTTGACATGTGTGAATGTGCGTGTACTGTGTCTAAAGCACTCAGTAGGGTAGCTTCCTCCACTGACACACGTGAAGAACCAGAGAATGTCTAGCGCACCAGGAAAGCATTTTGGCCCATCATCTACGCCCACCTTTTTCGTGTGTGCAGTTCCCGCTCAGTGTGGGCCATTCCCGCTCGGTACTAACCGCTCTTCTTTTCTGTCTCACAGCTGTCCTGGCTCAATGCTGGCAAGTGTAGAAACAAAGGCAATCTGTGCTGAGATTCAATTCTCTGTGATTTCTTAATGAGATATGCAAATGATGCTTGTTCCGTTGGCTCACACATGCGAGCATAATTTCCAAGGACATGTTCCCTGTAAAGGGTAACCTCCCGGGCTTTCTTCTTCAATGAATTGCAGGAAATCATCTTTGCGTGTTACTTCTCACCGGAAACAACTCTAATGAAATCCTTTTTTACATTAAAAAACCGTTTGGAAAGGCAGATGTTAGCCCATGAAAGCCCCTACCTTGAAAGATTAAACTCTATATGCGACTGTGTGCTAGAGGCCTGTATGTGGCGGCTAAGTACAACTGACTTTAGATTTCAGGCCTCCTGATGTGGTTATGTGTTGAGCTTTGATCCACAGCCTGGCAATTGGAAACCGCCAGCCGATCCTTAGGAAACAGACAGGACTTTCTACTTCCATAAAGAAATCCAAAGAGGGCAATTCTACCCTGCCCTGTAGGGTCATTATGAGTCGGCATCGACTTGATGGCAGTGAGTTTGGTGTTTTTGGGAATATTTACCAGTGGTTATGCACTGGGGTGCTAACTATAAGGTCAGCAGTTTGAACCCATCAGTGACTCCAAGGAGAGAGAGCTGAGGCATCCTCTAAAGATTCACAGCCCTGAAAGCCAAAGGGACCCTTCTACGCTGCCCTCTAGGGTGCCCCTAGAAAGGACTTGATGGCAGTGAGTTCTCTACCCTGAAGAGGAGTGGTTTGCAGCCCTCCAGCAGTGCCCTAGATGGAAAGCTTTGCCATCTGCTTTTGAAGAGCCACAGGTTCAGGGCCCCACGGGACCCCGGTCCACTCAGCTCACACGGGGTGCCTATGGCTTGGTCTCGACTCCATGGCAGACGGTCTGGGTTTGGGTTTGGGTTTACTTACCACTGTGTGGCCTCGGGCCTGTTCGTTTCTCCAAGCCTCAGAGCTTGGAGAGTCGGTGAAAGGATTAGAAATAATATACGGAAAATAACAACAACCGCAACAGGATCGTTGACAAATAATCTTGACACTGTTGTGTTATAAGAAACTTTAGTATATGAGTAGTGTTTATCACTTAAAATTGTAAGCTATGTTCGTCTTTGGAGGTTGGATTTATGGCTAACCTTGGAATCACTGATTCCCTGACGACAAAAGCTTGATCTTGTAATGAACCCATAATTGTATGAAAAAAATTGGAGCTCTTTCTTTCTTTGAAGTGGCAATGTTAGCCTTCCTTGCATAAGTTCCACCCAAATAAGCAATGCATATGTGATTTTAATGAAGTAAGACACCAAGCAAATTTTCTCCCTCCCTCACAAGGTCTCAGGATCCACTTCCCTGCTGCCTGATAAAATTGCATAATACAGAGCTCCTGAACATTCTGGGTACAGCTTTGAAAAGAATGATGTCATGTGAAGGATCAAAGAGCCCAGGCGTTAGTTGTGCACAGATTAGCTGCTATTTTTGTTTGTCTGTTTTTCTACGTGCCTTCTTGGTCTGCTGTTTGTCACGAATGAAGAAATAATGCCACTCCAGGGAATCTGGCTTTTGGGATTAGTCTTGGCTTCCAAGAGACCAGGATTAGTTGGTGATGGCTGGGGATCTTTTCTGCCTCTCCAGGGACCCAGGGCTTGTGGGAAGAGATAAAAGAACATGGTTTAAGTTCTCTCTTCCCCTTCTCTCTGACCCTTAATGAGGTCCTTCAGCTGATAAGGGAGGGCACTCTAGGCTGTGTGATCTCTAAGTCTCTCTCCCAGCTTCCAGCTCAGGAGGAATTTGCAAAACTGAAGAGACAGATGTTTCCAATGCAACTCTGTGCATGAATAAGCACATATTCTTTTCTGGAATGCACGTGTGTGTGTGTGATATTGGCTCACGGAGGTGACACTTATCCTTCCTTTTACTGACCGCCAGTCCCACCGCTCAATGATCCCACAAAAAATTCTGGATTTGAGACTGCATTGATGGCACCCTCTCTCATCCTTGGCGGTTTGTGGGAGGTGGTTTGCACCCGAGGGCCTGCCGCAGCCTGGTTGGCGCACCCAGTTCTAACTGGGTGCTTCCCGTCACGAAGCTGTGACTGCCATGGCCTGATGAGTTCTCTTGGGACGTTTTCATAACCCTGGAACTGGCACCATGCCTTTACGGAGCTTTTGAAATTAGCACCAAGGCTCCTCTTGCCAGCCTTCCAACTCCCTCCTCCCGGGGGGGCCCCTCACTCAGCCTCATCCTCTGTCTGAAATCACTCTGCCCCTCTTCTCTTGTGCGGTATTCCAGCCCGTGGGAGGATCTGTGTGGTGGAAGTTCCCTGGTTGCACCCCATTATCTCTGCCTGCTTTCCCTTCCTAGTTTCACGGCACATTCCTTCATTCTCTGCCCTTGGCCCGCTCATCAGTGAAGATGAACATGGAGACACTCCTATTGGAGGCCATTTTCAGAATCAAGAACAGAGGATGTAAAGGGAGCAGAGTGAGCAGATGGGATCGGCTTTCTGTTATTTCCTCATGTGTCCCTGGGGAAAATGGGCTTCACCATTTTGGGTGATTTTTTGTGTGCGTGTTCAAAATAATAGGATTTGATTGGATGGTCTGTAAGCTGTCTCTCAGGGCTAAGCTCTGTGAATGTGTGAGCGTTTTCTGCAGCTGGGCATTGCATTTGGCTCTAGGGTTCCTGGTGGCAAAAGAAAGCAGGAGGGAATACTCACCCTTTGCTGGTGGGGGTGTCTGGAAGTAGCATGGCGGTTCTTCAAAATCATCCAACAAAAAGCTGCCCGATGTCCCAGCAAGTTCACTTCTAGGTGTGTACCCCCAAAGACTGAGAAACAGGGACTCAAACAGACACACGCACACCAATGTTCATTGTTGCACTATGCACGTTCGCCCATCAACTACTGCTCACCAAGAGATGAACCATGACAACGTGTGGGACATGCATACAGAGCGATGAACCTTGAAAACATTACACAGTGAAATACATCCCCTGGAAAAGGACAAACAATGTAAGAGCCACCTTATATGAAATCTAGAATAGGGTCAAGAACAGGCAAGTGCGTACAGACATAAAGTAGAAGAATGGTTACCAGAGGAGGGGGAGAGAGCGGTTGCTTAATGGATACGAGTTCTGTTTCTCATGGCCATTCAGTCCATGCTGACTCACAGAGAACCCCTGTGGGTTTCTGAGACCATCACTGTTGATGGGAGTAGGGAGCCCAGTCTTTCCCCTGAGGAGTTGCTGGGGGTTTTGAACTGCCGACCTTGTGGATCGCAGCCCAACAGCTAACCACTACAGTCCTGGTGTTTCATTCATCGGTGGATGAACAAGTTTTAGAAATGTCTTCTGGTGGTGGCTGTCCAGCATGGTGAATATGAGTAATGTTCCTGAATTGTACATTTAATAACTGTCAAAAGGGCAAATGTTTGGTCATCTGTCAGGTTTTCAAATAAGCTATTTTCTCTCTTGTGTCCCATGACACAGAAAAGGCATACCAATGGTCACACTTCGAAAGGCCGTGGCCACAGAAAGCCCATTCCCGCAGAACTGTGCCGCTGCGAGCCCAAAGTCAAGGCCATGAAGAAGTTCGTGCTAAGAAACACAGTGGAGGCTGCAGCGTCAGAGACATTTCCCAAGCAAGTGTCTTCCAGGTGTCCGTGCTTCCCAAGCGGTATGTGAAGCTACATACTTGTGGGGTTGTGCTATTCACAGCAAGGTGGCTAGGAACCCGGTCACGTGAAGCCCTGGAAGGGCTGAACCCCTTCATCCTGATTTAGACTTGAAGGTGCTGACCGCACGACCTCCTCCAAAGCTGATGTAAAGATTAGAAGCTGAAGAAAAACAAACCTGAAAGGAAAGAAAATGGGAGTTGTTCTTTACAAGTAAGTGTGTTAGTCCGGGTAGACTAGAGAAACAAATCCAGAGAGACTCATATGTGTATACGAAAGAGATTTATATACCAGAGCAATTGAATATTGAGAAAATATCCCAATCCAGTCCAGATCAAGTCCATAAGTACAATATTAGCCCACATGTCCAGTACCAATCTATAAAGTCCTCTTCAGACTCACAAAACACATGAGATGACACGGAATGCAGGGAGATCACAGGCCAGTGGGTGGAAAGATGGTGGAAGCATCTCAGTGCTGGCGTGGGTCTCCATGTGGCTCCTCCAGGTCCAAGGCTCTTGCTGCCATCAGCATAGATCGATGTGGCTGGTCAGTAGAGCATCCTCAAGGAGTCTGCACAGAGAGTGTCTCCTGTCTCCAAGGAGGAAATACCAGAGTCCCCATAATCCTCAGGAGAAGGCCATACCCACACAGAGGCCTCATTGGCTAGGACCTGATTGACAGACTAGACTCCACCCCTTCACTCTTAATCCTCTCAAATCCCAAATTGACACCAGATTATGTAACGACCACAGTAAGTAAATAAATAATCTCTTTTTCCACGAATTTTTTTGAAGCTTCCCTGTGTGTCTACATTGTACTACCATGAAATCATGGGTGGTGGGGGTGGAAAGAGGACAAGAAAAGCAGTTGGTTTATATGGCGCTCAGCATCACAAAGAAGTGTAGGCATCTGCAGAGACAGAATCAAACTCAGATAAGGATGTAGCACATGGGAACCCGGAGAACATTAAATTGTGTCTGTGACTCAAATTCAAACTGGGCTCGCAAGTTCTGTGTCCGAAGCTCCTCGGTGCACGCAGCAACAGCACTGAGCACCAAAACGGCACTCATTCTTGGGGGGAGAAAGGGCAAAGGGCAGCCTTTGGTCTGGATCCAGGTCTCTGACATCCTCGGAATTTCGTCTTTGTCTCCCTCTACGCAGTGGGGTCATTGCCCCCCCCCCCAAACACAGAAGGTAACAGAATGACTCATAATCAAAGATGTTAGGGGAACTCTAATTGGCTAGGCTTGGGCCAGCTACTCTGTCACCTGAGCTTTATCACCTGAGGGTCACCGTGAGTTGCCAATGGACAACTCCCAGTAAGGACAACAGCAAGAAGAGAAAGAACATGGGCTAGACGGGCTAGAGTTCATCTGATACAGATGACCAAGGCCAGACCCGGACCTCACCAAGTACTCTAGCTTCACACACCACGGGCATGGCGCTAGACCAAGGGAGACACGGGCTATCAACATATTTAGGGGAAGAGTGGGACTGGGTCCATGGAACAAGGCCGTGTTGGAAGAGATGTTGCTAGGTGCCATCCTGCTGGCTCGGACCCATGGCAACCTCATGCACAACAGAACCAAACACCGCCAGGAAGTATGTGTGAGTGCGTTGGTGTAGCCTGTTGACAATCTTCGTCCTCTGTTTCACCACGCTCAAATTAAAGGGGTTGACAGCCAGCCCGGGCTGCGATGAGAACTCAGATTCCTGTTTATTTGGAAACTGTAAAGTGAATAGAAACAGGGAATGTTATGTCCAAAGAGCTCACCTGAAGCTCCACAGGTAGGTTGGAAATGGAGGCTGTTTCTCGGTGTTCAAATGACATTGATCCTCCCGGCAAGAAAGAGGTGTTTTATTCTCACTAAAAAGGATTTCAAACAACACTGCTGGCAGCCTATGGTTTTTTGGTTTCTTTTTCCTCTCCCGCCCGCCCACCCGCACAGACGGGCTGTGACAGCATCTGGCACCAGCAGACAGGCATTTGTTCGCACTTTCACACACATCACTTCTTAGGAATCAGCATCCACCGGGGCCGGTCTGCATTTTTCAAATAGAAATCTGTTCGGGATTTGGGGGGATGATCGCTTGGGCGGCTGTGAGCATGGAGCTCGGCCGTCCTCGTCCGAGTTTTTCCCCACATTTATTCCAGGCCTGACACCCCGACTCGCTCCATGACACGGCCGTGACACACGCTCGCAGATCCTGGGCCCCCCACACGTCCCCCAAGCGCCCCCCAACGCACGCAGCCCCCCATCCCCCCGCCCCAGGACTCAACCCCAGCCACAGCATGTCATCCACCCGCCCCGCCAGCCTCAGAGGTCTCCACCCAGAAAGACCACCTTCAACTGCAGACACGGCCCCACCCCCCCAAACACACACAAAGTTCCAACACAGCCCGGCCTTCCTGCGTCTCCGCGCGACTTGTTTTGCTCCTGCTCGAGCCCTTGACCCCAAAACCTCCGAGACCAGCCTATGGTTTTTGAGACTGGGGATTTCTCGTGTCTTTTTGTTAATTAACAAACACTTAAAAAAAAAAACAAACCAAATGAACAAAACCCAGCTTCACAAAGAAGGCTCTTCTACCTTCACTTGTTAGATGTACACTTGATCAGGATGGATGTCACTCAGGATACTGACTTGGCCTGTGTCACATAGCATTGAGGAATGGGTGATGGTGAAAATGTGATGTCTTTTAGGAGGAGATGTGGGAGAAGGTCTTGGGAGGTTAGATAAACTATGGAGGTAATTATTTGTTCACTTATTCATTCTGCAGATATTAATTGAACTCAATTTATGATAGGAAATGAGATATAATTTCTGTCCTTGAGCAGCCTAAGATTTAATGAGGGAAACAATTTGATGAGAGAACCAGTGTGGACATTTCAGGTCAAGGTTAGTGAAGGCAACAGGGAAGGAGTGGTGAACTCTGATCTGAGTTTGGTCCTGCTTCCGGTGGGAAGAGTCAGTACAGCGGACACCTAGCAGCCCCTCTCCAAGCATCTCTGTGCTCACATGCAGCTGGGTGGAGCATGCACACCTGCTCTTGCATTGTGCTCAAGCTTCTCTGCCTGCGTCCAAGACAGCTTGGCTAAGTGTCAGATTTAACACCCTCAGAGACAACCCCCAACCACGGGGGGCGGGGGGCAGTTGTTGTGTGCCCGTGTGTCGATTCCAACTCATTCCTCATGTGACGGAGTAAGCAGAACTGGCCCAGAGGTTGTGACCTTTATGGAAGCATATCACCAGGTCGGAGAGCCACTGGGTCGCTTCAGATCGCCGACCTTTCAAGTCGCAGCAGAGTGTTTACCCCTTGCCTCCAGGGTTCATTGGAGGGATGGTGATCAGTGAATACATCCGAGCTGTTCCTCAATGGGATAATTCAGGGCATCATTCTACACAGTGTCTCAGAGGGCATCCAGGGGAATTGAATCCCTGCTGCCTGCAGGGGCAATGTCCTCTTTGGCTTGTCATTCTTGTTAGTTTTGAGTCTCTTAGTATCTTGCTTCCTGGAATCACTTTTTAAAATAAATCACCTACCTACCCAAGTCCTGGTCAAGGAACGCAGTGTTGGTTAAAGTACCTTACTGTGAACTGTTAGATCAGCAGTTCTAATCCACCAGCCATTCTGCAGCAGAAAGAGGTGGCATCTGCTTCCATAACGATTACAGCCTAGGAGACATTACGGGGCACTCGACTCTGTCCTATAAGGACATGAGTTGGAATTGACTCAGTGGTGATGGGTTTTGTTTTTGGAAGTCCTTGTTGCTGATTCTGCTGCTAGGGGGAACCTAAACTAAGACAACCAGTTTTTCTAGAAGTAAGGAAGATGGTTTGAAGGTCAAGGGGAGGTTACAGAGGAGAGAAAGGTGATGGATGATCTGAAGTAATAGAGTAAACGGCCTTACTCCTTATAAGGGTCAGAGTTAAGAGTTGAAGACCCTGAACTAAAGTCATCTTCTTCCAGAAGGCCTCAGGCACATAAAGGAGACTGGAGGATGGAGAACAGGAAGAAAGATGGGGCTTTCTATTCCCATAAACCGTCATAGTCTCAGAAACTCACTGAGGCCGTCTGTATCCTAGCGTTGCTGTGAGTCAGCATCCACTCCATGGCAGGAAGAAGGGAAGGAGATGGAGTTGGGGGAATCAGTCAGAGGGAAGAACATGTCTTCCTGAGCAGAAGGAAGAAAGAGACGACTGGAAGAAATTGCTACCATGACAAGGTCTGAACTGAACTGGGCTTTAAAATTTCACACATGGCGTATTGATCACTTGCCTTAGAAAATCAAAACATTTAATGAGAACTTGCTGCTTCTCAGCAGCATTCTAAGGGCCTGTATTTTCCAAGCAGGACAAAATTCTTGCCAGGCTATCAGCACATCACAACTAATCAAGGGTCAATTGGTAAACAGCGAACTAGTCTATCACTTCGGAGGTCATCCTTTAGGTTGTCTGTCCATTTCAACATTCCTGGGAAAGCGGAGAAGTATGAATTCTGCTGAGGATCTGCCCACAAGCGTTGCAGTGGTCTATGACAGGGTGCGGCCAGAGGCTTATACCGGATTCAGAAGAGGACATGGCTATCCCTTGTGATGTCAGACGGATCTTGGCTGAAAGCAGAGCATATCAGGTGTTTATTTGTATTTCGTTGACTATGTCAAGGCATTTGACTGTGTGGATGATAATAAACTATGAAAAGCTTTGAGAAGCATGGGAATTCCAGAACACTTGACTGTGCTCCCGTGGAACTTGTCCACGGATCAAGAGGCAGTTGGGTGAAAAGAACAAGAGAATACCACATGGTTTGAACTCAGGAAAGGGGTGTGTCAGGGTGGCATCCTCTCACCAGACTTACTCAGTCTGTATGCTGAGCAAACCATCAGGGAAGCTGGTTTATATAAAGAATGTGGGATCAGGACGGGAGGAAAGCTTATTAATAACCTGCAATATGAAGATGATGCAACCTCGATTGCTGAAAATGAGGAGGACTCAAAGCACTTGCCACTGTGGATCAAGCACTGCAGCTTTTAGTATGGATTATGTCTTCATGCTATGAAGACCCATATCCTCACAGTTGAACCGGTAGGTAATATCCTAATAAATGGAGGAAAAGTTGAAATTGTCAAGGATTTCATCTTGCTTGGATTCACAATCAATGTTCATGGACGCATCAGTCAAGAAATCCAAAGACGAGTTGCCTTAGGTAAGTCTGCTGCACACGACCTCTGTAGAGTGTTGAAGAACGAGGCTGTTACTTTGAGGACTAAGGTGTCCCTGACCCAACCCATAGTTATTTTCCATTCCCTCATATATATGTGAACGTTGACCTCGAGTAAAGAAGACTGAAGAAGAACCAATGCATTTGAATGGTGGTGCTGGAGAAGACTATTGAAAGTACCAGGGACGGCTCAAAGGACAAGTCGATCTGTCTTGGAAGAAGTATGGCCAGAGCTCTCCTTAGATGCAGGGATGGCGAGACTTCCTTTGACATTCTGACTGTTTTGTCTGGAGAGACCAATCCCCGAAGAAGGATAGCATTTAGTAAAGCAAAGGGGCAGCAGCAAAGAGGAAGGCTCCCAACCAGATGGACTGACTCCATGCCTGCATCAATGGCCTCAAGCATCAGAAACACTGGACAGAACTGGACAGTGCGTCCTTCTGTTGTGCGCAAGGTCGCCGTGGGTCAGAGGTGACTTGCTGGCACCTAACGACAATAACAAATGAGTTCTGCTGCACTGATGATCCAATGTTTCTGTGTGCACACTCGATATCAGGAAATGTTGTCATTAGGAGCCACGAGCTGTTTCTTGCTCCTAGTGACAGCGGAACACAGCACTGCCTGGTCCTGCGCCATCCTCTCAGTAGCTGTGATGTTTGAGCCCAGTGTTGCAACCTCTGTGTCGTCCATCTCACTCGGGGTCTTTTTCTTTTTACTGACCCTATTTTACCAAGGGTGGCTCTTTTCCAGGGACCGGTCCCTTCTGATAACATGTTCAAAGTACATGAGATGACATCTTTCCATCCTCCTAAACAGTATCCTGGCTGGACTTTCTTCAAGATATATTTGTTTGTTCTTCTGGCAGTCCATGGCACATCCAATATTCTTTGCCTAAATTATCATCGAAAGACAACAATTTTGCCCCAGTCTTTCTTATTCATTGTCCAACTTTCACATGCATACGAGGTAACTGGAACTCTCACAGTTTGGGGAAAGGCCCAAAGTGACACACCTTTGCCTTTTGATATTTTAAATAAGTCTTTTGCAAATACAGATTTGCCAAATACAAGATATTACTTGGCGTGGGTGTTTTTTTAAAAATCGTTGCTTCCTTGGGCAATGATTTGGATGCAAGAAAATGCAATCCTTGACAATTGTAATATTTTGTTTGCTTACTTTGGGGCTTAGCTGTGAGGATGCTTGTTTTCTATACATTGAGTTCAATCCATATTGAAGACTTTGATAGTCATCAATAAGTGTTTCAAATCCTTTTCACTTTCAGCAAACAAGGTTCTGTTGTCTGCATCTCGCAGGCTTTCCATGAGCATTTCTTCAGTTCTTATGCCAAGTCCTTCAGAGAGTCCGGCTCTTCTCTGATGATTTGCTCAGCATACGGATTGATTAAGTATGGTGAAAGGATGCAACCCTGCCACACACCTTTCCTGATTTTAAACTATACGGTATCTTAGTATTTTGTTCAAACGACCAACTCTTTGTCTATGGATAAGCTCTGCGTGAGCACAATGGAACGACTCACAGGGCCCTGATGTACAACATTCCAATCTTAGCAATGCCGTCCACAGGTTGTCATGATCCACATAGCTGAATGCCTTTCCATAGTCAATGAAATAGTATCCTTTTCACTGACTATCTAAACGTCTTTCTGCTGCTCTCAACTTTCAGCCAAGGTCCATATGACACAAAGCATCCAAACAAAATGGGAGAAATAATAAAGTGCAAGCTGACCATATCCCTTGCTCTGTGTCTTCTTCTGAATCCACTTGAGTATTGGCAGTTTCCTGTTGATACTGCTGCAACTGTTGTTGAGTTATGCTCTGCAGAATTTTACTTCTGTGTAATACTAAAGCTATTGCTCAGTAATTTCTGCATGCTCTTGACCAACTCTCTTTTGGATGGGCACAAACCTGGATTTCTTCTAGTCCGTTGGCCAGGTAGTGGTCCCCCAACTACCTTGCTGTAGATAAGGGAATACTTCTAGCATTACATCTATTTGTTAAAACGTTTCAGTTGGTATTCTATCAATTCTTCGAGAGTTTTCTGCCAATCTTTACCGTAGCTTGACATTCTTCCTTTAATATTATTGCTTCTTGATCACCCGCTAACTCCTGACATGACTGAGCATTGACTAATCCTTTTGTTGTTGAAACTACGTACTCCTTCCATCTACTTTTCATAGTGTGCCATTCAGTATTTTGCCGCTAAGATCCATTCAGTAGTGCAATTCAAGGCCTCCCCCCCCCCCCCCCAGTTCTTCCATCTTAGGAAATACTGAGCGGTCTGTATTTCCTTTCGGTTTTCTAACGTCAGGGTTTTTGGTGCACATTTAATTTTAATATGTTGTCTTCTCAAGCCACTCTTTAAAATATTCTTTTGTCTTGTTACGTCTTCCATTTGGCTGAGATGCTCTATGTTTAAGAGCAAGTTTCAGAGTCCCTTCTGACGTTATTTTTCTCCTTGTCTATCTTTTTATGCATTCTCACATATAAATACTCATATTTCCTCTGACCTCATCCTGATCTCATCTCTGGTTCATATGAGCTTGTTTCAAGTATCCAAGATGAAAGCAGACACTTGAGTTTGCCTGGATTAAGGCCATTGATGTATGAATTCAATTCATTAATTCATCCACCATCCATTCTCCATTCAATCTTCCATACATGCCGATGTGGAAAGTTAATCTGTGCAAGATGTTTTATGAGGGCCCAGTGAGAGACTACGAATATCCCTCTTCTTCAGGTATGTACAATCTAGAGATTTGAGATGGAGGCCGAAACAGATCATTGAAATCTAGAGAAGGATTGTAGCTATTTATTCTGAGAAATTTTTCATGAGAATTGAAAAATCCCGGTTTCACTCACATTCCTTTATTTTTCGTGCTGCTTTTGAAAACCTCCTTCTGGTAAGGTTGTGGATTCTATTTTGAGAGCAGTGTTTACAGAGTGACCGAGCATTTGCATCTAAAGCATGAGTGCCTCCGTCACCATAAACACAGCCTCGCTCCTCCTCTGGCCCCCCTTCCGGCACCCAAGTGAGTATTAAACACGGGGAAAGCTGATGTGTCACTGTGCCCTGGAGCCTCCTCTCGGTACTCCAGGGAATTCCAGAGGCTCACGCAGCTTCTTGAGGAAAGAGGACAAGAAAGCGCAATTGAAAGGACCCTCTCAGAAAGATCTGGCAGGTAGGAGCAAATTCCTATCCCATGGGGTTTTTGGGTCTGGGGGCACTCTAAAGTGTTTTGGGTTTTCATTCATTTTGAAACTGCATCTCTTTCCTCTAAATTCAAAGACAGCTTCTGGGTTAGCTCTACAAAGACAAGGTGGGCTCTAAAAGGAAAAATAGAATCATACGGGATCTGCAAGACTGAGGTTTTTATTGAGCAGGAAGACATAGACTCTTCTGGGATCTATTCAGAACTTGCCATCTGTGTGGGAAGGGGCATTTGCCTTGTGCTCTGGGACTGAAGCAGGCTCGGTGAATTATCTCACTGATACAAAGCTTAGGGAGAAAGATGGAGATTAGTGTAAGAATGGCAAAACTCAAAGGAAGAAGAAAACAGGAAAGCTTGGAGGAACACACAGACTTAAGGAAGGTAAACAAACACAAAGGAAAAGGACCCCGGTGAAAAGGCAGCTTCTCTACTCCGTGTACCCTGGGGGAACTGGGGCAATTCTCTGGAGGAACCAGGAGCTGTTTCCCTCTGTCTAGCACTCCAGGATTCAGACCATTGAACTATGTTCCCTGATGGTTACACAATTCTTTTGCTGCTGTGTGCTATTGAATGGATTCAAATTCAGAGTGACCCTAGAGGACTGAGCCACAGAACTGCCCCAGGTGATGGCCTAGCTGTCACTTTGATGGGAGCAGGTGCCGGTCTTTTCTTCCTGCTGCAGTTGGGTGCCTTCCAACCCCAGAGAACTTATGGTTAGCAGACAAGGGGCCTGATAATGGTGCCATTTTAAATGACAAACTGAAAGGATTATTTTATTTTATTTATTTTTTTAGGGTTTTTCTTTCTTTTTTTTAATCAATAAATCTTTTTATTGGGGCTCATAAAGCTCTTATCACAATCTGTACATACATCAATTGAGCAAAGCATCCTTATACATTCGTTGCACTCGTCATTCTCATAATTCACCTTCCACTTGGGTTCCTGGAATCAGCTCGGTTTCCCATTTTCCCCGCCTCCCCCTCCCTCCCTGCTTCCCCCTTCCCCCTGGTCCCTTGATAGTTTATAAATAATTATTATATCTTATCTTACACTCCCCGGCGTCTCCCCTCACCCACCTCCCCATTGCCCATCTCCCAGAGAGGAGGTTACACATAGATCTCCAAGATCGGTTCTCCCTTTCTACACCCCCTTCCCTCCTGGTGTCGCCACTCCCACCGCGGGTGTTGAGGGGTTCGTCCGTCATAGATTCCCTGTGTTTCCAGATCCCTACTGCACCGCTGTACATCCTCTGGTATAACCAGGTCCGCAAGGTAGAATTGGGGTCATGATAATTGGGAGGGGAGGAAGCATTCAGGAACTAGAGGAAGGTTTTGAGTTTCATTGTTGCTACACTGAACCCTGAGTGACTCATCTCCTCCCCACTACCCCTCTGGAAGGGGGATTATTTTAAATGTTTAATGGAAACTTTTAAACAGCCAGCAAAATGTCAAGAATCTTATTGAGCACCAATGGATACGTACCAGGCAGAACCCACTGTTACCATTATGCCATCATTATTTTCTTATATGCCCATCCCCTGATCTTTAATTTACAGACTTCAGTATGTTTCCTCTCAATATCAGCGTGCCTATCATTCACTAGAGTTCAAGAAAGGGAACCTTTTTTTATAAAACCTTTGAAGAAAAGTTAGCCTAAAAATGAACAGAACTAGATTTGGTACGTAATTTTTAGATAGCTGGGACTGATATTTCTGCATTTAAATTCATTGAGCACACTCAGGGATGTTGCTGACTATTAAAGATGACTTTTGAGGGGTGAAAGCATCAATTATTGGCTGAGAATTATTCTACAGGATTCACAGGAGAGAAAGCCATCAACTTTTTGCTCTTTCTATTGATTTTCTTTCTAATTTTTTTAGGGACCAAGTAATAGACCAAGAGAATACAAAATACAGAAAAGCCCTTTAAAAATTTTAACCCTTGCATGTGTAAATGATGGGCCTGTGAATCTGGTCGGCCATCACACACTGCGGTCCGGTAGTTCCTGATTTATAGGAATGGCCTTTGAAATGCCTGCAGATGTGTCTGTTTTGTCACTGACTGGGAGTGCTGGCGCCTTTCCCACATTTTCGGAAACATGAGTTATGGCACATGGTAAAATCACTAGGAAGTGAAACTGGTGAGCAATAGCTACCTGATAGTGTTGCTTCAGAAGGTTCTGGACCTAAAGTAAGGATGATTCTTTCTAAAAACATCATGTAAGAAATTGTTTGGCCCAAGCATTCCAACCTAACCTTGAAGCTGATGTTTGAGCAACTCGCGCTCTCAATGAATTTTTGTGGCCCTGAGTTTCAGAAGACTCATCATTCTGACGGCCTCTCTCTGCTGACTCTCTGAGTGTGGCTGCAGCCACAGACTGGCTCCATTTCAAAGTTCTCAGAGATCTGAAGTCGTCTTCAAACACTGGGCTCCTCATTTGGGTTTTCCCTTGATACTATTTCTAGTGATTCAGATTTTCGCTATTCTAACTTTATTTTTAAGAAAAATTAATTAAAATACAATGATAATTAACATTCAAAAGAGAACCTAATTGGTTGTGAGTTCCATTTACAAAAATGTCTTCAGAGATACACATCTTCCCAAGAATTTGTCTAAATCTTTGTATAGAATATTCTGCTTAAGAATAGGGTGAGGGGAACATGATGTGGGGTACCAGCCCCCACAACGAATGGGTCCAAAGTGGGAGGGGTATGGAATTAAGGGATAAATTAAAGAGACATCAGACAAGATAAGGCCTGTAAGGGCTCACCTTCTGGACCACCAAGACTCCAGGAGCCAGGTCCATGAAGAGAGAGAGAATATATTTCCAACAGAGGCTTATATACGCTCGGTGTGTGTGTGTGTGTGTGTGTGTGTGTGTGTGCACGCGCAAGCCTCTCTAGTTACAGGTAAATCATATACATAACAAAATGGGTTATACCCTAACCATAAAGGTCCTGAGTACATTGGAGGAGTAACCTAATCCCAGTGCTGGGCAGGTAAGGGGGAGAGCCTAGAGAGCGGTGGGATGTGCCTGCCTCTAGAGCAGTGGTTCTCAACCTGTGGGTGGCAACCACTTTGGGGGTTAAATGACCCTTTCACAGGGGTCGCCTACGACCATCAGAAAACACTTATTTCTGATGGTCTTAGGAACCGAGACACTGCTCCTCTATCTGTCTCCAGGTGGGTCTGCCCACATGCAGATAGGCCCACATATGAGTACATGGCATGATGATATCATCGTGACAACCCCATCACATGCACCCCATGCAAATACAGGTGTATGTGACAGGGGTGGCGCCATAATGTACTTATACAGACTAGTCACACAAGTATAGACAGCAGCTACTGTGTAGAAAGCAGCTACTGTGTAGAAAGCAGCTACTCTGTTAAAAGCAGTTACTGCATTGAAAGCAGCAGTATTGGAGGTAAAACAGCACTTTATGAATTATAATTACTGGATAAATGTAAAATCATGTACTGTGAAATCATCAACTACTTCAAAAAACCATCTGCACCATGATAACTTAATCTGGATGCTGGTCAGTCTTTTTATATTCAGCTGTCATTATGTTCAATTTGTAACAGTGAAAATATATCCTGCATATCAGACATTTACATTATGATTCATAACAGTAGCAAAATGACAGTGATGAAGTAGCAACGAAAATAATGTTATGGTTGGGTGGTCACCACCACATGAGGAACTGTATGAAAGGGTCGCAGCATTAGGATAGTTGAGAACCACTGTTCTATAGTGAAGCTGAAGACTGGATGGCAGTTAGCTATGGGCTTGTAAGAGGTAACCTTAAGGTAGCACTATTGTGGGAGGATATAGTGGGGAACAACATTAATTCTGAGAATTTGATTGGGACTCATCTCTAACTCACAAGGGGGAAGGCCTCCCACCACCCCAGAAACTCAACCTGCCAGGTTTCTTAATGCATGAGAATAAAGGATTCATCTGTATGCACCCTCTCTGCATTCTCTGCTTCCCACCCATGAGAAACCAAAATTCAAACTCACTGCCATCAAGTTCATGCTGGCTCATGGTGGCCCCTGTGGGTTTCCGAGACTGTAACTATTTCCGGGAGCAGAAAGCCCAGTCTTTCTCCCAGGTAGCTGCTGCTGGTTTCCATGTGGCTCAGAGTCTAAATCATAACCACTACTCCACCAGAACGTCCAGGAACATGAGCGTGGGCAACAATTTTAAGGAAGACAGGTTTCACTGAGAAGGTAGCGCATGAGCCGACTTGGAGAAGAGGGGATTAGTCATGTATGAATTCCCTCTGGGGAAGAGCGGGAGGCAACCGCGACGGCAACAACCTTAAAGAAGGAGCGTATCAGCTTCCTTGAAGACTCACAAATGTAGACTAAAGGGATCAGGGAGCATGAGAGATGAAGAAAACGAGTCAGAGGGACGAGTGGGGGCCAGACGTATGGGGTCTCGTGGCCTAGTTTGTTTAATCACTCAGTGAAGAGGAGCCACTAGAGGGACCTGTGTGGAGGTGGCTTCAGTTTTAAAAGGATTTCCTTCAGGGCATGTTGGGAATGGGTTGCAGGGAGAGAGCGTGGAAGCCCCATGAGAAGGTTGTTGGAATAACCCGGGAAAGAGATGGCGGGGCCTCAGACCAGGCTCTTTGCAGTAGCAGCGGCGAGAGGAGGCTATGCAGCTTTGAAGGGAAAGCCGACAGGATTTCTCCCCAGGTAGAAGGCCAGGTGTGCGAGAGAAGGGGCAGTCGAGGTTCCCGGCATGGCTTGGGGTTTGAGCAAATCTGAGCAAGTATGGAGCTGTCGTGACCTGAGAGGAATGGAAGAAGGAGTAAACGGGACAACGGGGTGAAGAAGGAACTGTCCTAGGAGTGGAGATTATGAACACGCTAAAGGCTCAGCTATTCAGTGATATGAGGGGACAGGTTTCAGAAGAGCAGAACAGTACAAGCTATCAGGTTTGAGTTCTGGAAATTAAGCCCTGAACTGGCTTGTGGAGGTTGAATAGGTGACTGTCTGGTCTGTATGTAGGAGGCAGCTTCAGAAAGCTCCTGGACAAATGGCATGGAAAGATAATGGAATTGTTCCGGGAGATTTTTTGAAGCCCCTTTGTGTGTGTGTGTGTGTGTGTGTGTGTGTACACACACATGCGTATGGGCAAGGAGGTGGGGGAGCGGTGTGTGGTCTCCTAGGCAGAAGGAATGAATCAATATTCCGAGTAAGTGAATAGTCCCCAATATGCTGCACAATCTAAGTGCACTTGACAAGACATGCCCTCTGGTAACTATGTGACCCTCACAAGATGAAAACAAACAAACAAACAAACAAGCACCTTTTGTTGTGAATTGGGGGAAACATTTACAACACCCATTTTCCAGCCAACAATTCAAACATTTGTTTGATGTCTTCATCCATTGCAACCTCCTGGATGTAAACAGCATGTATCACATTTCCTCCCTGTATTTCCTATTGTCATTCCTCCCCCGACCCTCCTGACCCCTGTCCTGGGGTAAATGCTGTCTGTTTGATCTCCACCAATTGATTATTTCAAGTGCTTCCCAGAGTTTTGTAACCCAGTCAATGCATCTTGCAATCTAAGGAGAAGCGTCTGGGTCTTTAGGGGGACCAGTGCATTTGCTGCATTCAACTCACTGCCATTGAATCAATTCCAAGGCACAGCGACCCCAAGGTCAGGGTAGAATGCCCACTGTGAGTTTCCGAGGCTCCCATTCTTGACCAGAGCAGAAAACCCCATCTTTCTCCTACAGAGCAGCTGGTCGTCCCGAACTGTTAACCTTGTAGCTAGCAGCCAGATCTGTACTCCACTCACCGCCAGGGCTCCTTGGGTACTGGTGGTGGTGGTTGTGAGGTTCCGTTGAATCAGTCCCAACCCATAGCGACCTCATACACAACAGAACAAAGCACTGCCCGGTCCGGCGCCGCCCTCCCAATTGTGATGTTCGAGCTCATCACTGGGTGTGAGTGGATGTTTATTCAACTTGTCTTTTACAAACTTAATTATACAATTTAAGATATCCAAATGGACACACGGACTATTTCAGTGCACCTAGTTGTTTCGAGCGGAGCCCCTGGGGATACACATAGGCGCCTCAGCTCCAAGAACTCGGGCAGCTGCTTGTTTCACTCCACTGGCCGCACTGCCAGCCAATGTGGGGTCCCCCATGGCAGCAGCTCCTGAGATCGAGGGGGGCCCTGCCTCTCCTGGGTGAAAGAAGTCTGCTGCTATCCTAAATCTCCCTTTTAACAGCGCACCGTTAGTTCCCAGAGATCATGGACAGAAATGCGGGCACAGCATTGATTCGGGCAAGGCATTTCTTTCTCTCAGATGCAAGCAGGGTGAGGCTGGTCCGGTCAACGAGAGAGAGCTGACTGGTGGCTGCTTTGCTCTGTGGATGGCTGCTGGACACAGGTGGCGGTGACCTCTCAATGCTTGCAGCTTGCTGCTCCTCTGTTAATTCATGCAGCCCTCCCAGCCATTTTCCATGCGGTTTTTGGCAAGCTACTGTGGCTTCTATTCGATGACCTACAAACCCGAAACTTAGAGAATCAGGGAGGCTGTCAAGAAGCCACATGACAAGAATGTGGCAGGCTGGCATTACACCGAAAATTCAGTGCTGTACAATTTTTACTGCCCGCCCGCTACTGTCTCTCCAGTCTCCGGAGCAATCTTTTTCGTAATGCGAGTAAGCAAGTGAAAGGTCAGGGTATAGGATTCCAGACCAGACCATTGCAGGAGCTGTCACGCTGTCTTGACCTGCACTTTCTGTTTTATGGGGACAGGAAACAGGGGGTGGCAGGCGTCCCTGACCTAGTCAGCTTAGTGGCTTGTAGTCATTCTTCCTGAAATGAAAGTGTGTCAGAACGCGGGCTATTTACTTCCATTTTCTGACGAAAGCACCCTCTTGAATAGGTCTGGTCATGGAGTTCACACGCCACATTCAAGTTGAAGGAGCTTAAATGAATATTATTTTATTTTTCAAAATAATTTTATTGGGGGCTCGTACAACCCTCATCACAATCCATACATCAATTGAATCAGGCATGTTTGTACATATGTTGCCCTCATTCTCCCCTAAACATTTACTTTCTATTGAGCCCTTGGTACCAGCTCTTTTTTCCCCCTCTCCTCCCCCCTCTCCCTTCCCCCTCCCCCCTCATAACCCATCGATAGATTGTACATTGTTATTATGTCCATCTCTCACACTGACCGCTGTCTCCCTTCCCCCACGTTTTCTGCTGTTCGTCCCCCTGTGGAGGGGGGTGTATGGTTATGTGTTGATCATTGTGATCAATATCTCTTTTTTCCTTTCCTCTCCCCCTCTTTCCCTACCCTTCCGGCATCGCCATTCCCACTCCTGGATTCTGTGTGTCGTGAGCTCCCATCCCTCTCTATGCCTGTGTACATGTTCCGGCCTAGTCTAAACTGGGAAGCAGCACTGGGGTCATGGTAGTGGGGGTGAGGAAGCCTCAAGGAACCAGAGGAATATAATGTGCTTCGTTGATGTTTTCCTGCACCCTGGTGACTCATCCCCTCCCTGTGGGCCCTCTGTGGGGAGATTGTTCCACTGTCTGGAGATGGGCTTTGGATCTCCGCTCCAGCCCCCCTCGTTTTCAACAATATGTTTTTGTTTGTTATGTGTCTGCTGATGCCTGTTATCCGGTCCCTATGGCTCCTCATGATCACATTGGCAGTGTGCTTCTTATTTTAAAAAGACAAATGATTATTTTTTTTCCGTTCAGCAGTTGATTCAATCACCCCTATATGCATCCCGAGAGAAAAGCACTTATTAATTAGATGGCTTCTCCAATAAAGATTTTTATGACTCAGGCTCTATGTGTCTCTATGTGGTCACAACTGAGTGAAAAGGTCTATGTGTAAGCAGGGTCCTTCCTATGGGCAGGTTTCAGTGGAATGTCCAAACCAAGACAGACTAGGAAGAAAGGCCTGGTGATTTCCTTCCGAAAACTAGGCAGTAATCCCCCTATAGGTCACAGCAGAACATGGCTCAATATAGACTGCAAGATGAATACCCTGGGCAGAAGACACCACAAACACACAGGGTCTGCAACAATGGACTCCATCATACCAGTGGTTAGGAAGACGGGGCAGAACTGGGCAACATTTCCATTGTACGTTGGTTACCATGAGTTGGAGCTGACTCTAGACCAGTGGTTCTCAACCTTTCTAATGCCGCGACCTTTTAATATAGTTCCTCGTGTGGTGGTGACATCCCCCCCTCCAACCATAAACTTATTTTTGTTGCTACTTCGTCACTGTCATTTTGCTACTGTTAAGAATTGGGTGACCCCTGTGAAAGGGTCGTTCGACCTCCAGATTGAGAATCGCCATTCCAGACCAAGGACCAACAGGGTAGTTAAAAAGTGCCCAGCTGATGAAATTCACTTTAATCATAAAAGTTTTAAACACCTTGCCAATTACTTGGTGCCCGTGACCACAGCTGATGGGAGTATCCTGGCCATCACAGAGCGCTCTGCTGCCTACAGTCTCCCTGGAGGAGTTCTCCGGGGTTCTGTCTCTTGTTATTTTATGTGAGCCCAAAGACACATGATGTGCCATTAAAACGTTTGGCATAGTCTCCCTCAAATTGTTTGCAACAAAATCATACATATCCCTAAGCCATCGTACTATTTGTGATGGGGCACAGAAAGCCAATGCTAATGTTTATGCAATAGGGCACAGCTAAACATTAGTTTGTTTGTTTTTTTATGTCAAGCATACTGCATGGATTCTAATGTGATGTATGCATAAGAATCTGCTCCTAGGTTCTAATGTTTGCCTTCTTGAGCTTCCTGTTGTCCAGATGCCCTGCTGCCTAGTAAGAAAACCAAAGATACAATGCTTAAAATAACGCTGATACAGTGACGGGGGTAGGGAGCTAGGGGAGAGAGAGGAAGAGTAGACAAAACACAACTATGGATCCAGGATTTGAGAATAAAGACTAAATAAAAGGAAAACGAAGAGGTTACTTTAAGCTAGCATGTTTACATTGGGCTTTCAATTAAATTTTGGGGGAAGTTTTTGCTAAATTGTAAGCCACATATTGCTCTTCATAAGCTTTTCTCTGCTCAATTTTTTCAGAATTAGATTGCCAGGTCTGCCTTCCTAGACAAGGACTTTAGTTTAGACGGATTAACAATCCACCTCCATGGAAGCAGCAGCTAAGAAATCGAAGGACACACTGCACTGGATTAATCTGCGGCCAGCCCTCTTTACAGTTTGAAGAGCAAGGATGTCCCATGGCTGTTGAATCCATTCTGACTCACTGCAGCTTCCAGTGTCATACAGTACAATTGCTTCATAGGTTTTCCTAATGATAATCTTCCGCAGATTTGCAGCGCTTCTGCTACACGCCACTGGTGGGTTTGAACTGCCAACCTTTAGGCTAGCAGTTGTGGAAAACAGTTTGTACCACCCGAAGATCTTCTATTGATGTTCTAATGAGTTAGCCATTTGAGCAACACACTTTGAGAGAAGTCTTTTTCTATCCCAAACCTATTAGAAAGAATTTCTGAAAGAACCGGTCTCCTATACTATGCCTAGTTAATCATACTTCATACACTGGCTTTGCTTATCACCTCCACAGAGCACTCTACAGCTTCCGATGGAAAACTTCTATTCTGTCCTTAATGTACAGACGTTTTTCCTATTCACTGACATAACACATACATATGCACAGCTGCAATATGTTGATAACTTTTGACTTTCCCCTTATATTTCCATACACAGCTCTAATGCTGTGTTTATAACTAGCTAAGACTTGTTTCATCTTCATGACAAATTGCATTAATAATAATAATTAGGATATAATGGAATAAGAAAATGCAGACACCTACTTGAAGATTTTATTTTTCATCTAAATTCACTCAAGGGAAGTGCAGTCTTTCATTACAGCAACAACAATATTAAAGCTAAATTATATAATAATAATATTAAAAACCAAAATAATTGCTTTATTAATATACAACACAAAAGTAGTATGCTCTACCTGTACAGATTTCTGTTTCGCATTAGGGGAATTCTCATTTATGTATTGGGACTCTTAAGAAGCCTTATTTTAATTTAACCACTTCAATAGTGCTTTTGATTTACCAAGCATGCATAATGCGATGACTCCTTTAGTTCTCATAACTGCTCTATGAGGTAGGGGCTGTCACTGTCCCATTTTATAAATTGGGCTACTGAGACTCAAGGAAGTAAAGCAACTTGACTAAAAACAATTCTTAAGTTGGGGACCTGCGACTCAAACCTAGGCAACCTATCTCCAGAGTCCTTATTTTTAAGAGTATTGCATTATGATGAGGGTCAGTGGTAGGAAACCATCAGTGAATCTATGGGGAAGAAAGACCTGGTGATCCACTCTCCTAAGGATTACATCCTAGGGAGCCCTAGGGGGCAGGTGTACTGTACTTTATAGGGTCACTATGAGTTGGAATTGATTTGATGGACCACAACAACTACCCAACAGAGGTGGATTGGCCAAGAAGATCACGGTGAGGTATGTCCTTGTCCAGTTGGACTATGTCTTTCAGTGTGCCTGCTTGTGGTTGTGAGTCTAAACAGACGGACCTTGTGAATCATAAAAAACAAAGAAACAGAATTGAGAGTAGATCATTTCCATTGAGGCCAGCAAGGGTGGGAGGAGTATGTCTGATGTTCTGCACCTTATGGGAACGGGTACAACATTTTCTGACTAGACTGACTTTTATTGGCCTGATGTGCTCTTGAGAGATCTGAGATTTCTGTGGCTACAGATGTTTACTGGGTCACTCGACTCTTGTATAAAATTACAAGAAAACCATGCAGACATGTTTATGTTCCACCAAATGAATTCAGCCTGTGAAATAGAAGTTCTGCTCCATGCCCTATATGTCTCCTTTTCCTTTGAGAGCCTTATCTGGACAACTTTAAACAGCAAAGGCTGAGGTACATTCTGGATGTTTACAAAATCCTTCCTGACTCGGAGCGTCAAGGCCATTTCCCACACACATGTGAAATTACGTGGCAACATTTTTTCCTTTATTTTTATCAAGCTTCTCTTGGTCTAGGAATAGACTCACTTTTGCTTTGTTCACAATCAGCTGAACTCAAGTATAATGGACATATAATGTACCCAGTGTAAGTGCTTGAAGGTCATTTTGGGGGATATATATTAATAGTTTTATTGACACCTAATCCATGTATCATACACTTCAATAGTTCAGTCATATTAAAAAGAGCTGTGAAATCATCGTTGCAATCAGTCCTAGAACGTTTCTTCCATCTTGTACTCATTGTTATTAGCTCCTCATTCCCTCTAATCTGTCCTTGCCTACCCGGCAACAAGCCAGTACTATCTCCATATTTACCCGTGCTGGGTTTCCTATACTGGAAAACAGACCAAAGCAACAATTAGAAGCCAAACCCTCTCCACACCAACAACCCCCCTGCTCAAATCCAGCAAAACAAACAAACAAATGCACACAACCCAACAACAGTCACAAAATTAACCAGCGAAAAACCTCAATCAAAAAGAAAGCAGGGAATATTGAACTCCAGAACAAATTTAAAATGGGTCAAAAGGGAGATCAAATGGCTAAGCGTTAGATTGTAACCTATCTGCTTCTGCAGTAACCCACTTTCCAGTGCACTCCCCCTGGCCCCGTCTACAGTTAGAGAGAATTCACCTGAGTCTTCATCCACATGTATTTCCCCTTCACTTAATACACCCCCACCAAACAAGAAACAACTTTAAAATGGGTCAAAAGGGTGGTCAAATGATATTAGATTTTTACCTACCGGCATCTGCCATAATTGAATTTACAATGCTCTCTGATAGGCATCATTAAAAAAACATTTTATTGAGAGCTTTTACAGCTCTTGTAACAATCAATTGTATCAAGCACATTTGTACATATGTCGCCATCATTATTTTCTAGACATTTACTTTCTATTGAGTCCTTGGTGTCAGTTCCTCTCCCCTCACCCTTCACCCTCGTGGCCCCTTGGTAAATTATAAATGATTATTTTTTTTCATATCTTACACGGACCACTGTTTCCTGTCTCCCATGGTTTCTGTTGTTCATCCCCCTTGGGAGGGGGTGAGGTGTCAATCATCATGATTGGTTTCCCACTTCCTCCCCTCTCCTTTCCATCGTCCCCTTGCCCTCCTGGTATCTACTTCCATTCTTATTCTTGGATTCCATGTGTTGTGTGCTCTTATGTCTTATCTGTACCGGTGTACATGCTTCAGTCTAGCCTGCAGTGAAAGGCAGGACTAGGGTCATGAGAGTGGGGGTGAGGGAACCTCAAAGAACCGGAGGAGTATTGTGTGTTTCATCGGTGCTTTACTGCACCCTAATCGACTCATCCCTTCCCTGTGACCCCTTTGTGAGGGGATGCCCCATCATCTACAGATGGGCTTTGGGTCTCTGCTCCGACGCCCTGGTTGTCACCAATATGGTTTGTTGGGTTCATTTGTTTGTTTTGGGTCTTCTGATGCCTGTTACCTGGTCCCATTGACATTTCATGATCACACCGGTTGGTGTGCTTCCATGTGGGCTCCTTGCTTCTCTGCTAGATGACTGCTTGTTTAACTTCAAGCCTTTAAGGCTCCAGTCATTATATCTTTTGATAGTCGGGCACCATCCACTTTCTTCACCACATTTGCTTATGCATCCATTTTGTCTTCAGTGATTGTGCCAGGAGGGTGCGCATCACCGAATGCCAGGTTGTTAGAACAAAGTGTTCTTGCATGGAGGTAGGGTATGAACAGAGGCCTGGAGTCCATCCACTACCTCAGTGTATTGCCATATAAACCTATGCACATAGACCAATACCTCTGTTTTTGTGAATTTACATATGTGCCCACCTGTGCTTATACCTCTATCCATAGCTTTGCTGGCATCATTTTTAATCATGGGTTTTCTTTTCCTTCAAGGTGCACATCTAGAATGGAGACCTGGAGCATGTTTTGGGGGATCATCTTCCTTGTGGCTAACCTTGGCTTCATCAAGACACAGAGACCTGGTAATCCATTAGATACTTTAAACCCCAAACGATGACCTTGCCAGGGACCTGACACAGTGACAGTCTCATAAGAAAATATATTGTTCTATCATAGTTAACAAAAGGCAAATGATTCTTTTAAGGGGGGATTTGGAAGATTTTTTGGGTGAATGGTAGACACATGATTCCCTCTCCCACCCCCCTAAAATGTAGCCACAAATCAACCAGGAGCCTGGTTGATACAAGTGATTTGTAACAGACTACCAGGCTTAGGGTTTGTGGCCACTCAACAGCTTGGCAAAGGAAAGACTTGGTGGTTTGCTGTTGTGAAAAAGCACAAGCTAGGAAACACCACAGAGCAGTTCTACTCTGTCATGCATGGGGTCAGCGATGAGTGTCAGGTTGACTCGACAGCAGCTAGCAAGCACCACTTGACAAAACATAGATATGAAAAAATGCTAGGCCAAGCCCAAACCCAAACCAAATGCACTGCCATTGAGTAGATTCTTCCTTATAGAGCCCCTGTCTGGTGTTGCTGAGGGTGGAAATCTTCCCAGGAGCAGAGAGTCTCATCTTTCTCCCTCAGAGCAGCAGATGGGATTGAACCTCTGACCTACTTCCTTAGGCGCATCATCAGCATTCTATATCTCTGAATAGTTTATCAAGCTCTGAAAAGCTTTCATCAACATAGGCCTGTCCTGTTGACTCTGCATTTTGATCCATCTTCTTGGATAAAGCTTTTAGGAAAGTAATTGTCACCACAAGACAGATAGCTTTGCTGAATGTTAGTGACATTTTTGGAAAAAAAAAAAAATTCCCGAAGCTCTCGAGAGAGTCTCTTTTCCCTACAGGCTAACATTTTGAAAGCCCAGAGAGAAATAAAGCTTAAAGGGTCCAAGACCCATTGACTGTCTGTGTTTCCTCAGATGATGGCTCCCTTGCCTTTATGAACCAATAGCAAGAGTGTGCTAGTCTAGGCAGAACAGAGAAAATTCATAAACACTCACATTTTAAAAGATAAAGTTTGATATAAAGGGTAATTGTACATTAAGCATCCCAACTCAGTCCAGTACAAGCCCATAAGTCCGACATTAGCCCATATGTCCGACATTGATCTACAAAGTCCTCCTCCATCTCACAAAACACACATAATGACACCAACTGCAGTAGGAAAGCTGAACCAGTGAACATGTAAGCATCTCAGCACTGGCAGGGGTCTCCACGTGGCTGATCCAGCCCCCAGGGCTGCATCAGGGCAGGTCCATGTGACTTCTCCTCAGGGATGTCTCGCAGGAAGTGAGCCTTGCCAGCTGAGGCTGAGAACTAGCTAAGGCAGCCGCAACTTGCCCGACTATCAGAGAGCAAGAGACAAGAAGGGCGAGGCTCACCAAGACATTTATCTGTCCACCCTTCAGTGAATCCCACATGTGTTCACTGGCCAGGTTGGCACAATAAACCTTAACTATCACAAAGAGTAAGACAATTTCTGAGGGCTGGGGGCCAGGGCTTCAGAAACGACAGATGGTTTTAGTATTCCTGGTTTTCACTAACTTTCTGCAGGTCCTCCCCCTTTAAAAAGAATCTAAACTCCCACTTCATCTTTCTTTTTCCTCAAAGCTCTCAATCCTTTGCCTCTGTGTCACACAAGTTGGTCATTTAATCTCCCTTGTGGCAGTATAGGGCAGGAACTGAATGCCAGGAACTCTGCGTTCAAATTCAGTCTGTTTGAACTGATCTGCACTCTTAAAAAAAAAAACAAACCATTCTAGCTCTTCATTCCCTTCTTTGTGAGACCAACAAATTAAAATCTTTATGCTATCCCTGTGCTATTCAATACAAGATACTAATCACACATGACTGTTTCAATGAAATGATGTAAAAAATGAAACCAGCTAAATCATTTAGTTTCTCAGTTGTGCTAGGCATGTGCCAACTGCTCAGCTGCCACTCCTGCCTAGTAACCACCATAGCAGGGTGCACACGTCCATGGAATTGTTTCCCACATCTGCAGCCTGCTGATGACTGGCCCTCTCTGTGTTGGAGGCCAAGGGGGTCCCAGCTAGGTCCCCGTTGGTCTGGTCACTGTTAGGGCCATTCTATCTTATAGCTGGGTGTGGGGAGAAGTGATTCTGTCCAATGCAAACTTGAGGGGGATCAGAGGGCGAATACAAGCCATGATTTAGGTAATCTTAAACATCAAATTAAAAGGGGCCAGTGCTGTCTGGCCAGGAAGTGGTCGAGGTCAAAGTCAATTTTCTTAGAAGCAGAACCTGGGACAGGGATTCAGGGGCACGTGCTACTGTGAAGAAATGCTCTTTACGGCGATCCTACAAGGGGACGAGGGAAGTGAAATAGAGCAGGGGAAGCCATTGAGCAAGGATGTCGCCTCCAAATGAGGCCACTACATTTGTTCAAGGCCAGAGCTCTGCAGAAAGCCACAGAAGTAGATGATTAGTGGAAGCCCTTGAAACAACTGGGCAAAGGCGTTCCAACTGGGTAAGGGGACCTAGGTTTTGCTTACCCTCAGCACCCACCGCTAGTGGAAAGCTGATTTCTTTTGTAGGTTCCAGTAATGCGTGAGGGCCAGGATCAGGGACCTAACTGAAAAGACACATGTATGCTGGCATGGCACAAAGGGCGACAGGTGAGCAGGGCAGATGCTGGGCATGAGAAGCAAAGGAAAGGTCGGTGAGCTTGGGTAGAGTTCCAGTTGGTGGCCATTAGGGCGCTCTGTCGTTGGATCTGGGGGATCGGAAAGTGCTGCTCTGGGAGACAGGAGTCCCAGCAGAATAGTGTCAAGTCTTTAACATTTTCCTTAAAGTGCTTCTCTTCTCCAGTTTGCAGGGAGGCCTCGGTGGGTGATATCGTGTTTCTGGTGGACGCCAACATCAACTCCCAACAGGCCCGCAGTGTGCGGAACTTCTTGTCCACCCTGGTGACTGGCTTCAATGTCGGTAGAGAGACCATCCGTGTGGGTCTGGCCCAGTACAGCAACACACCCAGCTCAGAGTTCCTTCTTACCACCTACCACCGCAAAACGGATGTCTTGCGGCACATTAAGAGGTTTCCATTTAAGCCCGGAGGCAGGAAGACAGGCCTGGCGCTGCGTTTCATCCTAGATCACCACTTCCGGGAAGCAGCCAGCAGCCGTGGGAGCCGTGGAGTGCCTCAGTTGGCCATCGTGCTCAGCAACGGGCCAGCCGAGGACCACGTCCATGAGCACGCCGCGGCACTGAGGAGGGCAGGCGTCCTGCTTTATGCTGTTGGCATCAGCAATGCCGTTTGGGCAGAGCTCAGGGAGATGGCAAGCAGTCCCGAGGAGAAGTTTGCAACTTTGGTTCCTAACTTCCCCGGCCTGGGAAGGCTTGCCCAGAAGCTGCAGCAGGAGATCTGCGAAACGTTGGTAAAAGCAGCTGAACGTGTGGACCACGTCTCCCCAGGTACAAGAGCTTTCCCTTGATGGTTCTGATCCAGAAGACACAGCGCTCAAAGCTCTGTCTGCCTAATTCATCTCTCTTACTTCCTGTATTTTCCAGAGCTGGATTGGGGCTAAAACTCGGCGTGGGGGGCCGGCGTGGGGTGGGGTGGGGAGAGGGCAAGGGGTGGAACATGCCGGTAAAGTGCTTTGGTTGCGTGAGCAGAGTTAACCTTGTAGGTTTAATCTTTAAATTAAAATTTCACTGTACTAGCTGTATCCTACACACCGCTTCAATCATTAACCATTTGTCAGTCTTTTTGTTTGGTTGTTTTTGTATCTCCATGGCCCATATGCTGGTTCTCTAGGCTAAGGCAGTTAGTGTAAATCCATTTTTGAAGGAAGGACTATTTGTTCCTAGAATGATATGATTATTGGCTTACCCATATTGTGCAGGTGAGGAGCTGAAGGAGGGAGAGGGGTGGCTGCACCCCCGAGAAGTTTATTTTAATTCCAATATGATAATTCAGTGGTTAAAAGAGTAAACTTAAAGAAAGAAAGTTCTGGAATAAAATTTTAGTTTATTTTAGTCAGTTTGGATAAACTTACTTAGTTTCTGAACCTACGTTTGCTTTACAGGATGATAATACTTGCCTCAGAGTTGTTGTGAGCAGTCAAGTTATGCATGTAAAGTACAGGGGAGAGTGCTTACCTCAGAGGGGTGCCCATAATCATTTCCCATTATTAACTATCATATCTGTAATTCACTTGGGTAATTATAGGGCATAAACTGATAAAAATTATGCTTTTGTGCAGGGAAAAAGAACGTTGCTTATAGGTTCCATCAAAAACCCACAAGAATTTATGGTTTCTCTCTCTCTCTCTCTCTCTCTCTCTATGTATATATATATATATATATATATATATATATATATGGAGAATTGGAAGAGATGCTAACAATTTTACCATATTTGATCATCCTGCCATTTTCAGCACATCTTGCTGCCCTTCCCTACAGAAAAAGAAAAGAAAAACTAATTAAGTCAATCAGAAGCTCTTCAATAAAATCGCTGATCAAAAAGAGGGAATTGTAAGAGACAGATTTTTCCCAACCTTTGACTCAGGTAAAATATCTACACAAAATTCATGTTTTTTCTATATTCAGCAGAATTAAAATTGAAGTTAACAATGATTTCTCTTTTAGGTTTATTATTTAGCTAGTAATCATGGGAACTAGGGATCTATTTTCTCTGTGATCAAATAAGGATGTGGACGGAATGCACTCAAAGGAGGGATGATTTAGTACAGATGGGTCTGATGGAGTTAAACCTATAATCTAAACCTCTCATGTGATTGGTATGTGAGTGATAGGAATATAGCATTTGTATGGCCAAATCCATATATCATATTTTATATACCCTTTCAAGATTTTTGAAGAAGCGTCATCATGAAAAATGACTCAAACTGTTAAATGAAATGCAGAGGATTTATGAGTCATGAAAGAACTGTTCAAATTGAGGAAATGACCATCTCACAAAAATGAAAACACGGTGATGGTGGGGAGAGGGACTCTGGCAGAAACTGTTGTAAAGGCTAAAAAAAGTTAAAGCAAAAATCATGGCTAGGTTAAACAGCCACTGAAGCCAGAAGAGGGTCAAGAAAAACTGGGGGGTGGGGGGAGGGGATTTGCATTGTATGCTTACATTTAAGTTGGCTACCAAGATTGGTTACAGGAAGTATAAAAGTTCATTCAGGCAGTGAGATTTACAGTAACAGTCTTATGTTGTTTATGAGGCAGTCTTTCCAGAACAGGTCATAAAAATGTCTAATTTGACATAAAACATTCCTTGGAGATGCCTGGTACCATCACTGGCAATAAAACGGCACCATATCCCCTTCCTTAGCAAGCAAATTCTTCGCAGTTGCCTGGGAGGATGACAAGCTCAGTGCCTGAAGCCTTCTTCTTGAGATACTGCTTCTGCATTCTTATCATGAAAGGGATAGTTCTAAGGCCATTTTGTGCAAATGCATCTGCGTTAAGACTCCTCTGTTCTTTGAGTACATTCCTTCCTGATTCCATCACTGAGAAACATCTCCCTAGCTACCCATGGTTGCTAGCTAATGGACCTAAAAGAACAGGCATTATCAATTTTTAAGTCTGCTGAGAATAGCAGAAACATGAATTTAGTTCAGGCATTTTACTTTGGTCAAAAGTCCAAGAATATTTTTCTCTTACAATTCCTGTCTTTGGATCAGGGATTTTATTGAACATCCTCTGATCAATTTAAGAATCCATTTGTTTGTTTGTTTCCTGCAAAGGCTTGATTTTCCTCACCGCTCCACCACCCCCAAGGCCCCCAGTGACTCCTTGAACCCACAAGCACCTAAGACACAGATATAATGTGCTAAAAATACCTGGGTGTCACTAAGCATGTTTACCTCCGTATAGGGGAGTTCTTTTTATTTTTATTTTATTTTATTTATTTTTTTTAGGGGAGTTCTTATGTTTAGGATGATCCATTGTTTATCTCCACAGAGGACTAACTCTTCTTCTGCAAGATTTTTTCTGGGTGTTGAATAATTTTAATTTTCTTCCCCATTCTACAATGGTTGTCATCAAGGATGAACAGGATGGCAGCTTGCATTTGAAAACCTATTGCATATCAGCGGGGGAAAAAAAATCACTTTCCCTCCTCCCCAATTAATGGGCCATTCTTATAGCTTCAACACACATTTACCTAGGTATGGGTATTGGGTTGCTATTCTGGGTCAAGTCATTAGTGGTAATCTTTATTCAACACGTGTTTTAATTATCATCATAATTAACACAAAGAAAATTCGATCTTATGTAGGAGCTTACTCTTTTAGACAACCAACGGAATACATCATAAAGGGTGTTCCAATATCCCTGTTGGGGTACCTGTAACGAGGTAACTTCCTGGGGAATTTTATCCATTTCTTATTCAACTTCCCAAGAGGTTTCTATCCAGGTACAGCAAGAGGTATTGGCAATAGCAAGATTGTCTTTGATGGCTTATGCCTATAATCGAAACCTCTTTTTATCCTTTTCCCTCTAATAATTCTGGTCCTAATATGACAGTCCAATGAGGGCTTTCATCGTGTGTATGGATGTCTACAGCATTTCCACTTAAGTGCCAACTGTCTGGGCATGGTAGAGCCAAGAGAAAGAGTCAGAATAAGGAATATATATATATATATATATATATATATATATATATATATATATATATATATATATATATATATATCTCACAGGGCACCCTTGTCCTTCACATAAGAAGATGTGTGCAGAAGGAACACCAAGCATTTTCTTCCCAGTGTAACCATGAAGAAATGGGATGTATTAATTGGCTTGTTCACACCAGGTTTCTGTTAGAGAATGATTCCAGATGGATAATTGTTCCCCCATCTTAAGTGGATTCTGGGTTTTGCATAGGTGTGGAGTGAGGGCTGGACAATCCACTTATAACAGGTTTAGTTCGGCTGGTTCTTATTGTTCATGACAAAAGTAATTGGATCACAGTCTCCAAGACTTCTGGGAATTACGAAGGATAGCTTTCATACACAAGATGGGTGGTATGTAGTTGTAATTGTCCATAGCCTCATCCTTGATCTGGATTAAGTTGACATAGGACATCTGTGACGTGATAAGCCAGAGGGGCGCAATAGCCTACTTGAAATGCTTTCTTAACCAAAATGGTCTGCTCATCACCGCAGGAGATGCATGGGAATAATTAACTGTTGGGGTTGCCACCATTTCTGAGTTCTGCTGGACAGCTGATGGGGCCGTTGGGCATATCCAGGCCGACTGCTTGAGCGAGGCTAACAAATGAACTTTGATGCCAGGAGTTCTTGGGGCTGTGATGAACGAGCCACAGCATGAGCAGAAAGCTTAAGGAGGACTTCATCATGGAGAAACACAGCCCAACAGAGCTAAACATGGGCTGCCAACCGCATACAGATGGAATCAATGGTGCCACATTCCAAACCCACTGCCATCAAGTTGGTTCCAACTCATAGTGATCCTGTGTAGGTTTTCCAAGGCTGTAAATCCCCAGAGGAACGAATAACCTCACCTTTCTCCTGAGGAGGGTACTGGTGGGTTTGAACTGCCTACCTTGCAGTTGGCAATCTAACACCAAAGCGTTAATGAAACTCCTTGATAAACTCCAAGAGAAATAAACATGGGCTAGCAAGTGCATACAAATAATTTCAGTAACAGAATAAACGTCTACCAGAAAGAGCACAAAGGAGGATAGGATGACTACTAACCCATAAAGGACAAATATAATTAGGGTGCTAGTGATAAAAAGGCATGTTATCTCGACACCCACAGGTAAACTATCATTAGCAGCAAGGGGTCAATAGACTATAAGGTGGGAACCATTATAAAAATGAAGTGAAAACTCAAAACAGGAGAGCTAATATAAATCCTAATTCCAGAGAGTTCGTAAGGATTTTAACTATGTCGAAAAGTTGTAAGTGCCTAGATTTGAGCTTACAAGGGGGAAGAACACGATTTCAAAACCAGGAATAATCTGATAGCTGAAGTCTAGTGGCAACAGAGAATAAAGGACCAGGATAACGAGAGGACAAATCCCTCCGACCTCTGCAGTCAGACCTGACATCCCATGAGCCCCAGTGTACGACCCAAAGCTATCTCAAAAGCAAAGGGAATTAAACAGAGAACCATTCATTCTAAGCTTTCATACAAGTTATAAATTTGAACAACACAAAAATGAGTATAATTGTCAAAAGATCGCACCATGGATGCATGAAATCATTAACAGCAGCAGAATAATCACAATGGAAAATTATGATTTTTGTGAGTAAGAAAAACTTTAAAAAGGCTACAATTCTCATTTACCAACTTATTTCAAAAGTCCCTAGATGATAAGACATAGCTTTGACCAAAGCTAAGATGGCCCAAGTTTGACTGCAGCCTGCATAGACAATCTCAAGCCAGATTCAGAGACCTGGGGAAGAAGTTGTCTACCTAGATGTTGCCTTTTCATCCTTCCCAAGTTCACTACCATTGAGGCGTTTCCCACTCAGAGTGACCCTATAGGACAGAGCAGAACTTCACCCTTGGGTTTCTGAGACTTTCAATCTTCACAGGAGTAGACAGCCTCATCTTTCTCCCCCAGAGCATCTGGTGGGCTTGAACAGCTAATCTTGTGGTTAGCTATGTCACCTTTCTCTTTTTTACAGCATTGGAATTTAATTTTTGTAGGGAAATTATTATTATTACTATTATTTCTGTTTTATCGAAGTGGAAAGTGAGGTTACACAGTAAATGGTGGAGCTGGGACTCCACCCCTAGCTTTTGAGAGCAGACCCCTTCCTCTAGAAATGGTGCCGGAAGTTGTATTCCCCAGCAGCCAAGCCTGAGCTAACCACTGGGGTACCTCCAGATACATTCATGGAGAGCTCCCAAGGAAAGAAGTCAGTAAGGACGTGCCGGGCAGAGTAGAGGAAGGCAGGTAAGGCTGTGGTCTCAGGGACAAGTTCTGCAGAGGGTGCTTTACGCTTCAGGGGAACTCAGGAATGGGCGTCGTCTTGCCTCAAAGTAAGGAGCTAGGCTACCATGTGTTGCAGGCCAAGCAACTCCGGTGGTCGGAGGATGGTCCTCCAAAGAGAACGGTAAGACACAGTGACAACGCATTCAAGGGATCCCGGACAGAGCTCCGAGTCAGCCGGCTGCAGCAGGGCATCACATTTGATTCGGGCAACCATCCTGTGGCAGTCGGAGGACTCAGGTATAAAGAGCTCAGCGCTGCGGAGAAGAGAACCGAGTCTCAAAGAGGTTCCTAGGCAGTGTTCACAGGGCTAAGCGATAAAGCTGAGATGAGCAATATCATGGTGTACGGGATGGGGCCCAGATTTTTGTTGCCAGTACATCCTAGCGAGGAGCTTTCCTTGTCAAGAGGCTGGAGGCGGGCTGATCACTTAGACCTACTGAGAAGGGAACAGTCTTTGTCTCAGGATGCTGCTCTGTTTACAGGGGCGTTTTTCTTCTGAGTAAACTTCCAAGACTTGCCCAAATGGATTTCAAGGTTAGAGGTATCAGTGGAGCAGGACAGAACCCCAGGAGGTGATGTGTTGGAGGAAACATAAGGCAAAGGGGATGGCACACATCTAAGCACAATATCATCGAAGGGTCATGTCTGAGCAACGTTGGCTATAGCTTCCCTGGCATGACTCACCCTTTCTGCCCACAGTCCGGCTTTGGTTCTAAGCATCTTGAGCGAAGGCTCACTGATCCTATCCCCTGTCACCCTCCACCCCTTCTCTTACAGCCTGCAGAGAAGCAGCCCTGGCAGACATTGTGTTCTTAGTGGACAGCTCAACCAGCATCGGACCCCAGAACTTCCAGAAAGTGAAGAATTTCCTTAGCGCTGTTGTTTTGGGGCTCAACATCAGCAGCGACCAGGTCAGGGTGGGACTTGTCCAGTATAATGACGACATCTACCCGGCCTTTCAGTTGAACCAGTACCCTCTGAAGAGCCTGGTGCTGGAGCAGATCCGGAATCTGCCCTACCGCACGGGGGGCACGAACACAGGGAGCGCCCTGGACTACATCAGGACCAACTCTTTGACTGAGGCAGCTGGCAGCAGGGCCCAGGACAGTGTCCCTCAGATCGTTATCCTGGTGACGGATGGGGAGTCCAACGATGAAGTGCAGGAGATGGCTGAGAGGTTGAAAGAAGATGGGGTTGCTTTGTACGTGGTAGGGATTAACGTCCAAGATGTGAAGGAGCTGCAGAAAATAGCCAGCGAGCCCTTTGAGAAGTTCCTCTTCAGCACTGAAAACTTCAACCTCCTACAGGAACTCTCGGGGAACATCCTTCGGACCCTGTGCTTGGCCGTGGAGGATAAGATTAAAGGTAAGAATTCTGATGAAACCCACCGCTCCAACCATGCTTCCCCATCTCTTCCTTTACACTGGCTTTCATGTCCTTTACATTGATTTCTCAGGCTCACCACCCCGGCGATGACAAATGGAAAACAATACACGTCGACACTGAATTTTGTATGATTTTTCTATCTATGAAGGCCTGGGTAGGTCGATCTCTAGCGAGAGTAACTGGATTGATAAACCACCGAGGGGTGTTTGGCAGGGGGAGGAGGTGGGCAAATGGAGAGCTGATGGCAATGAGTGTAAAAAATCAATATTTTGAAATTGCTTGTGGTGCTGATTGCTGCACAGATTTAATTTAAGTGAACAATGAAATCATGTGACATGTGAAATATAACCCAATATGAATATAATAAAACATGGTACACTTTCAAAAGTACCTCAAACAGTTACGACAACAGGAAGATGATGGCTGCATGGTGGAAAATTAGTAGTGTTCTCAAATAGCAGTTTTAGTGATAACAAATTCACTAATGGCAAGGGCAGGTATTTGAAACTTAGACCAAATAATAATACAACTAAGAAAATAAGAACATTTTTTAATTAAAAAAAATTACAACCACAAAAAAGAAGGTAGCTGTTGGTCCAGAGTTTGATTACCCCCTGCTCTGCATCATTCCCCTCTCTGTTTTATGTGGCAGGGCGGGGCCCCTGTGAGCGGTGTGTGTCAGGCATCTATGCGAGATGGTTTCAGTCAGTAAGAATCACTAGCAGGGTGGAAAGAAGAGAGAAATCAAGGCCCTTCTACCTCACATCTGCCGCTGGCCATCTCTGCTGGTCCCGCATTCTGCTACACTTGCCAGCCTAGAACTAACTTCCGGTTCCTTTTGCCTGAGCCTCAGTTACATCACTTTGTCCTTGTGTTCCTCCAGCCTGCATGATCATTTGTTTTTTTAATTCTTATTGTCGTTAATCCTCCATTGTCTCTTTTGTTTGGCTTCTTGCCTTTTTCTGTCTCAGTGTAACCATTTCCCTACATTAAATCCTCCCATTATGAAATGCATTCTGTTCTTCCTGGTAGAACTATGAGTGATTTAGAAACCATAGAATTCAACATGGTAAAACACATAAGTTTAAACATCCTAGCTAGATATTTCCTTCCACAGAAGTTCATGCCTTTCTGATTTGAAAGGAGATTAGCAAATGATTACTGCCAGTTGGGGTGGCGACCTGGGGTATAACGGGACAAAAGATTGCCCGGTCCCCTAGCATCTTCCTGGGTCCTGGTATGCTGGACTCAATGCTGAGGCCACTGTGTCAATCCATTTCATGGACTGTATCCGTCATGTTCATTTAGCCTCTGCTTTCCCACATAGGATGTCCTTTTCAAACTTTGGGTCTTTCATAATGACGTGTAAGAGAGCCAACAAATGGATAGGGAGATGTCAGAGACATTCTAAAATCAAACCAGATGTTTCCCTAAGTTTTATTTAAATGGTGTGTGTGTGGGGGGGTGGGGGCGTGGTGCGGCAAGGAACTGAAAAGGTAACAACTTTCTCACTGTGTGAATAGCTGATCTTTGAATGCCATGCCATCTGCCATGTGAAACCATTTCCTCTACTACCAACGGCCCATACTTGGGGAAACGTGGACTCTCCTCCAGTCTGTCTGTGGTGACTTCAACAGGAGGGTTCTGAGAATGACTGATGTGCACCAGCAGGGCGAATAGGCATACGCTCCGTACAGAGTGTGAGGAGGAGAGCTGGTTTTTCCTGACTGTCTGCCCGTGCTCTGGTAACCATCAATTGAGTTCCTCAGACATTTATTGTACACTTCTTGTTTATTAGGCCTTGAGCTAAACCATAGGGAGGGGTACAAGCACAAACAATAAGACAACTCGGGAACAGGGGAGACAACAAGATAGGAGTTTTTCCTGGAATCGATGCACATGGAGCTTTTCATTTGTCATGGAATATGCTGTGACCTGAGTAAGGTTCTAAGTGATAAGAAATCCCATTCCCTGCCAAGGACCCTAGTTATATTTTCATTTTCCCACAGACTCGTTGAACAAGAGCAGCACACGGTTATCTTGATAAACAGTCTAGGCTTGACCATTGCTACTCTGTTTTTCTAGGTGTGAAAAATCTCTTTTGTGGAAGGGACTTGCAAGTATGTGTTGAAAGTCTACACTGACTTCCCTTAGTTGTGTTTTACATCTTGGCGAAGAAAGTTTGCCCCTCCCCACCCTCTCACAGTACATTTGAAATCAGATGAAACCCTGGTACCAGGATAAGCGACACCTTATTACAAAACAGTGACTTCAATTTTGAGTTCATTAATGTGGAACAAGAAGCTGTTTTCTATTTTAGAGAATTCCAAAGCAAGCCAGTCCATCAGCGCTCCCATAGCACTGACTTGGAGTGATAGTAACTCCATGATTCCTATAGCTTGGGTCAATAAGTCAGCCGTGCTGGTTGCCACTGGGGAAGTAAGCAATATTCCAACATTGTAAATTGAGCATGTAGCATGGGCTTATATGCCTTCTTTCATTCTATTAATCAGTGTCTTTGCTTCATTCTGCAATGTATCTGCTCACAACTCAGTCCTTGAATCCAATAAACATGAACAAGGTGCCATGTAGGATGGAGCAGGGGAGACGAGGTGAATACAGGGCCTCGTGTTCAGGAAGAGCTCACAGGTCCACACCATCAGCCACAAGACAATCGGAATAAACTGGGTTTCATGGCAGGGCGGACGGTGCTGTCTCACCATCACTGGAGAGCCTGGGGAACTTCCTAGAAGGGGGCGGGGCAACTGAGCACGGGCTTGACGGACTGAGAGAGTTCTCACAGGTAGAAAGGAAAGAATATCTTGCAGAGTGGTCCGGAGGAAGCAGCGCAGGTGTCAGAGTTCAGCAGACCTGGATATCCCCTCACCCCCAGTTTTACTGGCATAATCTACGTACCATACAAATCAATAGTTCAATCACATCCAGAGGAAGCAGACTTGGATTTAATTATAGCTTCTCCACCTTCTAGCTGTGTACTGTGGAAAAGCAGATTCCCTTCTTTCGACCACATTTTTCTCATCTGCCCAATGAAGATAATATTATTTTCTGTGTAGGGTGATTTATAAATCAGATAAAATATGTAAACAGCTGTAACACAAAATCACTGCCCAGTAAATGTTTAATTCACCCCTTCTTCTCTTGGTTGAAGATCCTTCAGTTTAATAAAAATATAAAAATCAGTAGAATATAAATATGGAGAGAACCTCATAATTCAGACCTGCCACCCTGAGTAGATGGAATTTCAGTATGCACTGAAACTCAAACTCACGGTCATTATATAGATTCTGACTTACAGCGACCCTACAGGACAGGGTAAAACTGGCACCGTGGGCTTTGGGAGCTCTACAGGCATCATATCATTCCACAGGTCAATCACACCAAGCAGCATTGTACAATTGCTACCGCAATCAGTTTCAAAACCTTTCCTTTCTTCTTGAACTCCTTGATATCAGCTCCTCTCCCTCCCTCTCGCCACCAGGGAATAACTTATATTATATTATAGTTATTTATTTAGTCTCATCTTACACCATCCAATATATCCATTTACATACAATTCTGCTGTTCGACCCCCTCGATCTCCTGGGCACCATCAGCTTTCTTCACCACATTTGGTTATTCACCCATTTTGTCTTCGGCGATCGTGCCAGGAAGGTATCATACAATGCCACCTTTTTGAAATAAACCATTCTTGTACTGAGGTAAGGTTTAACTAGAGGCCCAAAGTCTATCAGCTTCCTTGTTGCATTTACATCCATACATAAACAAATATACCTATATTTAAATATTTATATGTTTACATATATATGTACATGTATATTCCCCTTTCTTCTTTTTCCCTCTTCTTTCTGTCCTCCAGTAAGGCTGTAAATCTTTAAGGGAGCAGAAGGCTTCATCTTTCCTCTTTCTCCCACAGAGCAGCTCGTGGTTCCAAACTGGTGATTTGTGGTTAACAATCCAACTTGTAACCCGCTATGGCACGGGGGGGGGGGGGGCTCCTTTGATAAGCAGTGTTGTATAAATGAAGTCCCTCTCTAACTCAGCTTCCCATGTACAAAATGCCCTTGCACGGGCTTCAGAGAATGTATGGAAAAATCGCATGGTCTTTTTTTTTTATTATTATTATTTTTTTTAATTTTTATTTTTATTTTTTTTTTAAATTTTTTTTTTTTCGCATGGTCTTTTAGACTTACTTTCTCCCAAGCTTCTTTGGGAAGCCCCTTAGAGCCAATTTCTCTTGTTGCTGTGACGGTGAACATAACACGTGCCCACACATTCACCGACACAGCGTCCGCATTAACCCTTCAGTGGCGTTGACTTCCATGCGGTGCCCGATTACCCTTTAGTATTCCGATTTCACGAGAGCTGCACTTCCCTTCACTGCGGTGTGTTCTCCTTCCCCTCCCTCTTCTGTTTCAGAGTTCACCAAGACTTACGCCGATGTGGTCTTTCTTGCTGACTCCTCTCAGGGCACATCATGGGCCAGTTTCCAGCAGATGAGGAATTTCATCTCCAGAGTGGCTGGCATGCTAGAGGTTGGCAGAGACAAGTACCAGATCGGGCTGGCTCAGTATGGTGATGAAGGTCACACGGAATTTTTATTCAATACCTACCAGACGCAGAGCGAGGTGATCGCTCACGTTCAGGGGCAGTTCAGGCTCCGGGGTGGCTCTAGGAGGACAGGCAAAGCCCTGCAGTACATTCGTCAGACCTTCTTCCGGGAAGAAGCGGGGAGCCGGTTTCTCCAGGGTGTGCCCCAGTATGCCGTGGTCATCACGTCGGGCAAGTCCGAGGATGAGATCTGGGAGGCCACACAGACACTGAGGGAGAAAGGTGTGAAAGTCATCGCCATGGGCATGCAGAGTGTCGACAGGCAGGAATTGGCGGACTTGGGAACGCCATCTCTTGTGTATGAGACCCAAGGAGAAGATGGAGTGAGGCAGATGCTGCAGGATTTGCGTGTGGTGATCCAAGAGACCGAGCAGCCGGTGGTCATGACCCAGGTCATCCAGGAGGATGCAGTAGGTAAGCTTGGGTCCCTAGGGTGTGTGTGTCTCTGGGTTATCGCAGCACCAGAAGGTCAGACAAGGGGGCATTTTGGATTCCCAAGTACTGGGGCACTGCACCAGTGGATGGGGGAGAGGAACACGTATGGGGCTGTCTTGGGCACACAACTTGAATTAGTTAATTATGAATGCAATGGTGCTGTGTAACAAACCACTCCAAAATTTAGTGCTGAACAGGAAAATTTATTCTCACTAGTCTTCATTTACACATTTGCTGACTGGGCTGGGCTGGGCTGGGGTTGGAGGTGGGGGTGGGGATAACTGGTCCAGGGTTGGTTGTGACAATCCTGGATCATCAAGCTAACCGGGACATGCTCTTTCTCTGATAATGGTTACTTTCCAGACCTCTGCTGCATTGTGTCCATTAACATCTTATTGCTGGACGCAAGTTGTGCGGAGCAGAGTGCCCTCCTCCTGTGAAACTGAGAGGTAGGGAGTGATTGTCTGACAAACACTCCAAGATACCAGCTGCCTCTTCCGGTACACCAACGAGCTTCCCCAGAGACGGAATACAGTCCTTGGGTTGGCATTCCCAGTGCTTCAGGCAGATGCCGTGAATGATTTGTGATTAAGGATTTTCCTGCGTATTATAGGAGGTTTAGTGTCCCTGGTCCCTGCCAGAATATTTCCTCGCCATTGTGGTAATCCAGCTCTCTCTTTTCCCCCCGCCCCCGCACGTCCCCTGGAGATGGGCGCCATTGTTCGTGTGAACAACCGAACCGTGTGTCACAGAAAACCCCAGTGCACATTCTACCCTGCAGCCCTACTGAGCCACCCGCCCTTTGCTGTATCTATGCCCCGTCTCTGACTTCTGTCTCTACCTCTGAACACATTGCATCAGCCAGGAAGACCCTCAGGCAAAACCCTGCCCTTCGGTTCCCAAATTACCTTCTTGGTGAAGCGTGTGCCTTGGCACCCCTAACTGGAAATGCTCAGCCTTCTTTTTCCTGATGGTCACCATTCTGTTCAGACCTCTCAACATTCAAAGCTTGGGGACAGGGGTCGGTTACACGGTTATGGGCAGCCATGGTAAGCACAGTTGGGACAAGAAGACGCACACCCAGGCAGAGGTGATCAGGAACTAAGCCGCCAATATGGATGCTCCTTCCATTAAGAGGAAGTAGAACAATGAGGGCATGCTGCAGAAGGTGACATGGGAAGAGTGTGCTGTTCCTTCTATAAGGAGCGTGGTTTTCACAAACGGAGAAACGAGGAGGGCATGCCTGTCCAGGGAACCGCGTGACTCAGTGGGTGGGAGGGAGAATGAACGGTGTGAGTGCAGAGCAACATGAAACACGAAGCCCCTTGCCGTGGGGTGGGAGAGGGTTTAGAAGTAGTGAGGGATGAGTTTAGATTAGCTGGAAGAGATGCCGTTTAGGGAAAGTCATCATGGGCGTTGGAGCAGGAGAACGAACGCGGCCAAAGTAATCCTTAAGAAAGTCTTTGGTCAGGACAGATTCCAGATGAGACCTCAGCCTCAGGAGGATTTAAGGCCCCGCATGGGGAGGCTTTCTGGTCCTGCCCAAGGGAGGCTCAAGTAATGAGGAGAGGTGATGAATCCAGAGACAACGGAAAAGGCGAATTACAGCGTCACTTGGTGCCAGCAACTGAAGCCAGGGAGAAATCAAAGACGGGGTTTCTAGAGATGGTGCTGGAGACTTGCCTACACTGGGAGTACCTTCCCCCTTTTTAGCCACGGGCCAATTTCTTCCTGTAAAGGAGGAACAAGGGGAGCATTTCGGGACATCTGGAGTCCTAGAAATCAGGGAGAAGCTCACTGCGTTCACTTGCCCCTTGGGTCTCTTTCTAAAGTTTGTTTGCACACAAGGATGCACCTCAATGCCTGGGTGGTTTTGGCTCTCTGCTTGGGAGATTTTTTTTTAAGTCAAAGCAGATCTCAATCTCTTTGGTTTTCAGATAGAGTTGATTCCCCACGTTAGGCACTGACTCAGAGGTGGAGATATGGAGCTAGAGCTCTGCATTTCTCTTGGCAGGGAGTTTATTCAGCCTTAACTCCACGAGTCTATTTGAAGCAGGTTAAAGAGAAAGTCCTTTTATGGAAAAATGGAACAGCCAGCTAGCCCAATTTTGACAAAGTTTTCTCACAGGACCTTGCAAACTTTGATGGTCCCCTAGATGATGGGACGCAAAATTTATCTGAGAAAGGGGCTCAAGCCCATAGTCACAATTTGTCACTTCATCTTTGCCAAGAGAAGGGGGAAACTTTCGACTCAGTGGGGAATATAATGGAGTTTCTGGCCAATGAACTTGATCCAGGGTCTCCTGCACCTAGGACAATGGGGTCAAGACACAGGTGCTTCTAACGAATGGAGATTAAACTGGAAAGTGATCTTAAAGTAATTTCTTCTGGATACTCGAGTATGTATGTATCTTACAAGTGCTCTGTGGACTCTTTGAGGAGAAAACTTCTGAAGCTGGTATAACTTTAGCCAGCATGCCACCCCACGTTTTTCTCTCAGTTCTAAAACGTGTGCATAATAATTAGCATGATGGATGCGTTCATAATCGATGGCCCTAAGTATCTTATTGCAGCGTATAGGAATATATCACCACACGGATTTTACAGCCCAAGTAAGAATGATCTGCATTACTGTCTTGTCATACTAAAATCTTTTCTGTGTTTTTCCTTCTTCTCTTATTAGCATGTCCAGTGGCTATTCCAGCTGACGTCGTATTCCTGATTGAGGAATTTGGCAGAGGGAGCCAATCGAATTTCCAACAGGTTGTTAAGTTCCTTAAGTCCACTGTCAGCGCTCTAAAGATCCACCCGGATGTTGTGAGAATCGGCTTGGTCTTTTATAGTACGGAGCCGCGACTTGAGTTTTCGCTGGGCACATATCAGAATACAGCACAAATCTTGGAGCATTTGGATAAATTAACCCCCCGAGGAAGAGGAGGAGGGCTCAAGACTGGCACTGCTTTGGATTTCCTCAGGCACAAGGTTTTCATTCAGGAGAAGGGCAGCCGGTCCACCCACGGGGTGCAGCAGATAGCTGTGGTCATCGCAGAAAGTGTCTCCCGAGATAATGTATCCCGGCCAGCTTCTCTCCTCCGTCGGGCGGGGGTGACCATCTACGCAGTGGGCACCCAGCTTGCCTCGGAGAGCAAGGGCCTGGAGAAATTGGCATCGTATCCTCCTTGGCAGCATGCAGTCCCCCTGGAATCTTTCCTGCAACTCTTCATTGTGAGGAACAAGATTAAGAATCAACTCTGCCCTGATATTGTGGGCAAAATGGGCTTCGATCTTTGGGTGAGCTCTGCTCCACAAAAAGGTAAGATTGGCCTTTGCCCACCCTGATCTTTTAATGTTAAGGATTGACTCAGTTTGCTCCCTCGGCCTACTTCCTCCACTCCCCTCTGATGACAAGTTGTCGCTTTCATGAATGACAGTTTACACAATCTTTATTTTGTTTGAATTCCCAACAATTCGGAAGAAGATCACGTCACAGTAAGCACCCCTCCTGTCTTACCCCTCACTGCCCTCGAGAGCCTGATGAAGGTAAGCGTGTGTCGAGAGAGGAAGCCTTGTGTGGTACTGAGCGAGCGGAGATTGAACAGATTGGGAAGTGACTGAAGGGAGGAAATGATTCTTTTTGAAAAGACACCAATGCACTTGCAAGTTGAAAAATTTAACTTAAAACGTACGCTGGCTGATAAGACATAAAAACATTCGTTGGTCGATCTTTCGGCGGAGGAGCAAGGCTTCTTTGAGCGGGAGCTCTGTGCATTTCCCTGATCATCCACCACGAGTTGCTTTTCCTCTCATCGCGGCTCCCGTTTCTCTCAAGTGAGGAGTGAATTTACCCACCTTTGAAATAATCTCAGTATAGAAGCCCTGATTGATTTGTATACTTCCCGACCCCATTCAATATTTTGTAGTCCCGTCTAGTAACCCAGCAACTTACAAAACAAACCAACAACAAACCCTCATTGTATCTTTTCTAATAAGTTGACCCTCATGTTCATAGATGCCACGGGTTTCTTTTATTCTTGGACTCATTGATTTGTACAATATTTGATGAATTATGTAATTCTAACAACATAGGCTGGGGAGGGGATCAACCTAATTGGCTCTTGGCAAATGTGTTTTTCCATGAATGACACACAACCAACTGAATGGCGTTCCAATGAGCCGCAGTCAAGGGGGTGGTCCAGGTCTTGCGGGAGAAGCACTCAGTAGGTCTGACAGAGGGGAGGCAGGGAGAGCATCCGTTTTTCTGGGAAGCTAGCTCAGTGGAGGTCGGCTAGGGGAGTGCCCACACAAAAGTGAGTACAAAGCTTAAAACCAACACATTCACTTTTGATCAAGTCAATTGCGAAGCCTGGAGACCCTATGCAGGGTTTCTGAGGCTACTCAGATCTATAGGAACAGCCAGGCTTCTCTCTCTCTCACAGAGTAGCTGTTGAGTTTGCACTGCAGCCTTGCCGAGAGCAGACCAACCAACTGCATGAGTTTTAAATCCTGGATGCTCCATTTACTGACTGTTACGAATATCGCTCTGTCGATGTATTCTCCTGCCTGTCAGCACTTGACTGCTAACTGCAAGATTGGGGCTTCAAACTCACCAACTGCCCTTGGAGTTGGAGAACGCTGAGGCCGTCTGCTCCCATGACAACTCACAGCCTTAAAAGCGCCATATAGCATCACCAAGTTGGAATCGATTCTATGGCAGTGGGTTTGGTCTTTTGGTATGGTTTCCAAATTGAGCCTAATATTTTAGATTCAAGTTAGAAACTTAGAGAGACAATTTGATCTTAGTGATGCCTTGCAATAAGCTTACTGAATCGGCTGCAAGGCCTTTGCTTGACAGGTTGTGAAACTGGCATGCAAAGAGGCGGAGTCACCATCTCGAGTCTTACGGCTACTAAGTCAGAGGTTCTCCACCTGTGGGTCATGACCCATTTGGGGGTCAAACAACCCTTTCACAGGAGTCGCCCGATTCATAGCAGTAGCAAAATGACAGTGATGAAGTAGCAATGAAAATAATGTTATGGTTGGGGGTCACCACCACCCGAGGAACTGCGTTAAAGGGTTGTGGCCTTAGGAAGGTTGAGAACCACTGTGCTAAGTGGTGGAGACCGGATCCAGACTTAGAGCCCTTTTGTCTGCACTACATTACAAAGTGATTTGTTTAAGGAAGGCCTCTTTCAAGCTGGGAATTTTAAATTTCCAAAGGTGCACTTGGCGGCACAAGTCTCCCTTGGGTTGGGAGACAAGATTGATGTGCACGGAGGCGACTCATGGCTCCAGATAGAGTCTCTCTCTCTCTCTTTCTCTGTAGTTTGCTTTCAATGTCTCCATTTGTGAAATGTCAGCATATTTATTTCTTATTTTCTGTTGGGTTCGCCAGCAAAAGACTCTGAGACAAGGCCTTGGATGCAAATGATTTCTTTGGGAGGTGACCCTAGACCAGGAAGGCGAAGGGAGCCAGGACAGGATCCGTTCATGAGCAGGCTACTGCTGTAAGCAACCGGAACTCCGTTCTACCGCTGCCCTCCGGGAGCTTGTGTAGAACCCGCCTCTGAGAGGCTGGGGTTTTTGTCCACCAACTCTGTCAGCCACTGACGGCAGTTCCCACATAGACGCCCGGGCATTCGGGCCTGTCCAGCCTCCGGGCTGACCATCTTCTGGGTCAGAGCACACACGGGCATTGTTGCGGGGGGCTTCAGTAGAAAGTGGTTGTGGGGTCTGGAGGGCAGTCAGTGCTGAGGAGGCACGGGGCGGGGGGGATCGAGAGCCATCGTTTTGCCTGCCCCTCCATCCCGCTCCGCGCTCACGCCTTGGGTTATTGTTTCTTCCGCTTGCCCAGGTTGTGTGCAGATCGAGAGGGCAGATATCTACTTCCTGATGGATGGTTCTGGCAGCATCACCCCCGACGACTTCCTGGAAATGAAGGTGTTCATGAACGAGGTGATCAGGATGTTCCAGGTGGGGCCTGACAAAGTTCAGTTTGGAGTCGTTCAGTACTCGTTCGACACTCAGAGTCAGCTCATTCTAGGCCAGCACACCAGCGTGGCGGGGCTGAAGACGGCCATTGAGGGCATCCGGCAAATGGGAGGTGCCACCAATACCGGCCAGGCCTTGACTGACATTAAGCAGATCATCGCAGACACTGCCCGTGGCGGTGTGCCGCGCTATCTCGTGGTCATCACGGATGGGAGATCTGAGGACCCGGTGGCCGAGGCCGCGGAGGCCTTATGGAGAGACGCTGTCATGATCTACGCAATCGGAGTGCGAGACGCTCACACCGATGAGCTTAGACAAATGGCTGGCGACAAGATCTTTTTTGTGAATGAATTCGATTCCTTAAAGGCCATCCAACAAGACGTGGTACAGGACATCTGCTCCTCAGAAAGTAAGACTCTTTTTTTCATTTCTGCACCGCAATAAAGACATAGGTAGCAAAGCACCGGTTCTTCTTTCATAAAATGAGTGATGGAGTCATAGTAAACAGATTCATCATGTACAACCTTCATCTTTCCCCATGTACCCCCATCACCCCTAACAGAAACTCAGTGTCCCTGAAGTTCTGTTCCTTCTGTGTCTCCCTCCCTCCTGCCTCTCCCTCACAACCTCTCATACACGTCAAACAAGGTTTTGTTCACAATTCCCTCTCTGTGTCCTTCTGTCCCCGTCTTGTGTCCTCCTTCCAAGTACACGTGCCCCATCTAGTTGACTAGGCATCACACTTGACATTTGAATCCCCTGGTCAGCAAGTGAGACCCCCTCAGAGTGACCATGACCTCTAAGGCAGCGAGCCGGTCAACTTTTATATCCTCACCACACAGCTGTATCTTATTTCCCAATGGCTCTGTGCAGGGCCGTAGAAAATGGCTCTTGGCAAATGTGTTTTCCCATGAATGACGCACAACCAACTGAATGGCGTTCCGATGAGCCGCCCCGCAGTCAAGGGGGTGGTCCTCTTTCACCCCTTTGCAAATATTTTATGTTGTGTGAATGCTACTCCAGCTTGTCCCTGGGACTAGTAATTAATTGGATCCAGACTCTGAAAGGATGATCTGTTCTGTCCCCCCCCCCTAGGCTGCAGGGACAGGAAAGCTGACATTATCTTCCTGATTGATGGGTCGGAAAGCATCTCATCAAAGGACTTTGCAAAGATGAAGGGATTCATGGAGAGAATGGTGAACACATCTAACATCGGCCCGGACGAGGTTCAGATGGGCCTTTTGCAGTTCAGCTCAGACCCCAGGGAAGAATTCAGGCTCAGCCAGTACTCTGCGAAGGCGGATGTTCGTAGAGCTATCGCGGATGTTCAGCAAATCAACGATGGGACGCACACTGGGAAAGCTCTGACTTTCACCCTGCCTTTCTTTGACACCGCCCGAGGAGGGCGGCCCAGTGTTCCCCAGTATTTGATTGTGGTCACCGATGGGGTCTCCAAGGACAATGTTGCAGCTCCAGCCAAGGTCCTCCGGGACAGAAACATTATTATTTTTGCTATTGGGGTGGGAGAAGCGCGAAGGGCCCAGCTTTTGGAGATTACGAATGATGAGGACAGAGTCTACTACGGAGAAAACTTTGAGTCCCTTCAGCACCTGGAGAAGAAGATTCTTTATCAGGTCTGCACACCTCGAGGTGAGTGATAGACTGCTGTCTGGTTCACGTGCCCATTGTCGGCGTCGGGCACCCTGATGACTGGGTTCCTAGAACAAAATCGATCCTTCAGCTGTGCTAGGAAGAACACATAGCTTTGTGGGGAGGACAACTGGACTGCGCCGACCCTGTGATTCACGTCCTCCCTGGGCACCTGGCTGGTATAGTGGTTACGAGTTGGGCTGCTAACTTCAAGGCCAGCAGTTCAAAACCATCAGTTGCTCTGTGGGGGAAAGATGAGGCTCCCCTTCCGTAAAGAGTTACAGTCTTGGAAACCCAGAGGAGCACTTCTACCCTGTCCTGTGGGGTCACGATGAGTCAGAATTGTCTCAAGAGCAGTGGGTTCAGATCTGTTTTTTCCCCCTCCCTGTCACTTTCATCTCTTTGGCCTCCAGAGGGGCCTGCGCCTTCTCAGGACCATGTCTCCACAGAGGGTCTCCCCTCTTGCCTTTGTTCTCTGTTAGGGTAGATGGAAACAGGCTGGAATGTGCATTCCTAAGGTGGCTGAAGGTTTGGACCTGACACAACAGGGACAGACTCGGAGAATGACGTCAGCTAGACAGTCTCTCTGATGAAACAGACACACACTGTCTCAGGCAGGCGCCCCTCTAGATTTTAACCCAAACCAGTCTGGGCTTGCTATTTTGACTTTACCTTTCTTTGGCCAAGACTTGCCTTTCCCGGGTGATCGCCTTGGAAAATATCATCAAGTCTGACAAATGGGCACTTCAAACGTTCTTTTATTTTAGGGAATTCCCTTTATCAGTCAGCATGCTTTTGCCTCTAAGTAACCGAAACTCCATTTCCAGGAGCAGGGCTTCACTCATGGCATGTAGTCTGGAAGGTCAAAGGCAGGGCAGCCTCTAGGCCCTCGAGGAGCACAACCTGGATTTTGCGACTCGGTCTCTCACCGTCTGCATAGCATTGGATTATATACAATCATTCACCTATACATTCATTATAATCATTATATACATACATTATCATCATTCATTATATTCATTCATCTGATATTCACATGAGCCCCAGGCTCGTATCGTGATGCCCAATTTCCAGATACAACAGCGAGGCAGGTCAGAAGCACAGCACGGGAAGCAGAATGCGAACTCTCTCACAGTTTGGGGCCAAAGACTAAGCCCTAGCCCTTACTCCCATGAATCCTCTTTATGGACATCTGAGGCCCAGTAGGGGCCAGGTTTTATTTTGGGGGCAAGGCTTTCTTTTGAATCCCATTGAACTTCTAAAGTCGGAAGTTCTAGATGATAAATGAACATGTTTGCCTTTGCTATCTACGAGAGCATCCCGTGACTTTAAGGGCTCTCTGTGGGTTTGGAAATCATTTGAAAAAACAAGACAACCAAGCATATATGTGATTATTTTTTTAAGTAAGCATGCATTATGGGATATCCCTCATTAAGCAGTCTAGATTTTTCACACAGCAAACTGTTCGTTTAAATATGGCTGGGCATTATTCTAGGATCCCAGAGGCATAGGGAGTACCCATCGGGCTGCAGTCCCCAAGGTTCATAGTTCGAAGCCAACAGCCTCTCTGGAGGAGAAAGATGGGGTTTTCTATTCCCTTAAAAAGTTACTGACTTGGAAACGCACAGGGGCAGTTCTACCCTGTCCTCTAGGGTCGCTATGAGCGGGCACGGACTCGCTGACAGTGAGTGGGAGGCATTGTTCGAGGAGGGGAGAGAGAGGAAGGAAGGGGAGGACTGAACAGGGAATGCAGGTTCTCTTCTCCGTTCCTTTGGCACCACAGAGTAAATTAGGGTTTGTGTTTATCTTCAGCTGCGTCTTAGCTTTTCAGATGTAATTCTCTAGGCACTTGAAGAATGGCTGGAAGCTACTTAATTAAAAAGTCCAGAATCATAAAGCACAAAAGACAGAGATTATCTGGCAAGGTTCAAGCCTTCCCATTAACAGGCAAAGGAGCGATCCTTGTTACAATAACCAAGCGTCACTGAAAGCAGAGAGGCAACTGAAGGTGTTCAAATGATATGTCGTTATTGCAAAAAGGAAATTCCTTTCTGAAATTGTATCCAATATAGATATGGGATTACAGCTGCAAAAGCTCCCTTTGGTGAATTTAAATGGGAGGTTTCAAACATAAAACCAACAAGAGCTGGTTTATATGAATGAGTGGGGAGGAAAGCACCCTTTGTCCTGACAAGTCCAGAAGCAGATCTGGCCAGCTGGCTCAGAGGGAGAGACTGGGTGCACTGACAGCTTTCAGGCCAGCCCTGGATGCCAGGCTCCTATAACTCTTGGGGCCACTAAGACATTTGCACCAGTGAAACATCCAGTACGTGCTTGTTTCCCCCCCCCCCCTCCAAATTGTTCCAGTTTTGGTCTGAGGGCTTCAGAGTCGAATACCGCATTATGTGATGAGCTACAGAGAAGCCGGTTACACGTCCTGGCTTGGTTTGGATCGTACTGGTTTGCACAGGCTCAGAATCCACACGGGTTCAGAACCTGTGTACATCAGCACGATCCAAAACAAGGCAGGTCAGCAGTTTGAAACCATCAGCCACTCTGTGGGAGAAAGCTGGGGCTGTAGTCTCGGAAGTCCACGGTGGTAGTTTTACCCCATCTAGGATCGCTATGAGTCAGAAGCGACACGATGGCGGTGAGTTGGCCTTGTTCTTAAACCATTGATGACGTCACTGGGCAGCACATGTAGCTTTCTCTTGACTTCTTTTTCAATCCTTTTATTGGGGGCTCATGCAACGCTTATCACAATCCATCCATCCATCCATCCATCCATCCATCCATCCATCCATCCATCCATTGTGTAAAGCACATTTGTATATTTGTTGCCCTCATCATTCTCCAAACATTTGCTTTCCACGTAAGACCCTGGCATTGCTCTTGGCTTCTAACCAAAGAAAGGTTGCTCATTGAAATCCGCCCGATGGAACTCTGACACCTGTCCGGTCGCAGCCCCTGAGCGCCTGTGTGTGAGCACTCACAGTCCGGTTCTGCAGCCTGTGGGACACCTAGAGGCCCCATCGGCTCCCTGTTTCATAGTGTTTGATAAGTTACTGTTTTAGTCATTTCACTAGGTGTGTCTCTGAGCATCAGTGGTCAATTCTTCAGTGGAATTTTGTGGCTGGTCTTCTGATATACCCCGGAACGTGAGATTACAGCCTGAGAGATCAATGGACCTTCTGATCCTAGACATGGGCTTCCAAGGAGAGCTTGAAAGCCTTCACACGGGGGAATAGACACTGAGGGTGATTGTCGGCTGTGACCTCTTCTCATATGCCCCCCACCCCTGAAACAAGGGATGTGCATGGGTGACGAATGAGAAGGAAGCTTCCCGGGGAGAAGGAAATCGAATAGCTAGAACTGGAAGAGGCCCAAGAGTGGATCCATACCCTTCTGCACTCATTTACAAACATGCAATGTGCACCCACTTCATGCCGCGATATCGTAGTGTGTATTACGCTACTTAGCTTCTGTCTAATGGGTAGCAAACTCACCCCACCCCCCGCCAATTTAAACAACAACCATGATTTAGCTCATGTGTGGCAAAGGGTCTTCTATCAGGGTTGGCTTGGCAAGGCTCTTGACTCAATCATGCGTTTGTGGTCTGCAGATGACTAATCTGATTTTCTCCTCTGCCTGCAAAGAATGCGACCTGGAGTTGTCTGTAGGAATTGACATCTCAACTTCCGGAAGGCAAGTTCAGCAGGCGCTTGCAGGGTTCCTGCCAGCACTGATCCAACAGTTGGCTTCGCTTTCCAACATCAGCTGTGGCGGTCCCGGTCCAGTCGGCAAGAGGTTTCGCTACTTGGTTCCTGGACCCAACGGGCAGATTCTCTTCGATTCACAGTCCGTGAACTCCAGTGACACGATCCCTCAGATGTTGTCGGCTGCCAGGAACAGCCGTATGGATGCGAATTTTTTGCAGTCCCTGGGAGAGGCTACTGGCCTGGCCGCTGCGAAAGTAAAGGTAATACAAGAAGTGACGAGGACCGACCTGAGGGCTCTGCCATGCTGAGTAGGCAGGACCGGCCTTCGTGACTGCTCGCTCCTGGAGACCCGATCTAGAGGAAAGCCGTAGTCTCACCCAGTGGGAATCAATAAGAACGAAGTCTACATTCAAACCACCTTTCCTAGCAGCTCATGGCTGTGTCCGCGTGGCCCACCCCTCTGCTGCCCCTTACCTTGATACCCACAATGTTCCACCGGGATGAGGAAGTCTCTTGTGGACATTGGCTATCAAGTGACACCCCCAAACTGGATACACATTGTTTCCCCTCCAATCATTCTTCCAAAGAATATGATTGCCAGACGAACACAGTTCACTTTTTTAAATGAACGTTTTCTGTGAACAAAAGTGACACATTTTAACTGTAGAGAAAACATACGACAGAAAATATCAATAACCTTCCTCCATCTCTCCACACACATGTGCACACACGTATATGTACATGAACACACACACACACTCAAAAAACCTTGTTGCTGTTGTGATGTTTCGGCTCTGAGAAAGGCGGGCATTGTAAGACACAGTTTGGAAGGTTGAACAGCTTAAGTTGGTCCAAATCCTTTTCTTGGGGTGGGGTGGGGGTTGGTGTAACCCGAATGTTCATTAAATAGAAATGATAAGGACCGGTCAACAGGAAGAGGGTGAAACACGGGGCATGATCAGAAGAGCTCGCTCCTGTCTCTTATAAGAAACGTGCAACTGACACCAACCCTCTCTGTCACCTCTCCCCTTGCCACCCCCCCCAAAAAAAAACAGGTCCTTTTAGTATTCACAGATGGCCTGGATGATGGTGTAGAGAGACTGAAGGAAAAATCCAGACTCCTTCGCACCGCAGGTGAGTGTGCTGAGTTATCCTGGAGGAGAGGGGCTGGTGGCGGTGGGGAGTAGGGGGGCAGGGTGTGAGTTTGGGCTCTGCCCTCAGGGGCTGAGACACTTTAGAAGGATTCCAGGTGGCTCTGGGGTCTGTGCGGCACTCTGCAGGCTGACTTAGGTGACTGGGCTCAGGGACAGGAGGTCAATGTCCTCATCTCAGACACGGCCAGTCACCAGGCAGGCGTCTGCACTCCAAAGCACCTTGGTGGGGAGCAGTGCCGCCTGCTCCTTCAGGCTGTCTGGGAGTCCGAGTGGTGGGTAGTGGGGTAGGGGCCTGCAGGGTACTGATGCGTGCAAATTCTTCACAGCCTTGGCTGCTAACTGGGAGGTTAGAGGTTCAGGTCTACTAAGAACAAGGGTATGGAACCGTCCCCCCTCCCCCGCCTCTGCCAAAGACCATTTGGATATTTATAACATCATTTCGAGGGCCATGTGCAATTTTCAACTTTAATTTTTAAGTTGAAAATGTACGGCTTGAGACTTCCCTATGGCCTGCAATACTTGGTCAACCTTGTGTATGGCCCGCTCTATTTGGTCAAACTTTTAATGAGCACACACCGAATATAAGGGCCGGATAGGCCCACAGGCTGGCTGTTGCCTGCCCTTGACCCAGAGGAACTGGCAATGAGCTTCTGAAAAAACAGCCACTTCTACTGTGACCCACTTGGTGGCCTCAGGAGTGCTCCTATCAGTTGCCTCAAGTTCCACCGGCAGAGGGCGCCATGCGCCTCTTTTTCCTAGACCCTAACAAGGTGGGCTCCATCCAGCCCAAGGACTGTGAGGCTGTGCAGGACCGGGCAGTGCTTTGTTCTATTGCATGCCAGCATCGCTAATGGTTGGAACCAACTCCACGATACCTGACAAAAACAACACTAGAGCCAGCCTCAGGTTTCGGTTTGTTTTTATTCCCCTATTAACTTTTAAAAAATTGTGAGTTAGTTGCACCTTGCTCTTTACATTGCATTTTCTCTCCTCCTTTGCTCTTTAATTCTTCCCCCCACCCCCTCGTTCCCCCAAGGGTTAGCTTCAGCCTACACAGCATCTTTGTGGAAATTGGCTTGAGGTGGGACATGCTGGTTGGGTTTCGGCTCCCCAGCACCCTCAACTAGGTGTCCTGGTGTGGTGCAGTATTGACTGGTAGAATTGTTTGAGGTCCTTTTGCCCTTCTCTCTCCTCAGTGGAACGCATTCAACATATTCAGGTTTGGAGGATATGTTTTGCATTTTGTGATGGATGGGCTGGGATGTAAACAAAAATGATTACTTTTGTAATGACAACTTGCTCTCTTCTGAATCGGCTGCCTGGATTGCCATGGAAGTTTACATTTTGTAAATTTTAGAAGATTAGAAGTATGTGACAAAAGGGCGTCAACTTTGTCTAGGTGCTGGCTTAGAAATCCCATCACAAGGAATTTAATTTTAAGAAATAATTAGGAACAAGCACACATGCCTTTGAACCACAAGAGTGTCAGTGGCCTGTTTGCAAGAGCTGATGTGTGTGTGTGTGTGTGCACGCACGTGTTAAGGATTTACTATTCAAAATCTTAGCAGCAATTTGTTCTGAAAGTCCACGTGGAGATTTCAAACTGAGTTTGAAAAGCATTTTTGTCCATGTGTTCTCTACCCTGGGGACAATTCAGACAACCCTTTAGTGACTGCGTCAGTAGCATAGGCTAGGTTTTGCTGCAATAACCAACAGCCTCCAAAGTTTAGTGGTTGAATGTAGTCCAAGGGAGCCCTGGTGGGGCAGTGGGTTACATGCTGCGTTGCTAACCACAAGGTCAGCAGTTTGAACCCACCAGCCACTCTAGGGAAGAAAGATGAAGCTTTTTGCTCCAGTAAAGACTTACAGTCTCAGAAACCCACAAGGGAAGTTCTATTCTGTCTTAGGGTCTCTGTGAGTCAGAACTGATGTGAGGGTGGTGAGCTTTTGGTTTGGGTTTAAAGCTGGAAACGTGAGGTCATCTTTTCTTCTGCAAGACCACTTCTCAAGGACCCAGGCTAATGGAGGGTCCACCCTCACAGACACTTTTCCTGCCGCAGAGGAAAAGGAGCAGGGCAAACGTGGTACTCACTCTTGACGTCTCTCCCAGGGAGTGACGCGTGTCGCCTCTGCTCATATTTCGTTGGCCAGAGCAAGTCAGACGGCCACTTCGAGCTTACATCAGGCAGATATTCTTTAAGAGGTGAAGAACTGAGGGTCGGGAAAAGAATCTACAATTTCCCCACAGAAGCCTGATCCTATGATGGGCCTTTAGGGGAGGAGGGCGTGACCACTATGATGGCGAAGTGGTTCTCAGTGACCACTGTGCTTTCTAAGGATAACCCATAATCGTCTATTCCAGGAGTAGGCTTAGAAGGATGTAACGCAATACAGGAGCCTCTGGGTGGTACAAATGAGTCAGTGCTTGGTTCCTAACCAAAAGGTTGAAGGTTCAAGTGCACGTAGATGCACCTCAGAAGAAAAAGGCTGGGTGATTGACTTGTGAAAACTCAACTCTTGGAGCCCTATGAAACACAGGCCTACTCCGACATCCCTGCATCTCCGTGCATCAGAAGGGGCCCTACAGCAGCTGGTGAGGGTCGCTTCATGCAATAAGGGCTAAAAGCACACTGTCAAAATAAGCAGATACAGCAGAAGCAAGGAGACCATGGAAGAGCTACGAGAGTCATGTGTGGTTCTCCTGAACTACTTAACTTTCAACTGGCAGGATTTAGAATCAGGAGACCCATCCTTTATTATTTTTTAAAAATCATTTTATTGGGGGCTCATACAACTCTTATCACAATCCATAAATTGTGTCAAACACATTTGTACATCTGTTGTCATCATCATTCTCAAAACATTTGCTTCTACTTGAGCCCTTGGTATCCGCTCCTCATTTCCCCCCTCCTTCCCTGCTGCCCCTTCCCTCATGAACCCTGGATAATTTAGAAATTATTATTATTTTGTCATATCTTACCCATTTTCTGTTGTCCATCCCCCAGGGAGGAGGTTATATGTAGATCCTTGTAATTGATTCTCCCTTTCCACCCTCTCCTCCTTCTCCCCTCACGGTATCGCCACTCTCAGCACTTGTCCTGAAGGAATCATCTGTCCTGGAGTCCCTGTATTTTCATTTCCTATCTGTACATCCTCTGGTCTAGTGGATTTGTAAGATAGAATTGGGATCATGATAGTGGGGGTAAGGAAGCATTTAGGAACTAGAGCAAAGCTGTATGTTTCATCGTTGCTACATTGCACCCTGACTGGCTCGAGGAGACCCATTCTTAGAGCATGCATGCCAAAGCTGGCTTTGATTTGAATCAAGGTGCCCTTGTGAGACAAGACAGGTGAAGGATAAGAAAGGATGGGATGGCCAGTGACTGTCTGCGGCTAAGACTAAGACAGAGCATTCCAGAGGCACAAGAAACTCACCCACTGTGCATATTTTGAAGGGCTCTCTGGACTCCTTGTGGTTGGCCTGGAAGGTGTGCCGAAACTGGAAGAGCTCCAGGAGCTGGAGTTTGGTCGAGGGTTTGCGTACAGGCAACCTCTCAGCACTACACTGCCATCCCTCCCAGGCCTCTTACGGAAGCAACTTGTGAGTATATTGGTTTTTTTTCCCCCTCAACAATTTTATTGGCACATAATTTATATACCATGCAATTAAATAGTTCAATTCCTCAGTCGCGTCAAGGGGAATTTTATAATCACCACCATATCAAACCTAGAGTATTTGCACCCCCCAACACCATGGTTAAGGCATCTTTACAATGAGTTGTGTAATCACAATCGGTTCTAGTGTTCCTCACCCCTCCCGCCTTCATTGTTTACTCCCCTAATCCCCTTTCCCTGCCCATCGCCCACCCCGACCCCTGCAACCCCTATAACACCTTGTATCAGTTGTTATCATTATACCTCCACTCCTCCTGGGCTTCACAGCTGGGAAACCCATCAGAAAGCAATGAACAACAAATCGTACCCGGGTGGTACAGAGGAGAAGATCATATTATTATAAAAATGAAATTGGAAATAATGTGTAGTGGAAGAAGCCCCCCCCATCAATATTCAAGAAGCCAGGGAAGAAATTTCTGTCACCAAACAGCTAAGAGATGCTTGCACCCATTACAGATTCAGGTCGTGTCTATAGGGAGGTCAGCTGGATCCAGCCTCATCAAGATTACCATGGTCTCTGTGTGTTCTAGTAAGGCGATTTGGACCGTTGCCTTTGGCTCGTGTGGATCTTCCAGTGGCTCAGCCTGACTATTTACTTTGCAGATAGGTTTGGGGCTCCCACTGTCCTCCATAGACCTCTACAAATTGGGTGTTCATAATTTTAGCTCTGACACTTTTCTCTCCACCTTATTTTTTAAAGCACTCTCCTTCCCTCAAGGAGTTTTGGTGCTGCTGTCTGCTCCTGTAAGGATTGACAACCCCCCCCCCCGGAAACCCGGTCTGCTCCCATCAAGCACCGGACACCCTCCAGAGGGGCTCTGGATGTGGGCATGCACTGGGTGGGGGGGGGGTTCTTCAGAAAATAAAATGGTCTTTCAAAGCCTAGAGAGCAGTCTTTCTCTTTGGGGCATAATGTCATGCAAGCGAACAGATGAAAACATGCATTCTGCTTTATTTCCAGGACGCAATTGTAGAGAGAGCATGCTGCAATACCCAGGTGCAATGCTTTGGAGAAGAAGGGGACAGAGGAGCCAATGGGCGGCCTGGGAGAAAGGTAGGGGTGTGTTGGGCTGGGGAATGTGGACGGGGAGAGAAGTGACCCTTTGCTCTTCACTGCAGGGTATCTATCCACTTAACACTCCTTTGCTCAATTTAAAGCGCTCCTGGTGGTTAAGCACTGTCTGGCGGTTCAAACCCATCCACCGCTCCTCAGGAGAAAGACGAGGCGGTCTGATGCTGTAAAGACTGCAGCCCTGGAGGCCTATGGGCTGGCTCTCCTCTTTTCACTCTGAGACAGAAGCAACTCAATGGCTCACAAAACTCATTACCCTTGAGGCGATTCTGACTCCCAGCGGACTTATAGGACAGGGTGGCTCCTGGGGGTTTCTAAGACTGTAACTCTTTACGGGAGTAGAAAGCTTGGTCTTTCTCTTGCTGAGAAGCTGGAGCTTTCGAACGTCCGACCTTATGGTTAGCAGCCCAGTGCATGGCCACTACACCACCATGGCTCCTACTCAATGGCAGTGGGTTTTATTTTATCTTCTAATTTGAGGTAGGTGTTTATCTGACAGATGTACAACCGAAGTTTAGAAAAGGGCTATCATTTTCCCCAAATTGCACATTTATGGAGAGTAAAATTGGGCGATAAGCCCTTAGGTCTATCTGACGGCAGGTCTCACATTCTTTTCACCTTTTTATGGTGCCTGCCTACACGTGACAAATATTTGTATGAATGTTTTACAGTCATAAATGCCTCTTTCTCCCCCACCTACAATTTTCTGTATCATTAAACCAGGGAGAGAGGCGATGGATGCGGCTTACACGGAGGCGGTTAATTCCCCCACTTCCCACCCCCTGTTTAGCTCTAGGCTTTGCTGATGGGAAAAGACTACTTATCATACTTACGGGGAGAGTACCTCCTTTGAGATGACCTTCCTATAATCAGGGCCGGCCTGGTTTCATTCTCACAGGGATGGCGACATAATCACAGACTCATAGAAAAAGTTAAGTCCAACCCATTGGCATTGCTCCAGCCCTGGTGGCTTAGTGGTTACGTGGTTGGCTGCTAATTGCAAGGCCAGCATTCAGAACCGTCAGTGGCTCCTTGGGAAAGATGAGACTTTCATCTCCTGTGAACAATGTTGGTCTTGAAACCCACAGGGCTGTGCTGTCCTGTCCTAGAGAGTCGCCCGTGAGTCAGACTTGGCACGATGGCAGTGAGTTTGTTTCGCTTTGGTCTTTGGAAGGTTTTCCACGAAGCTGTGGAAGGCGCTCTTGTGGAATGGCCTTGCCATTCAGGTTTGCAGATTTAGAACCGTGTTAAGTGTATGATCACATTTTGAGAAATAAATTGTAGCAATGTCTTAGATAACGATATCCCTTTTCCTAGATAACTAGATCCCCTGGTTTAGATCACTAGATTCCTAACATTAGATTCTTTGTCTCTCGCTTTGCGCATTATTCTTTAACATCAAATTAGAAAGTTAAACTTAGTAACCGCTTGACATAATTTCTTCATAACTCAGAAAATACCTTAAAGAATTATTTTTAATTTTTCTGTTCTTTTGACTTCTTGGGACTTAGTAGTGGTTGTGTAGACTTTCCTGGCTTTGTTGATCACAAATAGAATATGTTGCTCTGTTTTATTAACCAGAGTTTAAGCTAAATTAAAATACACACACACACACACACACAGTAAAATGCCAACCGGGTTAGTGTGTTTAAGTAGGTTAGAGGAAGTAGGGAAAATAAATTAAATATCTGAGTCACGCAGAAATAAGTGGCCATTTCTCACAAGTAAAATGGTTATTGCTTACCGATGTTCTTTAAAACAAGATCAGAATCATCTTCAAGAGTTTTTCTATGAGCTTTAAACTAGAACCCCATCTTGGTTTGGATTTTCAAAATAGCGTGGTTGATGATTACCGCTCCTGCCCTCAGAATTATTCTTTAGAAAGCATTGAGATTTTGTTTATGGGTATGGAAAATTAGCAAAGGATATTGGCGATGGATTTATAACATGATTGAGGTAATTGATCTCACAGAATTGTATAAGTAAAAACTATTGAGCCAGTGAATGTTGTGTTAGAGATACATTTTGTAACAAGAATTAAAATAGAGTTACATAGAAGTCTAAATGTACTAAAGAGGTGATGGGTTTTTAGAAATATAATTTTGAAAGCTATTTGGGGAAAATTGAAAAAGGTTCACTATGAAAACAAAGAAATATTCAAGATTCTAACAAGGCCAAGAATATCCCAACAGCCTGAAGACTCAGCATTGTGAGGGTGTTCTATTCAAGCACCTAGCAGAGTCTCAATAAAATGCTGATTCAGGAAGCAAGGGCTTTCCAGTCTTCCTGCTTCACATGGAACTGAGGAATTTCGAATCCAAGTTATTCATTCCGTGTGCTCTTTTCCTTAGGGAGAGAGGGGTCCTGGTGGATTTCTGGGCCATCCTGGTCAAATAGGAGCACCTGTAAGTACTGAACCTTAATTTTTCTCTTTGAAAGACTGTGGTCAATGGATTGAGTATTAGCGATGCTTAATTGTACTTAAGTCATGCAAGTTTTTCTAATCTATACAATTTTAAATGAGTTTAATTAACTGTATAAAACAGTCATTTATTAAAACACATGTCAAGTGGACACTTCTATAAAGACATGTCTCTGAAAAGTGCTTAATGATAAAGTTGTTTTCTTTTTTAGACCTTGAAGTTGTGATAGCCAGAAACATGTCCTGTGTTTAATGTGCATGAATGTAAGATCACCTGTCAACCGTGGGCTCAATTACAAAATCGGTGGATTCTATCTATAAAGTAAATCCCTGAATAGTACAAAAGGTTTTCCCTTGGCTACTAACCAAAAGGTTGGCTGTTCAAACCCATCCAGCGGGTGCATGGGAGAAAGGTTTCTGTAATTTACCCTTCAATTACACAGTCGCCCCTAGGACTCATTTGAATGTGGAGGCTGGTTCCCCTCACTGGTCCCTCTGCACCACAAAGTTCATGAGACAAAGCATTGCCATCCTTGCTTCCAAGGACCATTCCAGTTGTCTTTCTTCCAAAACAGACTTAACGGTTCTTCTGGCAGTCCATGGTATATTCGATATTGTTTGACAATGCCATAATTCAAAGGCATCTATTCTTCTTCAGTATTCTTTATTTATTACCTACATAGGAGGTGACTGAAAATACCTTGACTTGGATCAGGGACACCTTAGTCCTCCAAGTACCATCTTTGCATTGTTTACAATTAAAAGAGCTCTTAAGCAGCAGATTTCCTCAATGCAATCCATCACTTGATTTCGTGACAGCTATTTCTGTGAGCAGTAATTGTGCATCTTCATCACATAATAGAAATCCCAGCAGAATGTAAAAAAAAAAAATCCCAAAGCATTGTTTTATTTATTTATTTATTTTTTCATTTTGAACCATGGAAGATCCCTTTGTGACATGTGTCTCTTTCACATTGATTTGTATTCCTATGGGTCCTCAAACTCCTGGACCGAGGACAGTTTTACCTGCTCCAAAGATGATTGAAGATGCTGACGAACATTTTGTTTGTGGTGGCTCTTATCAGCATTGACCATAGGAGAAACTGAAGAGGAGAGCATCCTCAATTTTGTTATTAAAATAAAATACCACAAATAACCCCCTGATACGTTACCACATCGACATACTTCTTTGCAAAAATATCTGTATTTCCCAACCCGCCCCAACTGTGAGAAGAGTGGCATTACTTTGACATGTTCCCATGTCTTGGATGTTTAGCGTAATAGAAGACAGCTGGGTTCTCATAGCTGCTTCTGTTTTCACTGTTGATGGCACACATGTGGACCTCGTGAAAACTACCGGGCAGCTCCAAGAGCAAGCGAGCGAACGAGCAATGTTTTAGTTTTTATTGGGAAAAGACCTTTAATCCTGTGAATCCTCTGAAAAAATTTCAGGGACCCCAGGTGTCCTTGGACCACACATTGTGAAATGCTATTATATGCAAGCATTAATGTTCCTACTGGTACACTTGGAGCAGTACATTGTTTATTATGCTGAATATTTAGGCTGGCTGAACTTGGAAGAGAATCAAGAAGTACAGAAAAATCCAGCTGTTCAGATCCCTGTCAGCGGGTCCACGTTTCATTACACTAATGGTGGAATCACTCTTTTTCTTTGCGCGGTTCCCCAGTCAACACAGCCTTGTGGTTGTTAGTAGCGGTGGCCTTGTGGTGGCTCCGACTTTACGGTGATCCGGGTACCCTGTATCAGACTATGTGCTCCCCAAGATCTCCACTGGCTGATGCTTAGAAGTAGATCCCCAGCTTTTCTTCCCGATATCTTCAGGTTTAGAAGTTCTGCTGACAGTCAGTCCAGATCACAGCAACACACCTCCCTTCAGCAGCTGCACATGAAGCGCCTTGGCCGGGAATCGAACACAGGTCTTCCCTAACACAGGCAAAAATCCTGCCACTGAGCCTCGGCTGCCCTCAAGCAGCACCTTAGATGTTGTAAATAGATGCAGAAGTGTGCATTTCAGATTTCTACTACTTTGCTTTGAAGCTAGTGAAACTTTTTCTTCCCATTTGTGTGGTATTTTAAGATGTCCTTTACGGGTTATTTCATCCTGCCCCTGTTGGGTTGAGGTTGTCCAGAGATTCAACGAAGCAGATAAAGGTGCAGAGAGTCTTTGAAGGTTTGTTCCATGCATTAGGATCTTTGACCCCAGTCTCAGACAGGCAGGGTGAATCAGCGATTGCCAAATTGTCGCGCACGCGCTCCCTTTTTCTGAGGGATATTCTGGGGAGAGCCGTCCCCAGAGAATAATGTGTGCGTAGCAGCGGAAACCGCAAGAATTTCTCAGTGGTGTCCCCGCTTTGGTTGGGGCATTTGTTTGGAAATGGTAATGATTTTCTAATAAAGGAAACAGGATTGGTCCCTGAAGTCCTAGTGAGACTCATCAACATGTCCTTGCTCAGAAATAGGGTTTGGGATGATGTAATCAGGTAACATGAGGCGATTTCAGGGTAGGATGGGTCTTCATCCCATTTACCTGCTGCTTTTATCAACAGGGCAAAGAATACATAATGTGAGGTGATGTGGTGGATGTGTTTGCATTACAGGCTGCAGATGAAGCTTGCGTGGTTTTCCTAGGCTGCCATAGCAAAATGCCATAGAGTAGGTGGTTTTCAACAGCCAGGCTTTGTTGTTTCATGGTTCCTGAACTGAACATCTGAAAGCAAGGAGTCATGATTCCCTCTGAGGCTCTCAGGGAGACTCTGCTTCATGGCCAGGCCCTACCTAATGCCTACTGGCTCTGGTCTGCAGCTGCCAACTCATGGCTTCCTCCCTCGATCTCACTGAGCCTGTTCTCTTTGACAATGGCAGCACATCGATGACATGAAGTCCCATCCTACTCTGGTATAACCTCCTGCTGCCGGATTCCATCATCCAAAGACCCTATTTCAGAACAAGGATGAGTTCACAGGTATCAGACATTAGGACTTCAACAGTTCTTTTTTCTGGGAGATACAATTCAATCCATACAAAGTTTAAACAACAGACAGTGAGCTGAAAAACATATATAGATTAGGAGGAAGGATTGGGGGAGCAGCCATTTAAAAACATATCTATTGTGTGTCGGGACCACATTAAGGATTTTATGTACATTATCACATTTAATCCTCATTGTGCACTTACTGATTTGTGTGAATATTTTCACTTTTGGCTAGTTAAGGCCACAGAAGGATCCCTGGTAGTGTAATTGCTAAGGGCGTGTCTGCTAATCCAAAGATTCAGTATTCATGCCCATCCAACAGTTGCAGGGATGAAAAGATCTGCCAAGATGTTACTGTAAAGATGCCAGCCCAAGAAAACACTCAAGGGCAACCCTACTCTCTCATGTAGAGTTGTTGAGTCAAATCGACTTGTCAACACACACCACCACCACCAAAGGTCACGTATAAAGGGTTGGAGATGGGTCTGAACTCACGTCTCCTCAATATCAGAATCTGTGCCCGTCTCATCTTCTCTTGCTGTTTGAGTATACAACACCGCATTTGTTCAATTCCTATAGTTGGTGAGTTGTTTTCACGACATTGTCTTATGTATTCCATGCAACAGTCGTGTGAGATGGTTGGAATCAGTATTCCCTGGATCCACTGTTTGTAAATGGAGAACTGTGATTCACAGAGCCAAGGACTTGATCAAGTTCGCAAACTAAGTTGGAAACAGAGTGAGGACTTGAGTTCAGGTCCTTTCATTCGAGATCCCTGGAGGTTTCCATCTTCTCACTCTTCCATGTGCCTTTCTGGGGTCCTGGGCAGCTTAGGAAGGACAGTTACCCAACCTGATTAAGTCAAAGTTTGATGTTACCATTAAAGATGCACCCCTCTTTAAATATAAACAAACAAACAAATAAATGTGATTTAGGTAGGGGTTGACATTTCAGATTATAGATCCTCTTTTGATGAAAGTTCATGGAATGTATGATACTTTCTAATTAATACTTAGTCAATTTGGCAAAAGCCTGATGGTTATCATCTCCTTCCTTAGCTAACAGCTGGTTTGGAGATTACAAATATGACTCATTCTTCAAATCCTAATCAGATGTCTACTGTGTGCAGTTCAAGCTCATGTTAGTTCCCCAGACTGCTGTACTAATAGCACTGTGCTTGGGGATGGAGACAGAAAGGTGAACACACAAGACATTGTTCTTGCCTTCAATATAGCAGGGAATTCTACGAGCAAATTGAAGGGGCAAGAGAAAAATCTCCTCAAAAGGGTAGGCATCATGAACCGTGCTTTAGGAATGGGCAGGATTTCACCTAGAAGCCACCCAGTGTTAAGTGTGCTTTATTCTTTGTGGCACCCTAAGGAACTCTCCATCTAGTTTCAGCTACCTGCAGGAACACTGGAGACACACCTTTAAAAAAATAAATTTATTGGGAGCTCTTACAGATTCCATAACAATCCCTAGTTCAATCGCATCAAGCAGTATTGTACAATTGCTACCACAATCGGTTTCAATACATTTTCTTTCTTCTTGAACTTCTTGATATCAGCTCACCTTTATCCCCTGCCTCCTCATCCCACCCCCAGGAACCCTTGGTATCATTATTTTTTCCCTATAATAGTTTTTGGTCACATCTTACACAATTCAATAGATCCATTCACATGTAATTCTTTTGTTTGATCCCATCCAGTGGGGTTTTATAGTCATCAATGTGATCACTCTCTATTCCCCCCTGACCCCCTCTCTTCCTGTACCCCGAGGGAACCATTCATTACTCCTGTTACTGTTTTTGAAGGGTTATCTACCTTGGCTTTCATGTACCGAGTGATCTTAAATATACAAATGAACAGACAAATCTAACACGATTTGTGAGGTAAAACAAATAAAAACAATAATAGTAAGGGGAGGAAATCTGAGAGAACTAGAGGATAGCTATGTGATTCCTCAGTGCCATGCTGCACCCAGGATTCTTTATCTCTTCTTTGTGGCTCTTCTGAGAGGGACTGTCCAGTTATCGACAGGTGAGTTTGGTATCTCTACTACATCCATGCCCCTTCATATAGATTTGGTTGCTTGTTTTTGAACTTCTGAGACCTCTATCTGTCGACACCTCATGGTCACACAGGTTAGGGTGCTTCTTCCATGTGTCCTTTGTTGCTTCCCTGATAGATGGCTGCTTATTTAATGACAAGTCTTTAAGACCCCCAGATAACATATATTTTAATAGCCAGGCACCATCAGCTTTCTTCAACACATTTGTTTATGCACACATTTTGTCTTCAGCAATTGGAGACACACTTTTTCGTTTCACTTGAATGCTGAAGTTTTTTTTAATGGTTTTATTAGGGGCTCATACAACTCTTATCGCAATCCATACATACATCAATTGTGTAAAGCACATTTGTACATTCATTGCCGTCGTCATTCTCAAAACCTTTGCTCTTCACCTAAGCCCCTGGCATCAGAAACTCATTTTTCCCTCCCTCCCTCCCTACTCCCTCTCCCCCTCCCTCATGAACCCTTGATCATTTATAAATTATTATTTTGTCATATCTTGTCCTCTCTGATGTATCCCTTCATCCATTTTTCTGTTGTCCGTCCCCCAGGGAGGAGGTCACATGTAGATCTTTGTAATCAGTTCCCCCTTTCCAAACCACCCTCCTTCTACCCTCCCAGTATGACCACTCACATCACTGGTCCTGAAGAGATTATCCACCCTGGATTCCCTGTGTTTCCACTTCTTATCTGTACCAGTGTACACCCTCTGTCTAGCCATATTTGCAAGGTAGAATTGGGATCATGATAGTGGGGGAGGAGGAAGCATTTAGGAACTAGAGGAAAGTTGTATTTTTCATAGTTGCTACATTGCACCCTGACTGGCTTGTCTCCTCCCTGAGACCCTCCTGTAAGGAGATGTCCAATGGCTTACAAATGGGTTTTAGGTCTCCACTCCGCACTCCCCTGCTCATTCACTATAAGATTTTTTGTTCTAATGATGCCTGATACCTGATCCCTTTGACACCTTGTGATCACACAGGCTGGTGTGCTTCTTCCATGTGGGCTTTGTTGCTTTTGAGCTAGATGGCCACTTGTTTACCTTTAAGCCTTTAAGACCCCAGATGCTATATCTTTTGATAGCTGGCACCATCAGCTTTCTTCATCACATTTGCTTATTCACCTGCTTTGTCTTCAGCGGTTGTGTCGGGAAGGTGAGCTTAATAGAATGCCAATTTAATAGAAGAAAGTATTATTGCATTGAGGGAGTACTTGAGTGGAGGCCCAATGTCCTTCTTCTGCCTTAATATTAAGCCTAGAAATATTTAGATCTATTTCCCCATCCTCATATATAAGTATATTTGCATATGTACATGCCTTTATTTAGACTTCTATAAATATCCTTTACCTTCTAGCTCTTTCCTCTATTTCCTTTGATATTCCTCTTGTCCCACTATCATGCTCAGTCTTCATTTGGGTTTCAGTAATTCTTCTTGGTTACATTACCCTTGATCAAGCCCTACCAGGCCTCTTACACCCTCCTCACCACCGATTTGAATCACTTGTTGTTCCCTTGTCTCTGGGTTTGTTAACGCCAGTACCTTTTCCCCCTCCTCCCCTTCTCCCACGTCCCCCCAGAACTGCTGGTCCTGTTGTTTAGTCCTCCAGATTGTTCATCCAGCCTATCTTATTTAGACAGACCTGCGGTGATAATAACATGCACAAAAACAAGCCAGAGCAAGACCAAGCAACAATATACAACAAAATAGCAACAACAACAAACCAATGACAAAAAAACAACAAAACAAAATACAAGAAAGAAAAGCTCGTAGTTAGTTCAAGGACTGTTTGTTGGCCTTTAAGAGTGCTTTCCAGTCCAGTCTGTTGGGGCGTCAAGCCCTGTCCTCAAAGTCCACCTTCAGCTTTCCCTGGGGACCTTGCCGCTCCCTTCCCTTGCTGTTCTGTTGCACTCCCTTAGTGTTTTTTCTCATTGTGGCGGGATCAGATTGGGCGCAATTCCCACAGTGTGTCTCCGGAATCTGAAGTTTTGACCATGTAGCTAGACGAGGTTGGGGAAAATGCAAATAATTTGGTTTTGTGTTATTTGGGAAGATCTGTGTGGGCAGTTGAAGAATGTGTAATCTGACTGCCTTGCAGGTGGTTTCATCAGGACTTTGAGGATGTCTACGTCACTGTGAGCACTGTGACTTTACTTACAGAATGAAACTTCAGTCGTTCTGACTGCCCTCATTCCTGGTTTGAATTGACTGGTGATTTTACTCTTACCTGTCTATCTGCTTGTGTGTTTTTATTCCACAGGGAGAACGAGGCTCCCAGGGTCTCCCGGGACCCCGAGGGGAGGAAGGATGCCCAGGTCTGAGGGGACCTAAGGTGAGTATGTCATTGAGTTGTGGAGTTGCTTCCCTGGCTTACTTTCACTTCTGAGTTTGAAGAAAATCTTAATTCTCCAACATCGCTATGGAACCTTAATTTCTCAGCTGGAGGGCACCTTAGTTTACATTTCTCAGGCAAGAGCCTAAGAATAAGTGCAATTAGTATACTGGGAGCGTATCATAGCTTATCACAATTGGAGAGTGGGCAAGTCTTTGGGGAGGGAAAGTGACGTGTATAAATTATATGATTACTGAGGGTAGAGGGACTTTCATCCTGCTGGGGAATTCTGGGAGCCACCGCCAAGCGTGCTCCTCTGTGTGATCCTACTTGAATGGCAAGAGAGGTGTGGTGTTTATATACTAACTCTTTCCAGGCATTAGTCAGGGGCTGCTTTGGGGAGAATTAATTTCCCGGCACATCTGGTATGTGGGTAGAGCAGGCTCTGGCCCCAGAGACAATTCACAGGGAAAGCATGGCAGATGCTGCTGGTTGGGAGTCGGACTTGGGAGCACTGACATTTTAAAGATGGAAGAGGTGTGGGTAAATAGCTTCCATGGGTAGCCACACCACACGCTCCTCAATCTTCCAGGATTCGAGGATCTTTTTAAGAAGGCCAAGAAAACTCTTTTTCAGCCTTGGCATCCAAAATAAAAGTTTTTCGGAGAACAGTAACGATGCTCTGTATATTTTAGCAAGTCATTATTTCCATCCATCTCTCCCGCGCCTGGAAATCCTCTCATGCTCAGTAGCCAGAATATTCTCATATTCACTGAAAAATAACACACCTCTGATAGCAATAGGTGGAAGGTCCCTGTGGTTCCCTGACTACCTCTACTACATGGAGTTAAGGTGTGATTCCCCTCTCCCCCAAGTCACAACCAAAGAGGGGGACGTTTGTAAGAATCAAATCTACTACATTCACTAGAGAAGAAATCTTCATTTTGATCTGATAAATGCATTTTCTTGAAATTAGGGAGCATATGATGTCCTAAATGAAATACAGGTTTACAAATCTCGTTCACGTTCAATTCTTTTTCTTTCTTTTTAACTTTAGGGAGCAAGAGGAATTTCAGGAGAGAAGGTATGTGACTTCCTTTACTCGTCTGAAACTGGATAGCGGTTTCTTGGGGAAGCACAGTAGTGATTCCAATCGCTTTTCCGGTGCTTCAGTGAGGCAGAGACTCTTAGCAGATGAAAAGGTCAGACGGTAGCATTTTAGCCCAAACCACAAGGCTGCGGACTATTTGGAAGATGCCTCTTCGAAGTCTAGGGAAGTGCTGTACTTGTGTTAGCATCTTCAAACTGTGCTCACTCTACAGTAATTGAGCCCCATCTTTATCACATTATAGATGGTCTGAAGGAGTTAGTCCACAATTCGAAGGATTGAAAGCACGAACCGGTCAAGGTGACTGCCAAATGGGCAAGGGGTTCTAGGACAGAGCTGTTGAGAAAGGAGTGGGACAACAAGGGAATTGCTTTACATTCAGGTTCAGAATCAGAGTGTTCCCCTTTTTCCATTCAACAAGGATTTATTAGGGGTCACTCTGTCCCTCGCATTATACTAGGGCGTGATAGCAAAGTGATGACCAAGGCAGACAAGGATGCGGGGAGCTTCGCTACTCGTGCGATTTGCTCTCCTTGCTTTATCTCTCGTGGCCTGTGGCAAAGGTACCATGTCATTCTAGACCAAGGGTTTACTTTGCTAACATAGCTGAACTTTAGTTAAAACAAAACCAAACCCTGAAAATGCACTTCCCTGTGAGGATAACCGGACTTAATCAACTATTCCATGCATGCAAAATGAATTTCATTCTGCTTTCAAAACCATAGATTTCATCTTCAGAAGATGTTTTATACTAAACACATAGACTGTTACTTTAAGTTAGTTGGCCCATGAATTTGAAAGTGATGGAGTATTTGGTGAGATGTCTCTATGTAGCTGCCTATTTTCACTGTTTGCCTCATTTTTTCCAGATATTTGCTTAAGGACTATATATATAAAATTTGTCAGTATTTTTAAACTAGCGAAATCCAGTGTCCAAAGCCCACCTTTAGCTCGCAGTGACCCAGCGAAACGGCTCACGCAGTCTTTCAGACGGTCATTAGTTCCCAGTGCAAGCATTTAAAAGGAAGTCTTATTACCTCCATTCACAATTTGAGGTGCTGTTTTATCCTTTTCTTTTTCACCCAGAACCCTCAACAAAAGCAATATATAACTCTAACGACTAATTCAGAAAGAAAATTAACTCATGGCTCTTTTAGAAGTCTGTTCTTTGTCCCTGGAAACAAATATTAGCTAGGAAATTAACATAAAAAAGCCCAATCATGTATCCCTTTCTTCTGTTCTCTAAGGGCTTCATCTTTCTTTCCTCTATAGGGTGAAACTGGCGAGGCGGGTATTGATGGATTGAATGGAGAACAGGTAAAGAAAGTTCCATTCTTTTTCTCCACACACAAGGTTGGTATTCATATTCTTTATTTCTTCATGAATAGCCTAGCAATTGCAATGTAAGTATGAAACCATCTCTAAAGTTAACTTGCATATGTGCCCTTATCCGGATAATATAGGATTCTAGCAGACACACCCCTTCTGACAGTATATCTTATTGTCTAGTTTCCATCCTTTATCATTTGATTCTTGTGTCGGAGGTGCAGCCATTTGGATTTTTTTTTTTTAGGAAATGTTAGTTTATCATACTTGCTTAGTTTCTGTTTTCTGAACAACTCTGAAGATAATTAAATCCCATCTTTAAAGATAACTTCTTTAAAGATAATTCATTGGGTAAACAATTTCATGTCGATAGTTATTTTCTTTCTACATTTTGGAAATGTAATTTCATGGACTTCTGAATTCTGTTGCCTTCCAGCTTCCATTATTACTGGTAATAAGTCACTTGTCAAAATAATTGTTGTTCCTTTGTAAGAAATACATTTTTTTCCCAGGTTACTTTAACATTTCCCCTTCGTTTTCAGCTTTCTGTCGTTTCAATATGATAACCCAGGTTTAGGTTTTTAAAAAGTGATTTAACTACTTGAGACTCGTTAAGGTTTTGAATTTGAATATCCATGCCTTCCATAGCTTTGGGAACTCTTTATACATGCAATGGTTAATTTTTTTCCCCCTTCCGCTATTATCTCTTTATGGAAGTCTAAGTACACATTTCTTTTTAAAACTTATTTATTTTTCTTCTTGACTTTCAAATCATTTTCTTAGGCCCTAATCTAGACATCATACCATTCCATGGTCCAGCCATACCGAGCAGTGTTAAACAATGGCTACCACAACCAGTTTTCAGTTTCTTCCTTCTTGTACTTGACATTGTCTCCCCATGACCCTGCCCCCACCCTCCTATGCTGTCCTCCCCAGGAGCCTTTATTCTGTGTTTTAAGCCTTCTTATTCTGTCTTCTATGTCTTCTTAACAAATTATCTTCTGTTGCTGTTGAGAATATACATAGCAAAACATGCACCCATTCAATCATTTGGGTTCTATGGGACTCTGCTTTATGAGTTTTTTAATTAAGTGTGTTGTGAAGAAAGTATCCGGTGCTGAAAATAATATGAAAAATGCTGGATTAAGTTAAAGAAAGAAGTTTATTTCCATCCCCACCGCCCCCCACCACCAAAAAAAGAAAAAGAAAAAAGAAGAATCCCTTAAGCATCCTTTTGGGACTGTTACTTTCTTTGTATCCTGGACTCTAAAGATTTATCTTTTTCCTTGCTCATTAATGTATATCAGATATATTTTAAATTATTTGGATGAAATTTGAAGTCTTTTTTTTTAAGTAGGAGGGCTATTCTAGTGTCAAATGGTCAGAAATAGAGTGGCTAGGAAAATCTCTGTTCTTAGAAGGGTCTGGTATGAGTATTATAACAAAGAATCTTTGAACATTAATTTTTTCCCCTTTTCCTTATGTAGGGTGAGCGCGGAGTCCCAGGATCATCTGGAGAAAAAGGAAGTAGAGGAAATCGGGTAAATCATGAAGATATTCTTTAGTTTCTTCTGTCTTGAGTGATATTGATCATTTATTTTTAACCCCTGGGAAAGAATCATCTAGTCATTTAAGTGCTCAATTGAGAGTTGCAGGCTGCAAGAGTGAGCTGATTATTTGGTAACGTCTCTTAGGGCCTGGCCCTGCTGATTTGAGCTGAGTAATGCAAATCAAGTCTCTGAACCTTTCGTGCTGTAGGACCACTATCATGTCTCCACCCATCTTAAACTTTCAATGACTCTCTGTGACCAATGATGTAGACTCATATCCAAAGCCCTTTCCACCACATCCTTCTCTAATCTCAAGAAATATCCTCCTAGTCATGGCTCACTGCTCATCGTTCCCTGAACATGCCTCTGCCTTCGGCATGCACACCCCTGCATCTTTGCTCACGAGCGGTGTCCGTTCTGGAATGCCTTTCTCTGACCTCCATCTTCAGTGGTTATTTGACGATCACTTTTCTTCCTTGTTCAGGCCCCTGTTTTCCTCCTCATGTCAGTCTGTAGCGATTCCTCCCTGCTCTAGGACTTCATAACTTACTTTATTTGGATGATCTGCTTGACAATAATCATACCCTGCCTCACGCTTGTAATTCTGTTTTTATATTAGGGATGACAGGTAGCTGGCCCATGTACTGCGACTTCTTCTTGAATGCATGGCACAACTTTTATCTATCTATTGAATACAAGCTTCTTTCCTACTAAAGCCTACCATGGCTGGAAAACCGTTCTCAACAATGTGCTATGCATGGATGCATCAGCTTCTGGTGATTGATTGGATTTGGCAGGATGTTATTGTTAGGTGCTACCCCATCAGTTCTGATTTATAGGGACCCCGTCTACAATAAACTCCTTCCCAGATGTGTGCAATCCCCACAATCACTACTATGTTCGAGCCCGTTATTGCAGCTACGATGCTAACCTATTTCACTAAGCATCTTCCTTTTTGCATACCCACCGACAAGGAGTAGATTCCATCTCATAGCACCCTGAGTAGGGTTTCTGAGGCTGCAAATCTTTACAGGAGCAGACGACCTCCTCTTTCTCCTTCAGAGAAGCTGATGGGTTTGAACCGTCAGCCTTACCATTAGCAGTGTAACATTTACCTGACAGTCACCAGGACTCCACAGGAAGTGAATTTCTTTTTACTTCTACATCATCGAGCCTCATGTGGATTAAAAGCAGTAAATTTCTCTCCACAGATGCACACTTAGTGCTGTGGATTGATTTCCCGATAAGTGAAACAGGGGGAGTCCGAAGACATGAACCTTTAGTGAACTTTAATATCCAAACTGCAGTTTTTGGGTCCAAGTTTGAAGAAAATGGAGGCCACCAGGTCTCCTCAAGACTAGAGAACCTTTGGTTTCAGTTGACTTTAGTTCAGTTTAATAAGCATCTGTCAAGTGGTTTTTGAACGTTCATGTCCTCCCTGCATGTCACACATACACAGAGTTCAAAAATCCATCAGACAGTGCTCTGACCAATGGAAAGCCCCTTTGGTACCAGAGATAGAATCCATGCCAGAAAAACTATACTGCTAGACAATATAGGATAGAGGCTATAAGAATGGGGCAAATAAAGAGTCAGCGGGAGCACGACGACTTGGAAACAATAAAGAATGGACTGGCTTTTCTTTATTTGATCAAACATTTAACACTTACTGAGCATTTGTAACAATCCAGGCATGACGCTAGAGTGAGGAACAAAGCAGGCATGGTTCTATATCTCAGAACGAACTTTTACAGAGAGCTCTAAACATTAATGAAATAGTCATGAAAATAGATGTAAGACAAGTGGACAAATGTGCTTGACACAATGGATGGATGTATGGATTGGGATAAGAGTTGTATGAGCCCCCAATAAAATGAAAAAGAAGATAGATGTCAGAGTACCACTGAGATGAGTAGGTGGTGAGAGGTAAATGTAGGGCATCTCACTCAGCCTGTGGGGTCAGGAAGACTTCATCCAGGAGTGAAGGTATGGCTGAACCTAGAGGATGAATAAGAACCACGTGATGAGGGAGGCAGGAAGAGGTAAGAGAGCTGCCATCTGTCCCAAGGCCTTATGGCATTTGAAGAGATTACCGGAGGGTGGAGAAGATTCACACATTCCTGGGAACAAAGTGAAGGCATTCTCCACTGAGACCTCTGTAAAAGGCCTGGGGAGAGAGAGGACCTGCTGGGCTAAGGGAAAGACTCAAAGAAAGTGTTGAAGTTAAAAGAACCCAAGACTGGTTTGGAGAAAGGATCCCAATTCAGGAGGTATGGAGCGACGAAATAAGAAAGCATAAGGAATCAGAATGAAATCTGGGTGGGCAAGTGGGGATCAATTTGAGGCCATGCTTAGGATTTTTTACACTATTGCACTAGGGAGTACCCCCCCCTCTCCCCTGCCACACACACACACACTTTCAAAACCGGCATTGCCCTAGGCCCAGTGGAACTTTTGTAGTACATGTTTTCCCTGCTAGGCGAGCATCCAGCAACTCACTCTGAGTTAGTGCACCCAGTGACGTCGCCTGGAAAGGTTCTCTCTGGTCACAGTGAATATTTTTGTAAAAGCAGTTTTGCTCGAACCTCATTTTTTGTGATGACTGATGTAAGAGAACAGTGTGTGGCTGTGAAATTTTGTTTTCAGGAAAAATGCCACAGAAACTGTTGAGACTTTGAACACAGCTTACAGGACAATGGGATGGGAAGAACTCACGTGCAGGAGTGGTTTGCTCTGGCCGTGAATGCTTTACCCTCCAAGCACTAAGCTGCTCTTTTGTCTTGATTCTCATCTTCCCTCTTCATGTTCTCGTGCTTCTAGGCCCAGGTGATTAACAACAGCAAAGCAAAACATGATTTTTGTTTTTTTCCTCTTTGTGATTTAAGGGCTTGGTGGGACCCCCTGGACAACCTGGCGAGCGTGGATCACAAGGATTGAGGGGAGAGCCTGTGAGTGATGATTTCTGAGATTTCATTCCAGGGACGCTGTGGTGTGTTTGCCTGACACCAAGAACAATGAGAACAATTAGTTATTCCTCAGTGAAGCAGCTGTTCAGCCTATCTCAATACAGATAAAGAGGTTTGAGAGTAAAACCCACCTGACAGGAAAACTAGTTGTTGTTGTTTGGTGAAAATTTGCACCATAAAGCATCCATCATCCAGCAAGGTTTACATACTCAGCTCATTGACAATGGTTAGTTAGTCTGTCACCATTCTCCCCACCTGGGACCCTATTATTCTAGCATTGATAAACTAGACTCTGACTCTTAGAGTTCCTGCTGTCCATTTAATCACATCTAAATAATTATCGAGTGCAATGATCGAGGTGGACATTCTTAAATGAGCGAAGTAATGGTTCAGTTTAAAGATGGCTTTATGTGATCGATTCAGTTCAAAGTTAAGAGCGATTTCTAGGCACTAGATTTGGAATGCCCCCAGTCTCACAGCATCCAGGAAGTTTGCATTCCAATAATTTCAAAGTTCTGTTTCACAATTTTTTCTTCCTATGATTAAGATCTATCTATTAGATCCCTGATCAAAATGGTTAGTAATGCCTGCCAGGCACCATCCACTTTGTTTGGTCTCATGGCTAAGAGGATAGCTGTCCAAGGCAGGAATTAGACCTGCCATCCATTTCCTTCTCTATCACTCTGGGTTCTAAAAGGGATTGGCATTTTAATTGCATTGGGTGTTTGGAATTACTAAGCACATCCACCCCACGCAATGGGAAGGTTTCCTTGGCTTGCCTTCCCTTTAAACACCCCTTTTCCCTGTACTTTCTTTGCCGTTCACTTGAAATAACCAACCTTTTGTTTTCTCAGGGGGATTCTGGAATCGATAGCTCCATCCAAGGCCCTAAGGGAGAAAAAGGAAGGCATGGGCAACGGGTAAGGGGTCCCTATTTGTTTGGTGGGAACCAGTAGACATGGGAGTAGATGCTCCCTGGCACAGAAGGCTTGGACATCCTGGCTGGATCAGCACAGAGAGCCAGGAATCAGCCCGTTGGACTCTACTGTCCATAGAGACAGGAGCTATGGATATCACTTCCTGCTTGTATCTTTCTCCTTGAATCCTTGTTACAGTTTTGGTGTCATTGTTTTCTGTATGTGTCTCCTCTCTCAGAGTGCTAGGAACAGGAGTGCGCTGAGCAACTATGAGCATGTTATTTTACTCCTTTGACTTTCTGGTCTCTAAAGTTAAAAAGGACCAGACCCAAGGAAGCCCACACATTTCCCGCCCACCCAGCTTTAAAATCCTCCCATTTTTGGACAATACATGAATTTTATTTCTTTAAATTTTGGACAGTATATTAATTTAAAAGATGTTCAGAGCCTTTCCATTGTTAGCTTGCTTTCTATCACAGCAATTGATGACTGATGGGAATTAAGTCCTGGCCATTTTCTGAGATGCGACCTTTTTTCAATTCAGAAGTCAACAAGTGTTTTGTAACAGAAGATATCATAGATGGAAAAGACTTGTTAACGTGACAGATGCTAACTTGCTGGAAGTTATCGCTAGATAACTCAGTCAGGTACTTGCAGTGGTCTTCACCAGCACCCCATCCCAGCGTATTGTTCTTCTTCCGGCTTCCTTATTCAGTGTCCAGCTGCCCCATGCAGATAAGGCCATTGAAAATACCATGGCTTCAAAAGAAAAATAATTTTAAAAAATGAAAGAAAATGATCCTTGACCATCAGATCCCTGGAAGGTGTGTACAAGTAAAAACATCAGCTTTCTGGGGGCAGTGACACACCTCATTGTATTCATGTTCTCCATAGTTTCTATCCCCATTTGGGGTTCCAAGAAGGATGTGAGCTAAATGTCTCTTGTATGCATTTGGAGAACGGAAGTTGTTCTTAGCAGTTACATCAGAAGGAAGCCCAGTTGCTCAAATCTGAGCTTGTTCAATGTCATTAAAATAGCTCTCCCTAGGGGGCACTCTCTTCTTGGTATTCTAAACAAGATCAGCTTTAGTGTTGCACTTTGGATGGAGATTTTGCCCTGATGAAGTAGCCTTCAAGCTCTGCCCAAAACACAACAACAAAACCATCTTTGAATTAGATGCCTAGTTCTCCTCCGCCCTAGAGAGTCTGCAGGATTCCGAATCGACAGCCGTGGCTATAGTCTCCATGTAGAAAGAGTGGGGGATTGATTACTCATGCCTTTTACAAGATTAATTTTTTGGAGGATCATCAGACAGCCTATCAGTTAGGATCTTTCCTCGTTTTGTTTTAATTTGTTTGTTTGGGGGAGGTATTTACTATGTTCCTTTTTACTTTGTTTAAAGTGGTAGTGTGGGAAAACATATGCACGCTCACATGAAACTGGTGACTTTGGTCCTCTTTAAATTAGCCAGTGCTGCCACTCACACAGCCCCTCCATTTCCGCCCTTCCTCACCGCTCCAGCGGACCCTCCGTGCCCACCCAGCTCCTCACTAGCCCTTCTGTTCCACACCAGTTGTTTTGCTAAATGTCTCTCAGGTAGATTATTTGCTCACGATTAGATTCAAGCTAAACATTTCAGGCAGGAGGTAAAGTAATGCTTCATGCCTGCCAGTCACCAGGAGCTACTCTATGGGGACCTGCCCCATGGTTGGGGACACTCAGTTTGATCACTTGATTAGGGTGGCATTTACTAGATTTCTCGACGGAACGGTTTTTTTTTCCTCTTACCAATAAATAATCTGGGGAATGTTATTCTGAGACTGTAAATTTTCTATCTCCCAACAGTCTTTTACCCCGTGGTTCCAACATCTGTCCAGTTCATTTAGTCTTCTGACTGAAAACCAAGTTTTTACTTTTGAAATGAGAAAATGATAAATGTCTCAAGAAAGACATATCTAGATTCATAGTTGAAGCATTTTATCATTAGACGTCTTAGTTATCTAGTGTTTCTGTACCAGATATACTACAAGTGGTAAATTTTGAACAAACAAAATGCATTCTCTCACCGTTTGAGAGACTTCACATCAAGGAGCAGTTATATAGCAAGCAAACCTTGCAGCCCAGTCCAACTCAAGTCCGTAAGTCCTTCTACAGACTCACACAGTCACATGCAGTGATGTAGAAGGCAGGAAGATCGTGGGTTGGTGGGTGCAAAGTCATGTAAATCCAATGGTGGTGGCAACATCTCAGGGCTCTGCCATCAATCACGGTCCGCCAGAAGGAAGGTGAAGGCGGAGAGAGAGGGAGAGTTTCCCTGGACCCTCCTTATGAGAAAGCCACACCCAGAAGGAGGCACCAGCAGACTGTGACCTGATTGACAGGTTGAATTACACCCTCCTGCCCCACCCCCTTTTAGATAGCTTCAAGTTGACATGAAATTATGTAACTACCTGCAGGATTCAGTGTTGCTGTTAGCGGCTCAGTGTTGACTGACTCGTAACCAGCCACGAGTGGTCCTTAGACCACTGCTCCTTAGAGTTTCCAAGCTGTGGCCTTTTGGAAGCAGATGCCAAACCTGTCTTCCAAGGAACCTCTTAGTATGTTCAAACCGGCCACCTTTGGGCTAATGGTTGAGTGCTTCATCATTTATGCCATGCAGGGATACCTTAGAGTCCTATTAGCTTGTTTAAAACTATTCTAGCACAACATAAAAAATGAATGATCATCATTCTTTTTTTTTTTGCTTTTTGCATAACTTGTTCAGTCACAAAATTTAAAATACATTAAAAGAATAATGTGATAGTATTAACTCTTCCCCCCACCATTTTGGAAACTTTCACAATAAACCTATTTTTCAATCGTTGCATTCTATTCTAACAAGTTATTCCAAGTGTGTCTATCCTAACTTCATTAACATGACTTCCTGGGGTTCAAAACTTACCACTTGTAGTATTTCTGAGTATTGTAGTATTGAAATTGTTTCAGAGTATTATCCTTTATAAATAAGAGCTGGATGAACAGTTTTGCACATAAAGTTGTTTTTATGCCTGTATTTCCAAGTGTTTCCCAATTTAAGTACTTTTTAGTTGCGTGAGCTTGTGGTTTCACTAGATAATTATCTAAAATATGCCCACTCAAGATCCAGTGTGGCTTTCATTTCTCCTGAAAGATGGGCTCATTCTTTTTCTGGCTCCACTTCGGTCCCCACTTTGGATCCTGCAGGGATGAGAGGACGCGGGTCTGTCCTGATGCTGACTGTACCTCTTCTCCATTCTCATCCCTATAGATTATCCACCCCATGTGTGCAGAGACGCACCCTTTCCATCTGTCACACTCTATATGATACGGGCAAAAGGAAAATGCCCGTATTCTCAGTAATTACGACTGGCTTGTTAAAGAAGATGTCCCAGAATGGGCCATCCCAAGAAGATGTGGAAGGAACAAACTGAGGAAAGAAGGATGGATTCAACATTAGTGCTTTGAAACACCAGCATCTAGTGCTATTTCCTTCTAGGGTGGCACGCTCACGATAGCTTTCTGAGATCATGGAAACGCTCTGAATCTGCACGGTCCAATATGGTCGCCACTAGAGACACGCACTCATTGAGAACTTGAAATGTGACCAGTGCAACAGATGAAGTGACTTTTAAAGTTTATTTAGGTCGCCATGTCTGCCTAGGGAATGTTGTACTGAGCAAAGCAAGTCTAGGGGGCAGACCCAGCAGTGTGTGGACATCTACACTGACTTCACCTTTATCTCTTATTTTTCAGGGAATTTCTAGTTTGGATGGACCGCAAGGGGAGACTGGAAACATTGGCCCTAATGTAAGTGCAACTACTTGTGGGGCACACTTGCCTGGCTATTCATTGTACACAAGGAGATGGAATGGTTTGGGGCAAATTATACACACACACACAATTTTTGTTTCTAAGGTTTCTGCTTCTCTCTTAGGGTCCAAGAGGAAGACGAGGTCAACCAGGGTTGAAGGTCAGTACCTTCTGGAAAGAGTGTTCTTTGTTCCACTTATATGGCTACCTTAAATAGTTCTCTCGGAGGTCAAAAGAGTGCTAACTGAGCTTGTCTGGACATCACTAGGAAGTTCCATGGAGATCTTTTTCATGAAACAAAAAAGTGTTTCGATGGCTCTCTGTCACACCTCTCACCTCCACGCCATAACATTTTATTCAGATAGTAAAAAAGAAGCTAATAACTAAAGAAGCACTTCTACCTCTGAAACAATGAATTTTTCATTTGAAGAATGAGACTCTCTATGGGTATATAAGGTTTTTATTTTTGCTGTTATTGTATGGAATTTTATTCAATTGTTTTTTTTTCTTTTAAAAATCATTTTATTGGGGTCTCATATAACTCATCACAACCCATCCATCCACCCATTGTGCTAAGCACATTTGTAGATTTGCTGCCATTATCATTCTCAAAACATTTTCTTTTGACTTGAGCCTTTGGTATAGCTCTTCATTTTTTCTCCCTCCCTCACGAACTCCTGATAATTAGAAATTATTATTATTTTGTCATGCTGACACTGTCCAACATTCCTCTCACCCACTTTTCTGTTGTCTGTCCCCTGGGGGGGTTATATGTAGATCCTTCTGATCCATTCCCCTCTTCTACCCCACCTTCCCCTTCCCCTCCTGGTATCATTACTCTCATTATTGGTCCTGAGGGGTTTATCTGTCCTGGATTCCTGTATTTCCAGTTCTTATCTGTACCAGTGTGCATACTCTGGTCTAGCTGGATTTGTAATGTAGAATTGGGATCATGATAGTGGAGGGGGGTGGTGGGAAGCATTAAAGAACTAGAGAAAATTTTATGTTTCAACGTTGCTACATTGCACCTTGACTGGCTTGTCTCCTCCCCGCAACCCTTCTGTAAGGGGATGTCGAGCTGCCTACAGATGGACTTTGGGTCTCCACTCTACACTCCCATTCATTCACAATGATTTGATTTTTTGTTATTTGATGCTTGATACCTGATCCCATTGACAACTTGTGATCACACAGGCTGGTGTGATTCTTCTATGTGGGCTTTGTTGCTTCTCAACTACATGGCCGCTTGTTTATTTTTAAGTCTTTAAGACCTCCGATGGTATATCTTTTGATAGCCGGGCACCATCAGCTTTCTTCACCACCAGCAATTGTGTCAGGAAGGTGAGCATTATGAAATGCCAGTTTAATAGAACAAAGTGTTTTTGCATTGAGGGAGTACTTGAGGAGAGGCCCAAAGTCCATCTGTTACCTTACTACTAAACCTATAAATATATGCACATAGGCTATTTCCTCTTCATCATTTATAAATATATTTACATATGTACATGTCTGTATTTAGACCTCTTTAAATACCCTTTGCCTCCTAGTTCTTTCCTCTATTTCCTTTTATTTTCCTCCTGTCCCACAATCATACTCAGCCTTAATTTGGGTTTCAGTAATTCCTCTCCATTACATTGCCCTTGATCAAGCCCTACCAGTCCTCCTACACCCTCCTCGCCATCTATTTTTGGATCACTTGTTGTTCACCCTTGTCCCTGGGTTTGTTAACACCCACTTCCTTTCCCCCACTTCCCCTTCTCACATGTCCCCCAGGAACGGTCGGTCCCATTGTTTTCTCCTCCAGATTGTTTATTCTACCTAGCTTATCTAGATAGACCTGCATAAATAATAATATGCACAAAAAACAAGACAGAGCAAAACAAAGCAACACAAGAAAACAAAACAACAGCAAAAAACCAATGACACACAAAAGAAAGGCCTGTAAATAGTTCGAGGTCTGAATGTTGACATTTAGGTGTGATTTCTGGAAGAATCTGATGGGGTGCCACATCCTGGTCCGAAAGCCTACTTTTGGTATTCCCTCGGGACTTCCTTGCTCTGCTCCCCTTGCCGTTCTGTTGCACACCTTTAGTGTTTTGCCCCAGTGTGGTGGTGTCGGATTGGGTTCAATTCCCGTATTGTGTCTCCACTGTAGTCCCCCGTAGGGATATGGGTCAGTGAGAGATGTCATGTCTCATAGTGGGGCCGGCCATGTGGTCCTCTCTGTGCATTGGCTGCTCTGAGCAGGGATATCGTCCTCAAGACTTGGTGGGCCAGGATGTGCTCCTCTCTCTCTTCCTCCCCCATCACTTGCTCCTTTGTGCTCTGATCAGACATGTCCCTCTCCCTGAGCTGTAGCTTCAGTGCTGTCCTCTGAAGTAAATTCTTCTGGGGGGCGTGGGGGCTGTGCATGTAGTTGAGATTGGGGCTGGCCCCTCAGACCTCTCTATTGGTTCCCTGCTTCATGCTGGTGTGTTGTATTCACATCTTGGAGCACTGGGTTGAAGTCTAGTCCCCTTTTCCCTGTGGAGATATAAAAAAATACCCTCCCCTTGGATGGGTTAGTGCCCTGTTCACTCACTACCAATGCCTTATTTTTTCTCCCACCTTTTTAGTTGGCTACCTTATGTATCCCTGGATTTGGTCTGGTCCCTGCCATACTACCTGGACCTCATGCCAGGAATGTTGGTATACAGTAGCTTTTTCCCTATGCCCCATAAAGGGATTTTTGTCATCACTAGATACATGGAAAAGATTGAACTCTTGCCATTTCCAAAAGAGGAAAAGTGTGCTTTGAGGGTGAGATGGGACGATATTTGCAGCTCTCCACTAGCTAATGATCATGAGCATTTCTTCATACGTTTCTTGCCCATCTGAATGTCTTCTTTGGACATGTCTATGGATGTCCTCTGGCCCCCTCCCCCTTTAATTGGATTATTTGCCTTCCTCTTGATGAAATACCGACATTTTCTATACATTTTAGAGATCAGTTCCTTGTCTGGTATTTCATTGTTAGACTCAGTCTGTGGGTCCTTGTTTTATTCTTCTGTTGAAATCTTTTGATGCACCAAACTAAAAATCAAACCCGCTGCCCACTGATAGTGATGCTTTAGGACAGAGGAGAACTGCTCCTGTGGGTCTCCAAGGCTAACTTGTTGCAGGAATAGAAGGCCTCCTCTTCCCCTGTGGAGTTCTTCGGTGGTTTCAAACTGCTAGCCCTGTGTTAGCAGTCCAATTCGTAACCACTCTGCCAGCAGGGCTCCTCTTTTGATGCACGTAGTTAGTGTCTTATTTTAAAGAGATCCATCATGTAGGTTGTTTTCTGCCTTTTCATGTGGCCAGTTATGCTTGATCATGTCTTTTTGCCAAGGAGTACTCCCTCTTCTCTTGAGTCAGTCAATCATCCCTTACCCATTTGCTCTCCAGCGGATCAAAATTTCATTTTTATCACTCGTCTGGTGATCACCTCTTGTTAATTTTCTTCCTCTGTATATATCCTGGATCCCTTTGCTGTTGACTGCATGAGTCTCAGGACAAATTGGAGAAAAATGAGTGCCAGCTGCTATTTTTAATTGGAAGCCTTTCTCTTGAATCGATTGTAATTTGGATGAGTCCCCATTCTGTGTTGCTCTAATTCCTGCCCAAGTTCTCATGTTTTAATGGGAGATAAGCAATAACTACTTGCAGGCTCCAGAGCAAAATGGTAGCATCCAATGTGTCAGTGCTTTGCCACACAGTTTCATCCTTTATTGGAGCTTTGATTCCATTGGGCTCTGAGACGACAACTATTAATAGGTCATCCATAGGTTCTGAAGAAATCTAGCTCACCCAGCTACTGGCATTCAAACTACAATCGCCTGTGAGCCGAGGGAGAATAAGGCTCATTACTTTCTACAAAATTATTTACTGATTTTTGCAGGGTGCACGATAAAATGGAAATTCAAAATAAAAGTTTACTTATGGAAAGGCTCGCATGGCAAACACGTTTGTGTGCATTTTAAAAAAACAAACCATTTTTAAAAATAAGGCAGAATTAAAAATTTTTTATTTATGATAAAATTAGCAAAATCACAATGTTTTAGGAGGTTCACTAGACTATTACCTTACCACAGTTAAAAATGTGTGGGATAGCTTTCCTTGCATAGAGAATAAAGGCTGCATGGATAATCAAGGTGACCACCAGGCACATATTCTTTTACAGTCTGCTTTCCCATGATCATTTTACCTTGCGATCTTGGACTCTGTTGACGTGTCACAGTTCACTAAAGCCATTTTCACATGATGCATTCAAGTAGTTCTCCTTTGCTGCTTACCAAGGCCAGTGATGCACAGGGAAACTGTCATACGGATTTTACTTTGCTGACGTTATTTCTTTAACATCCACTTAAAGGAATGGTTTTTGGACAAGGATTCTGGATTTGCTATATGTACCCACAGGATTTGAAAAAAAAAAAACGGATAACTAGTAGTGTGTCATTCATGTGATTTGCAAATGAGGCATTTTAAAACCTGTTTTAAAATGTCTACTTACATTTCTTTTGAAAACCTTAATTACTTTGAAAGGCAGAATAACATCACAGTAACCATAACTTGAGGAGCCCTGGTGGGTTAGGCGTTGGGCTGCGATCCTCATGGTTGGCAGTTCGAAACCACCAGCAGTTCCTCGGGATCAAGACTGGGCTTTCTACTTCCGCAAACAGCTGCAGTCTCAGAAACCCACAGGGGGTTGCTGTGAGTCAGCACTGACTCAATGGGTGTGAATTTGGAGTTTAGTTTGAGGGCTTTTTTCTGGCAATTCCCACTATCATGATCAATAGTTAATAGAAGTGCTTTGGATTTATCTGAAGAGTTTAAGAGTATGGAACTTAAGAAGCACAAGTAATCTATGTAATGACTAATTCTGACTTTGAGGGTTTTTTGGTTCGTTTTATTTTACACATCTGTGAATAATCAGTAAGCTAGTGAGGGACATGGAAATGTTAGCAAACTTCAGAAAACAGGTTTTCTCCTTAATCTTGAAGAATGTCTATTCTCTATAGAAGTGAAAGAATTCATCTGGGTAAGAAATTAGAACATTCCACATTTTCTTTCATGGACTAACAGCTCTTTTGCTCATGTGCCTCAAAGGAATTGGCTAGAACTTTAGGAACCAGTGGTGCCAAATGGGGCGTGGGCTAGAGTTAACTAAACAGAGCCAGTTCGCTTTCACCTCTGGCTAAAATCTTGGTAGATGTGTCAAGACTAAAACGAATAAGAATCTGATCTTCACATTGCCAACATAATGGGAATCTCCCACTTCTTCTCCAACTTGATCTCCCAAAACAATGAAGCACAGCCTATCCAATATTTTTGAGTCTTTTTCTTGGATCTTCCAAGTGATGCCCTTGGAAGGCAATACTGCCTGGAGGTATCTCGAGAACTAACTAGGATTTATTCATTTTGACAGGGTGTACGTGGACAATCGGGTGAACAGGGCTACCAAGGGGAAGCCGGGCATCCAGGCCAACAGGTAGTATTGGTGAATTTTAAAAATCATTTTATTGGGGGCTCATACAACTCTTATCACAATCCATACATACATCAATTGTGTAAAGCACATTTGTACATTCATTGCCCTCATATTTCTCAAAACATTGCTCTCCACTTAAGCTCCTGGCATCAGCTCTTCATTTTTCCCCATCCTCCCCACTCCCCCTTCCCTCATGAACCTTTGATAATTTATAAATTATTATTTTGTCATATCTTGCCCTGTCCCATGTCTCCTTTCACCCCCTTTTCTGTTGTCCGTCCCCCAGGGAGGAGGTCACATGTAGATCCTTGTAATCAGGACTTTTGCAGGACATTTTAGCTTAGATTCTTACAGGCGATACTCTGATAGAGGTTGCGTGTATATCAAAGTAGTTTGGATACTTCCCTTCCAGAGCCTCCTGAAGCAAAGTCTACATAGCTTCCATTCTGGGCAAGTATAAACCAAGCAGCTAATATTGATTAATCTTTCACTATGTCCTCGCTACCACCTTAAAGCCTTCCCTGGCATTAACTCCTTTAATCATTCCGAGTTCAATGAGAAAGGAGATTTTATCATCCTCATTTGACAGGGGGGAAATGGAGAGACAGGAACGTTCATGAAACTGATGAAGGTCACCTGGCTAATGAGAGAGAAAGTTGATGCTCAAACTCGGGCAGTCTACCTATAAAGTCTAGGATCGTAGTTACTGCCTCTGATGTTGTATATTCAAATTAATCAAGGGGTATTTAATGCACTACAGTTTACTCTCATTGGCAGGAAAAATCACCAGCTCTCACCACCGAGTCTCTGCTATGCAGAGGACCCTTTGCTGAGCCAGGGAGATGCAGACCATTGAACACAGGGGTTTTGCCCTTTAGGCATTCAGTCTAGTTTGGGTTGCTGAGTATTCAGGAATTGCTGAAATTTAAACTTAGACTGTATTCTTTTAGAATCCTCAAAAAATATCTCAAATCTGTTGTTCTTTAAATTTGTCTGGAACAATTTCTATGTCTTTCTTTTAAAAGTCACCTCTTTTTTTTTTCCCAAATGGAAGAATTTTATTTCTTTGTCTTGATTTTTATCATTATGGATCTGATTCCCTGGCTGGGTAAAAAAATCCCTAGGGTTGGCTGCGAACAGAAAGCTTGGCAACTCAAGCCCACCCAGAGAGGTACCTTAGAAGAAAGCACCTTGGGAGAAAGTTACTTCTGGCAAATCAGAGTTGAACTCTGACACACACAGGATTTTCCGGTGTTGGGTTGGAGGTGATGAGAACTGGTTAGTTGTCGTGGGTCACCATAGTGGGTCCCGGGGTGATGAGCAGACCACCTTCCGTGTTTCTCTGTTCAGTCTTCAGGAAAGGAACCAGCAGACCTGTCAGTCAGCAGCTGATGGCTCAGTAAGGTTTCTTCACAGGAAGCGCTGCTGATGCTCTGCGGTTCCTTTTAATCAGATTCATTCCAAATAAACAGAAGACTGAAGCTTTGCAGCCAAGATGACTCAACATCTCGCACAGCAGTCAGACATCGGAATTCCCCAGGGCGCTGTTGGCCAGAGAGCTCAGTCAGGCTTTGATGGGTTCCCAGGGTGGAAGAAAGACGCTCCAGTACTTGGACTGTGAGACCAGACCTATCCAGCAGTTAGGAGGCCAGAAGTCTGGATTGAAGGTGCTGGATCTTGGGAAGGCTTTCTCTCTCTGTTCACTACGGAGGAAGGTTTTGATTTTTAAAAAATCTCTTTTGACCTTCTGCTCCTGGGTAACCATCATATGACTGATGTCTCTCTTTCCCTATCTCTGCTTCTTGCTCAATCACAGTTTCTGGAGTCAGCAAAATGGAAGCACTTTAAAACAAATTTTAATACTACATCGAATCACCCTCCAGACATTCAACTTCCCATGAGTGTTAAAGGACAATTTGAGAATTTCATGAAGTCTTTAGACTTGATGAAGGCACTAAGGAAAGGGATGAAATAGCGGGGTATAATTAGAGATTATATTTCTTCATGATAGAAAAGATCACAAATATTCCAGTATACACATACATAGATGTATATCTATCCTAGTTACTCTTGATCTTTGGCTTAGCTCTGATTTAGGTCCCCCGGCCCCATTACTGTGTATCTCTGCCTTTTCCTCTTTACCCCCTTTACAACATGCTGAGGAGAGAGGGGACACATACTGCTGAGAACCATGGGCAAGGCAATTGACACAACTTCTCTTCAACACCTACCTTCCCAATGGGCTGTGGGCATGTCAACCTATGTAATCAGATGATGGTCAATACCTTACCTGGGAGGATTGCTGCTATGATCAATGCTACTAATAGCAAAGGCTTTCTCAGGAAAGTTGGAGACAATTTTAAGTGACAAAAATCAGTAAAATAAAGGGATTGGAGAGACAGTCAGAAACTATCTCGCATCGCACCCATGGAGACCAGGCCTCTTAACTGTACTTTTGATTCTTGATACAATCGTCAACACTCTCTTGTCTTTGGCCTGAATGTGTAAGGAAAGGATGGATTTTTTTGGAAAGGAGATCAATATCCCAGCAGCCCCTTTGATCCCATTTTAGGATCTAAACAGACTTGGATAAATTAAAATACAAAAGCGATGCTTTCAGAGTTCTGTGTGCACCAGATTCACTTGGGGACTGTTTAAGAATCCAGATGCTGAGGGTCCCCACACCTGTGACTCAGTTTTAGTGAGTGTGGGGTGAGGATGGGGACGTGTGTCAGAGTGTTCATGCCATCTGACTCGAGTTTGGTTAATAGGGGGGAGGTGGGCACTGGGGCTTCCAATGGCATTGAAGATGACCTTGCACTTGCCTGAACTATAAATAGCTTTATAAAAATTTCTTGAATTTTCATTTCATCTTTGATTCAGGGATCAAGAGGAAGGCAGGGGACACCAGGATTTATTGGACAAAAAGGTTTACGGGGTGCACAGGTAGGTTTGAAAAGTCCACAGAGCAGACAGCTACAACCCAGCTGCTTATGACTACAGACCCAAGTGAGATAGCATAATCTATGCTGTAGGGCCGAGTCAAGAATCTGCTGGGAATCTAAACTAGCAACTCCGAGCTTGCCCCAAGCATAGTTCTGTCCTCATTCTCCTTTGGTCTGGAAAACATCCAGTCCCGTAATCACTGTGCTCTTTCTATTTTTATTTAAAACATTTTTTAAGTGGATAAAAGGTCTAGGTTTTTGATTTCCCAATCTCCTAATTAAATTAGGTTTTCTCCTCCAGTAGCTAGATAACTCCTCCAATTCTCAGCGTGTGGTAGATGTGACCTCTTACATAGAGCCCCTTACTTTTCCAGCGCCACCTCCCTTCCCAGAGTGGAAGTGTATAGATTATGGGGTTGGATTGCTCGATGATACAATTAATTGGTTTTATAAAACATTTCGGTCTAGACTTATATCTTCAAGGCAATTCTTGAGAATATTACCAATTCCAGACCTTAAAAACAGAACAAGAGCATTAGATACTTAACTCTATGGTGACTGTGTACCTGTGGTCTTGTTTCAGGGGACTCCTGGGACCCAAGGGCCCATTGGCCCCAAAGGACCAGCTGGGTTAGGAGGAATGAAGGTAAATGCCACAGAGCACACTCTTCTTCACCGAGTGTTGGAGGAGACACTCAGATTGCATGAGTTTCTGATGTGGTTTGTAAGGATATTGACTGCCATTGTGCTATAGCTGGACAGATGGATACAGCGAAGAAAAGACACATACACAGACATTCAGAAAACAAAGAGCTTGAGCCATATAGAGTCACATACATAGATAAAGACAGGTTATGGATAGAGAAATACAAATATAGATTTACCCCTAACCCACCCCCCACAGACCAAGGAAGAGCCATCATCCTGTAAAATTATGTAACTGATGCTGCTTCCTGGTTTTGTTCATTTTCAACATCAACATCTTTACTGTATTTGTTACTAGAGAGGCAGTCCGTTGCCGTCAAACCTGTTCTGACTCCTAGTGACCGTATATGTATGACAGACGGAAGCATCACCTGTGCTGTACCAGTTGTCCATAAGCTACTTCTTCAGAACTAGATCGCTCTATTGTCCATCTTCCTGTACAGCAGTGGTTCTCAACCTTCCTCATGCTGCGGCCCTTTAACACAGTTCCTCATTGTGGTGACCCCCAACCATAACATTATTGTCGTTGCTACTTCATCACTGCCATTTTGCTATTGTTACGAATCAGGCAACCTCTGTCAAAGGGTTGTTCAACCCCCAAAGGGGTCGCAACCCACAGGTTGAGAACCACTGCTTTATAGTCTTATCTTGGTCTGGAAGCTTTGCTTAAAGTTGTCCTCATAGGAAGTTCAGCTCCCCACCACGGCCATGCGACAAGATGTTAGTTATCTATGTTAACAAAACTGAGGGCCAAACATTTGTCCTGAATGAGGCTGTCATTGTGCTGTAAGAAGAACTTGCAAAGATTAACTGTGTGAACTCTAAGCAAAATGGCACCTGGATTCTGTTAATTTACAAGAGATCACTAATTGTATCTGTATGCTTCTTTGATGAAAGGGAGAGGTTGGTGAAGCAGGAGAACAAGGCCCACAGGGACCTCAGGGACAAAGAGGACCACCCGTAAGTCTAGTTTGACTGTTTTACCATCTTTGTTGAGTTTATTGATTGTTGTTTATTGTTATGTTAGTGTTGAATGTCCTTGGTCTGTTATATTATAATCATATGATGTTGGGCCTGCAAATAGAACATGTTTGTTAAGCTAGATTATTTACATCTTTACTACCCTAAAAAAGGAGACTTAAGTGAGACAGAGATTCTCAACTTGCTAACCTAAATAAAAAGCTCAAAGCTGTCTCAGGATGTATTGCGCTTTCTCATATGGTGAAGTGCCAAGGAGTCACTTCTGTTGGACAAAGATACTTTACAGGCATTGCAGCTTTGGGGAGATAGAAATGTTCCACGAAGCATCTTTTCCCCCCAGGACAACAGATGAAATCATAGATCAGAGTTCAGACTGCTAAAAGCTTGGGTAGCCAGAACTCAATCTCTGAAGACCTGGGGTCACAAAAGGTTCGCTTCAAGAAATAGAACATTTCCAAAGACAGGGTTCTGCAGCATTACCTTGGTTTTCATGCTGAACTTGAAAACAAGCTCATTCTTTTGAGAATTTTCAATTCCCCACTTCACGGTGTTGAGCTTTATGATACGAAGCCACATGGTCTTTCCCGCAGTTCATGTTTCAGAGATCTCCTGCACCCACCATTGGGGAAGCACCTGCAGTGTTTGCCCCCAGCACTGAAATTGTATCTGTTAGCCGGGACACCATATGACAGCAGGCCAGAGAATCTTACAGCTTCACGTGGACGGCCACCAAATGGCTGTCCAAATCTTGCTTTGCATTCTGAAAACTCAAGGCGGCATTGAAACATTGACGCTGTTAAAGTTTCCTGATGAAAATGAATGCAAATCTTGTTTCCATTGAACTCTCCCTGGGACAGACAATGCTGAGGAGTCATGCATTTCTTAAAATTGTCACTTCAGGAGAGGGACAAACCTCTAAATCACACAGGTTAGGTCTCCGGGGTGGCACTTACTAAAGGCTCTGCAGGCCCTTCAGCGGGGAGAAAATGCAGCAACAGTAAATAAATCCCTTCTTCATCCTTTTATATCAAAGAAATCATTTTTTGCTCTTTTTGCCAAGCAAAACAGAAAAGTTGTCCTAGAAGATCTTGTCCTCCTTTTGAATCATGATTTTTATTTCTTTTGTAATATTTCAGACTTTCCTTCTCAGGCTATAGGAATGTTTTCTGTGGCTCAAATTCCTAAGTTTTCTTCTTGATTTGTGTGCAGTCTTTATTTATCCAGACAAAAGCACTTAAAGTGTTTTGAATTTATTTAAAACATTTTTTACAGGGAGTTCATTATTTAGATGTTCGAGTGTTAGGATCACCAGTAGTATCATCCACATATTAATAATTATTATCAGAAATACCACCAACACCAACACCTCTGCATGTACTATATCTAACATGACTACTGACACTACCACCACTATCTCTACCATCATCACTGCCACCACCAATATCAGCAAGACCTTCACCACCACGACCTTCACCACCACCACCACCACCACCACCACCACCACCACCACCACCACCACCACCAGGATCACCATGAACTGTCTCATTACCAACAGAACCACCACCATCCCATTACCACAACCACTGTCACCATAACTACCATCACCACTGTCACTACTGTTCCTGCCACCACCTTCATCACTACCATCATCATCATCACCATTACAAGCACCACTATCATCACCATCAATGCTACTGCACCATTAGCAGCGGCACAATTACCATGAACTCACTTAATCTTCCAACAACCGCACTTTGATGCAGATGTTATTCTTGCTCCCATTTTACAGATGAGGAAACTGAAGCACAGAGGTTGAATAACTTTCCAAAGTCCCTCGTACAGCCAGTGTTGGAACTGGGATTAAAAAAAGATCAGGTTTTTCTAGGTTTAACCACCACCTTATACTACATTGCTTCTATGCCAATTTTTCCCCATAAAGTCTGCCTTTAACTTGGAGATTCAATTCTGAAGTAACTTCTATTGCTACTTTGCCATACAAGGAAATCAAATTTACCTTAAAGGGAACTATCTCCAGTAATGTGTCTTCCTACCACTGTAGTGTCATCTTGATAACATGTTGGATATCATTGAAGAGGGGGCTATAATTTTATTTATACCATGGCTTCTTAAATTTGCCCCTTTTGCCTCCTAATCTGAGTCTATATCCTAAGAAGATAGTCTCCCAACCTTTTCCATTTCCCACTCAGGGTTTTTTATTTTTATCCCCCCTGGCACTGCTGATTTACTCAAGGCTTCAGACATTATCAAAGCAATCAGTTGATCTGGGGGACTTCACAATTCACTGTGTGTCTTTTCCTTAGGGTCTTCTGGGTCCAGATGGATATGGACATCCAGGAAGAAAAGGAACAAAGGTGAGACCAAATGGGACTATTTCTAGGGTATTCTTAACTAAGCCTATAGTTTTCCTTTTATTTTACTTAGATAAGAGTTATTTTCCAAGCAATATGCCAAGAATGGTTCCTACATACTAATAATGACATGTAGAAGTGGCTCCTGGAGTTCCTTCCCTAAAAAACAAACGCTGATTGTGCCATTCTCGTGTCCAGAACCAAACTCCTTCACTCATCTTACATGATGCCAGATCATCCCAGCCCGGTCCTGGGCATGCCAGGTCATTCCCTAACTCCTGACTTTTGCAAACTCTTGCCTTTGTTTGCTGTACTCCTCCCCACCTTCCTTCTCTTAATTTTTGAACTACATTTTTATAACCAACTCAAGTATCACATTCTTAACCCACTCTGGATTTTAGATAAAGGATGTGTTATACTATTATTCGCTGTGCTCCTAAAGTGCACTGTTCACATTTATGCATAGCCCCTTTCTGGTGGATTATGCTGTCACGTGTCCCTGTGCATGTGTCTATCTTCTGATCTGGGAACCTCTTGCCAGCGGGATGATTGTATCTTATTCATGTGTATGAACAAAGCAAAGTAAGAGTATTTGAAGTTTACTAAGTGCATTTGAATGAGTGATTCCTGTTCCCACAAGAAGCTAGTCTTTTAGCATGCACTGGATAGATCACTGTCGGAGGTTTGGAAGAACGGAGGTCACATAAGACTTGTACAAATAAAATGTCAATAGTCACCCCTGTTTGGAATACTTTCATCTGTTTATTACCTCAAAAGTTAAGAAACCTCTGGGATGCTCAGCTGCTTGATTATAACTAGCTTCTCTACAATCTCTTTTCTTTCCCTTTGTGGCTGCCTGAGGGAACCATTGCCATTTCATTGAGCAGAAAATTGTCCCAAACATAGTGCTCACCAACATCAAATCCATTAGTTAGTAAATATCTGTGGGGTGCTGGAGCTGTGGGGGATCTTAGTGATCATTTAATCCAGCCTTGTCCATTTATCAAGGGGAAAAAAATCAAGGTTCACAGAAGTGAAATAAATTGCCTATAGTCATATAGCCCATTAGAGACCAAACTAAGTAGCGAGTCCATGAGAGCCCCACATCCTTACAAACTAAATGTTTCTTCTCTGCAGGACAGTCGAGATACTAAGCGTATTGGGGGCAGAATTCAAATGTGAATGTTTCAAGTAGCTAACCAGCCCTGGACTAAGCAAAGAGCAGTCTGCATTGTGATACAGTTAAATGGTGTGACACATAGATACAGTCCCCATTTGTTTGAATTTGTCTGGACAAAATCCATTGATTTCACTTACAAGAACCTTGTTTTTGCCCCCCTCCCCCCAACTTTCCCAGTCTGTCCATTTACTTCTTCACTCATAAAATCCTCTTTCTCTCTAAGTCTCTAAGAAGGCAAACCTACTTTGCCTATGTATGCATAGAGATAAGAACCCATGCTCTCTAAAACTAAAGAAGCCCTTGTGGCACCGTGGGTTGAATATTGGGCTACTAACTGATAGTTCAGTAGTTTGAATCCACCAGCTGCTCCATGGGAGAAACATGTGACAGCCTGCTTCTGAAAAGGTTTCCGACTTGGAAACCCTACGGAGCAATGCTACTCTGCCTTATAAGGTCTCTATGAGTTGAAATATTGGTGTCAGTGGGTTTGGATTTTATCTCAAACAAATCCCTCCTCAAACAGATTGGACTCCATTCTCTTTGACTTTCTCAAGGCCCAAGATCCTGAAAGTGTCACTCCCCCCCCCCCCCGCTGCATACACACTTCCCGTCCTGTATACACACATAATCCCATCTCACTACATCACCCTGAAAAACTTGAAGAAGTTGTCTAAACCAGGGTTCTCAACCAGGGGCAAGTTTGCCTCCTCCTACCCCAAGGGACAGTTGGACAGGTCTGGAGACATTTGAAGGAACCCTGGTCATGTTGTCAGGTAAGTGGCGGGCTGCTATCCGCAAAGCCAGTGGTTCAAATCCACTAGAGGCTCCGTGGGAAATGGATGAGGCGATCTCATCCATTTATAGCCGTGGAAACTCCATATAGGGTCACTATGAGTGGGGATTGACTCTATGACAGTGGTTTTGGGGTTGGGAGATATTTTCCTGGCCTTTTCCACACCAATGAAATTTTCTATTTTCTTAAAATTTCTTCCTAATAATCTCCTGTGATCATCCTGTGTCCTTCAAGAAAATCTTTTAGGTTTATTCCTTTGGAATTCCAAATGACGACCTTCTGAGATGACCTCTGCTTTGAATTTTGCTGGCCCAGCAGACTCCCTTGGAAGTCACTGCTTTGACTGCACCTTGCTCTCTGGATCACACTGGTTATAATTCGTCCTATAAAATCATCCCCATGAGTTGTGTTAGTACTTAAAGGACTGATGGAAAAGATCACCCCTTGCCCTTTTTTATGAAGATGGAACCGAAGGCAAAGAAGAAAGCCCCTGCCCATTCCCAAACGGCAGCCAAAGCAAAGACATTAAAAGCCAAGAAAGCTGTAATGAAAGGCATTCACACACACACACACACACACACACACACACACACACACACACTCACTCCACACATCACCCAACTTCCGTTGGCCCAAGACCCTGAGGCTAAGAAGGCAACCCAAGTATCCTCTGAAGAGCACCCCCAGGAGAAACTAACTTGACCTCTATGCCATCGTCAAGTTCCCCTTAGCCACACAGAGTCCACCATCAAGATCAAAGATAACAACACACTTGTGTTCCTTGTGGACACCAAGGCCAACAAGCACCAGGCTGTGAAGAAGCTCTATGACATTGACATAGCCAAAGTCAATACCTTGATCAGGCCAGAGAAGAAGGCATATGCTCAACTGGCTCCTGACTACGATGCTTTAGAGGTTGCCAACAAAATCATAATGATCCAAACTGAGTCCCATTTGCTAATGCTAAATATAAACTTTTTCAATACAAAAGAAGAAAAAGAGAGACAAGATCACCTCTTTAGGCTAGTTTTAATGACACGTGTATGGGGCTGGTAGTGCCAAACACTTGCTGAGGCCATGCTGTTCACCTAAAGTTGAAAATGCCAAACCATGTGAGATCCAAGTTTATTTATTTTATTTTTCAAAACAGTTTTGTTAGCACTTCCTTCACATGGCATGCAATTCAATCATTCAATCATATCAAGAAAACTTGTACAAGGATCACCTATAGAACATATTCTTGTACATTCACCTATAGAACATATTCTTCATCCTTATACTCATTGTTATTCATGTCATTATTTTTTTCAATTGTGGCAAAAACATACACAACAAAACATTCTCCAATTCAACAACTTTTGCATGTATAAGTCAGTGCCATTGATTACTCTCTTCATGTTGTACAACCATGATTGATACCTCTTTCCAAATGATTTTACCCCCATTCACATAAACTCAAGGCTTTCTAAGCAACAACTTTCACCATTGATTAAGTTTGGCTTCTTTTTAGTAGTTTTCATGACATAACACCCACATGAAAAAGCATATAATGAAGCACAACCTTCCATCACCCCTGCCATGTACACACACCTACAGTCGGCAATAAAACTCTTTAACCAATTTTGTTTCATTCACACTCCCATTTATTCCTACCCCCCCCACATTACTTTCAAGCAAAGCTGAGGTGTCATATCATTTCATTTGTAAATATTTTAGGTTGTAATTTTAGTGAGGTTCTTTAAAAACATAGCCACAATACCATGAGCACATCTGAGAAATAATAGTGCCTTAATACCATCTAATTCATCATTACTTGTAAACTGGCCCTCACCTAGCCTTCTCCATCTCAGGGAGTCTCATTATAGATACTTTCATCCAGAACTCATTCTCCCCTTACTCCGACCTCCTAGATATAAATCATTAGCAAGGCTGATGATTCTATTTTCAAAGTATGTGTAAGATTTTCTCATTTCTCACCATCTCCACTGCCAACCTCTGGGCTGAGCCAACTTGATTTTTTTTTTCACCTGGTTTACTACAATATCCACTTAACTGGATTCTGTGTTTCTATTCTTTATTTTTCTCCTTTTGTTGTTTGCCTGAAAACTGAGCCACAAGGTGATTTTTCAGGTCCACTTTTGAAGAATCAGTAAGGACCACTCTATCTGACCAGTGTTCCCAGACGTTTTTTTGCATGTGTGTGTGCTTTTGAGTTCTGCTCCACAATTTTCTCCCATGTATCCAAGACCTTCTGTTATGATTCTGGTCAAAATACACTGTACTGATAATTCTTCTGGTCTTACAGTCCTGAAGGCTGAGATCCACATGGCCCATTAATTAGCCTGTTGGATAGAATGTTACACCTTAGATGGCTGCTCACAAGCTTTTTTTTTTTAAACCTTTTATTAGGGATTCATACAACTCTTATCACAATCCATACATATACATACATCAATTATATAAAGCACATCTGTACATTCTTTGCCCTAATCATTTTCAAATCATGTGCTCTCCACTTAAGCCCTTTGCATCAAGTCCTCTTTTTTCCCCTCCCTCCCCATTCCCCCCTCCCTCATGAGCCCTTGATAATTTATAAATTAATATTTTGTCATATCTTGCCCTATCCGGCGTCTCCCTTCACCCCCTTTTCTGTTTTCCATCCCCGAGGGAGGAGGTCACATGTAGATCCTTGTAATCGGTTCCCCATTTCCAACCCACTCACCCTCCACTCTCCCAGTATCGCCCCTCACACCCCTGGTCCTGAAGGTATCATCCACCCTGGAGTCCCTGTGCCTCCAGCTCCTATCATTTGGATCCCATGTTGTTCCCTTGTCCCTGGGTTTGTTAACACCACTTTCTTACCCCCCCACCTCTCTCTATCCCAAGTCCCCCCGGAACTGTCAGTCCCATTGTTTTTCCTCCAGATAGTTCATCCAGCCTATCTTATTTAGACAGACCTGTGGAGACAATAACATGCACGAAAACAAGACAGAGGAAAACAAAGCAACAGTATACAACTAGACAACAAAACAACGACAACAAACCACTGACAAAGAACAAAACAAAACACATCAAGAAAGAAAAGCTTGCAGTCAGTTCAAGGATCGTTTGTTGGCCCTTAGGAGTGTTTTACAGTCCACTCTGTTGGGGCACCACGCCCTGACCCCAAAGTCCACTTTCAGCATTCCCTGGGGACCTTGCCACTCCATTCTCTTGCTGTTCCGCTGCACTCCCCCAGTGCTTTGCCTCGGTGTGGTGGGATCAGGTCAGGCGCAATTCCCACACTGTGTCTCCGGTGCTGTCCCCTGTAGGGTCAGTGAGGGGCATCATGTCTCATAGTGGGGCCAGCCATGTTGTCCTCTCTGTGGACTGGCTGCTCCAATCAGGAAAATCATCCTCACGGCCTGGTGGGCCAGGCTGTGCTCCACTCATGACGTTGCTCCCTATATGCTGTACTATATTCAAGCATGCACATGTATTTGCCACATACAGTTCCATTCACCTTCCCTCACATGTTTGTTCCGCTTGCGTGTTTTTCTGTGTCTCCACTCACAGATTCTTGTGATTACTGTTATCATAAGGTATGTGTGTAATATCATTTAGTCTCTGTTGTTTTTAACTCTTATACCCCTCTCAGTGCCTTCTTGTGCTTGATCATTTTGTGCTACCCTCCCCTTTAGTGTAGATTGCCTTTCCATTTCATCCAAGTCAAAATGTGGCTGCCTTTTGGTTAGTGATTTATCCTTTCTTCCCCCGCCACTCCTGGTATCCACCTTCAGAAATGTGCATGTGTGACAACCTTTTCTTAACTTTTATTAGAACAGGGTTACATATAATTTTTGTCCTTCTGTGCTTCACTAACTCCACTCACTGTACTATCCTCCAGGTGTTTCACAGAAGCATTATGATTCTTTAATTTTGTGTAGTATTCCATTGTGTGTATGTACACCCACCTCAATCTGTAGCCTTTTCTGAAGTAGCATTTATCTCTCCCTGAACATGTATAGATTTCTTTTAAAATGCTCCAAGTTTCCCTCTAGCATGTAAATGCCATAGCAGCAGAGATTTGGTCCTTTCTGTTCATTACTCACTCTCTAGTGCTTAGCACATAGTAGGTGCTCAATAAATATTAACTGAGTGGGTGCTTTGTAAGATGCCTTTGGGTTTGACCATGAGCGCCTGCTTCCTGTCAACTTGCTGTTTTCCCCCTTGGGTTCCATCCCTTGGGGCAGACCTCAGGTAACTTAAACTGATAGGTAAAAATACCTAAGAAGAACATTTCATTATACAACATATCAAGGAGGAAACAACGCTTGTAAAAATCCTTTGCAAATTGCTTCATGGTGAAGTAGAGAACTGTGATAGGACCACTTGGGAGTAGCCTCCAGACAGTGACTGTTGCTGTACTTATATTTTTCTGGCACCTATTTCGAAATTATAGTTTCTTATCCTTTCCTGTGGAATGTCAATGAAACACTTAATGCCATGACATTAATTCCTGACCTCATTTTTGATTCTAGGGCAAACCCGGATTTCCTGGCTATCCTGGTGCACAGGTAAAAAAAATCTCTTTTTTATACCCACCATCTGGTATGCAGCATTTATCACTTGTTTGTGTGTTTTTTGATGTAGTGTCTTCCATTAAAGGTTCTATTTTGGTTGTTTTCAGGGAGAAGATGGTGATCAGGGCCAACAAGGAGAGAAGGGGCCAAAGGGAAGCAGAGGGAGGAGGGTAAGAATCCAAGGAATTTCCCAACATCTACCCACATCACAGCATTCTGCTGATAGGCACGTTTCCAGGGGCTTAATGCACTCTTTATATATGGCAAAGCCTTTTCTTATAAGCTAGCTGAAGATTTACAGAGCCGATCAGGAGTTGTCCATTCAACAATGCACACATGTTTTGCTCGGTCTCATCCACTTACATCTCCTCAATGTATCAGTGTTTATTCTGCTTCCTCCCTGTGCTTCCTGTTTCCTTTCCTAACCTCGGAACTTTGTCTCTGGGTAAATCTTGCTCTTTTGTTCTTGACGGTTGATTCTTCTAGCCTGAGAGGGAGTTCAGGTCCAGAGTGAAGGGTGACTAAGGGCCACAGTCTTAGGGATCAGACCAATCTCTCTCTGAGCAGTAAGTCTAATCTCTTTCATAGTTTTGGGTTCAGTTCCACAGTACCACCCGCACCCGCACCCCAACACACACTCTCCATCCAAGACCTTCTCGGGCGATCCTTCTCACAGCATTCGCTCCTCGGAGTTGTCCACCGGCTTGCTCTTCCGGTCACAGGGTGTGGAGACTGAAGTGTGAGTAGTTAATAGACTTTTTGGCAGGAAATCTAGATCCTCCTCAGTCCGTGCACATTCCCTATCTTCCTTGGATTCCCCTCACTCCTCTCCGCCCTGACTTATCCCCACTTGCCTATACCTTCTGAATGCAAATTCCGCTCACTAAACTTTAACAACAGAAAATCCAGTTTGGTGTTTCAATTAGGCAGCATCAGCCTGTTTGTAGGTATGTGTCTACATATCACTCGTATATATTGAAGGGCATTTCTTTTTTAAAGATCATTTTATTGGGGGGGCTTTTATAACAACCCATATATCAGTTGTATCAAGCATATTTGTACATACATTGCATCACTATTTTCTAAACATTTACTTTCTGTTTGAGACCTTGGTATCAACTCCTTTTTCCCTCCCTCCACCCCTTGCACCCTCATGACCCCTGAAATATTATAAATTATTTTTATATTTTACACTGGCCTCTGTCTCCTTCGCCTATGGTTCTTTTGTGCCTCCCTCCCCGCCCCCAAATTTCCCCCTGCCCTCCTGGTATCAACACTCCCATTTCTGTTCCTGAGGGGTTTATCTGACCTGGATTCTGTGTGTCATGAGCTCTTATCTGTACCTGTGTACATGCTCCGGTCTAGCCCACAGTGAAAGGCAGGTTTGGGGTCATGATAGTGGTTGGTGAGGAAACCTCAAGGAACCAGAGGAATGTTATATGTTTCATTGGTGCTATACTGTGCCCTGGTTGACTCATCCCTTCCTTGGTACTCTTCTGTGAGGAGATGTCCTATTGTCTACAGATGGGTTTTGGGTCTCAACTCTGACCCCCCTTATTCTCAGCAATATGTTTTGTTGTTGTTGTTTGTTTGTTTTGGGTCTCCTGATGCCTATTACCTGATCTTGTCAACTCCTCATGATCACATAGGCTGGTGTGCTTTTTCCATGTGAGCTTGTTGCTTCTCTGCTAGATGGCTGCTTATTTAACTTCAAGGCTTTAAGACCCCAGACTCTATATCTTTTGATAGCCTGGCACCATCAGCTTTCTTCACCACATTTGCTTGTTCACCCACTTTGTCTTCAACAATTGTGCCAGGAGGGTGAGCATCACAGAATGCCAGGTTGTTAGAACAAAGTGTTCGTGTGTTGAGGGAGGGCTGGAGCAGAGGCCTAAAGTCCATCTACTTTCTCAATGTATTGCCATACAAATATATGTACACAGACCAATATCTCTATTTTTATGAGTTAATATAGTTACATAAGTGCACACCTATGTTGATACCTCTTCCCATAACTTTGCTTCCTAGATCTTTCCTGTTTCCTTTTACCTTCCTCCTTTCCCACCATCATGCTTTCCCTTCTTCTGCCTCTTAGAAATTCCTCTCAGCTAGATTGTTGTTGCTCTGATACCCTCAGGATCTCTATGTCCTCCTTGTTGTTGATTTTAATTCCTTAGTAGTTCCCCTGTCTATGCCGTTGTTTGCTCACTACTCCCTTCCCCCACCTCCTCCTTCCCCTAAGTCCCTCTGGATGTCCTGGTTCCATTGGTTTCTCCTTGGGTTTGTTTCCCATGCCTACGTTATATAGGTAGGCCACCAACAAAAGATTGAATTAAAAAAAAAGAAGTATATATATATATTTTTTTAAAAACCCTAGAAATAAATCCCCTGAAAAAGCATAGTAATTCCAGGACTGTCCACTGAACTTTATGACTATCTCCCCAGTGGTCCTGGGGGGGTTCTGGGAACTGTCCCTCCTAGCTTAAATTCTATGGGGCTCCTTAGGGGCTTTGTGGCTTGGCTTGGCTCCCATTACTAATCATTGTGTTCTTGAATGGCATTATTTTAACAGCAAAGTGAATGTTGATGTTCTTTAAGATTTTTCTAAGCCTTAATTTTCTCTTAGTTATTTGAAGACTAGACACTCAAAATGGTGGCTGCCATCTTGCTGGGTTTGGAGTTCCTGTGCTTTATTTCTTCTACCATTAGACAGTCTTCCTCCAGGCTCTGAAGATTCAGGCTTACAGAGCCACAACCATGGGCAGTTCTTTCGGGGTGTGGGGTGTGGTGGCTATGCCTGTGGGTCTCTATCACCTGGCCTCTAACAAATTAGCTGAGAAACTTTAGAGAGAAGAAGGCATGGATTATCATCCAGTGAATACAAGAAGAAAGGAAAAAGGATTTTTATTTTCCAGGCACTCATAATGGTTATTTTTATACACGGGCAAGGACATAAAGAAAAATATGATATGCTTCCAAGCTGCTTGATGCTAGCTACTGTTGTCCCGCTCAGCTAAGTTTACCACTCTGGCTTTGACTATGAAGAGAGAAAGCATCAATAACATCCATATAATCCTATGTCATCTAAAATATTATAAGACAAATATCACTTGTCTGTCAGTTTTGTCATCCTGTGGTGGCTTGTGTGTTGCTGTCATGCTGGAAGCTTTGTCACTGGTATTTCAAATACCAGCAGGGTCACAAAAAGTGACAGATTTCAGGGAAACTTCCAGACTAAGAACAGACATGAAGAAAGAATAGGCTGTCTACTTCAGAGGAATTAGACACAGAACCCTTATAGACAGCAGAAAAACATTGATACTGAATTAGATACGAAAAACCTCAGGTATAGTACCAGAACATTGTCAGAGATAGTACCAGAAAACCATCCTCTTAGGTCAGAGGGCACTCAAAATAGGACTTAGGAAGAGCTAACTTCTCAAAGTAGAGTCAACCATAATGGTACAAGTGGATTAAAATCTTCAGGACTCTCATCTGTTGATGGTGCAGGACTCAAAATGAGAAGCAGCAGCAACATACATCTATTCATATTTGGAACTTGGAAGATTGGAAACTTCCAAAAATGAAATGGAACACATGAATATCAACGTCCTAGGTCCTAGGCATTAGTCATCTGACTGGTATTGGCGTTTTTGAATCAGAAAATAATTTACTATGTTGGGCACAACAGATTATAAAGGAGTGGCATTGCATCCCTTATCTGAAAGGATATTGCAAGATCCACCTTGAAGCACAATGCAGCCTGTGGTAAGATAATATGTATCCACTTACAAGGAAATCCAGTCAATACAACTATAATCAAATTTATGCACCAACTACTAAAGCTAGTGATCAAGAAACTGAAGCATTTCACCTATGTCTTTAGTTTGAAATAGATCATACAATCAAGATGCATTGATAATTATTATCTATTAGAATGCAAAAATTGGAAACAAAGATGAAAGAATAGTGGTTGGAAAATATGGTCATGATGATTGAAATGGAGGTTGGAGGTCACACTATAGACTTAGGCAAAACCAATGATTTCTTCATCACAAATAGCTATTTTCAACAACACAAAAGGTGACTATACACATTGAGGTAGTCAGTTTATTGTGCCAACCTGGTCGAAAACACATGTGGGGTTAATTGAAGGGCGGAGGGATAAATGGCTCGGTGAGCCTCGCCTTTCAAGAGTTCTCGGGTCTCTTGCTTTGTGATGGTCAGACCAGGGTGCAGCTGCCTTAGCCAGTTCCCTCCTTCAGCTGGCAAGGCTCACTTCCTGTGAGACATCCCTGAGGAGAAGCCGCATGGACCTACCCCGATGCAACCCTGGTTGCTGGAGCAGCCATGTAGAGACCCCTGTCAGCACGGAGATGCTTACACGTTCACTGACTCAGCTTTCCTCCTGCTGTCAGTGTCATTGCGTGTGTTTTGTGAGATGGAGGAGGACTTTGTGGATGGGTGTCGGACATATGGGCTAATATTGGACGTGTGGGCTTGGGCAACCTGAAGTATGAAGTCACACTAGAGGCTCTGTTTGGAAGTGCGTTTGCAGGCATGCGCACACGCATGGCTGGGTGGCTATGTAAGAAAGGATACGGAGGGTTCCCATGTAGAAACCCTCTTCTCTTTCTGTGATCCACCTCTTACTCCCCTGATGCGCAGTTCAGAGTCCACAGAGATTCATTAACCCTTCGATTTAATGACAACTTGGGATCTCACGGTAGGTCTGAAGGTCTGATGGCTTCCTTATTTGGGACAACCAAATCAAATCTGAAATCATCAAACTGAAATGAAAGAGGAAGCTCATGATTTTTCTTTGTTCATCTTTAGGGTAATGCTGGCTATCCTGGACTTGCCGGAGCCCCAGGGGACCGAGGCCCACCAGGACAAATGGTAGCATTTGTCTTTCTATTTTGGTTTTCAACCTTCATGTAAAATACAAAGGCTTTGATAAGAAGTATCTCCAAATATAAATGAACATTTGAGGCATACAAGAGGATCTACATTGGGATTAGACCAAATTGACTTTAGATAGCATTTTTATTATATATATATGATCATGAGGAATCTAAATACACAAAACTCACTAGAGAGCTGGTTTAGCAAAATACACAAGACCCAAAGAAAGCAATTAAGCAAAAAACTAGTAAAAGATACTAACAAAATGTGACATTTATATATTCTTTCTGAACTTACCATGTTTCACGTTCACTTAATGTATTTTTTAAATGACCTAAAAGGTCACTTGATATGCCAGGAAAGATTCCAACACTAATATTGGTCTGTCCCATGCCTTGTCCCAGAAGGCTAAGCTGTCATCTGTCAAGGGGGGGGGGGGTGCACAGTGATTTGGCTATGAGGTGGGCCTGGTGGCTTTATTGTCATCCAGGGTTTGCAGAGATGCACAACAAAGTCATAGAATCAAAAACCTTAGCAACAGAAGGAAACGCTATACCCATTTTTATAGATGAGAAGACAAAGACTGAGAAAATTATAATGACCTGCTTGAAGTCTTGTTTTGCCTCTCAGTAGAGTCTGAAGTACTAAAAAGCAAAACCATCACTTTCATGACGAAGCTATGGTCTTTTTAATTAACTCATATGTGTGTGAAACTTGAACAATGGGAAAAAGTCAAATGAGAATTGACACATTTGAACTGTGGCGTTGGTGAGGAATACGAAAAATACCTTGCATTGCCAGAAGGACCAATAGCTCTGTCCTGGATGAAGGTGTAGTCTGAATAATCCGTGCAAGCAAGGATGGTGAGACCTCATCTTGTGTATTTGGAACACACTGTTCAGAAAGACCAAGCGCTAGCAAAAGACGTCACGTTTGGTTAGGTGATTGGTGAACAAAAGTGAGGGAAACACTCCCTGAGATAGATTGACTGAATGACTCCAACAATGGACTCAAAGCTCTGTGAGATTTTGAGGATTGCTGAAGGACTTGGCAGGATTTCACTCTGCTGAACATGTGGTTTCCACGAGTCAGGGTCAACCTGATGAAAGCTAGCAGTAATAGAAGCTACATAAGGACAAAGGTCTTTAGAGTCCCATCATGGCTGGAGCCCGGCAGCCCCGACCTGAAGGCAGAGACCAGGAGCGGAGAATGGAAGGGATGGAGGAGGGTTTGAGGTATATTTTACACCTGTCTCCAAATAGTTGTGGGATGTTGAGTGGCCTTTTCCTGGATTTGAACCTAAATTGTGAATTAAGAGTTTGTATTATTTTCCCGAGTTTCCTGGACTTGGACGTCTGGAGCACAACTTGGCCCTTCAGCCTCCACCCTCAAGGAGTTAGATAGAACTCCAGGGCTAAGCAGGAAGAACAGAAAGTGGTTTATGTACTGTGGTGAGCTGTCCCAGAGCCTTTTCCTACCTCTGGAGAAGAATGTTTTGGGTCTTACAATTGCATTTTAATTCTGAATCTCTGTTTTTCTCCAGGGTGTCAAGGGCCCCAAAGGCTTGGTGGACATGACGGTAGGTGAAGATTCCAGTTTTAAGTTTCATTCAGAACACGCAGGTTCCCACTTTTACAAACTAGAAAGATGCATATCTTAGAAGATTCTTCTTTTAGTATCATAAGTTTACATACTTTGCTCTTCAATTTCATAGCTAAATAAAACGAGAGCGAGTAGAATACTAGTTCAAAACCAGAAAAGAATTTGGATGTTTGAAAGAAATGCTGGTTTGCCGTGAAAGGAAGGCTGTTGAGGTTACTGTCTTTGTGCAATATGCATTTTGATAAAGCTCCACAATTGCCTATCAAGTATTGATAAACAAGACATGGTATAGTACAGGTTTTTGTGTCCCGTGGCACCTCCAGAAAATAATTTTGAGGATTTTTCATCTCCCGAGTTCAAAAATACTTTTGGGGGTGGGTTCTGGGTGTTGGTGGCCCTTGAATAATAGGAAGTGGGGGAGCCAAGAGGAGAGAGAGCAGAAGGATCCATGGTAAGGAGCAGAATCTCCAGGGGAAATGTGGGGAGCACCTGACTTGGAAGCTATTTAAGGAAGTATTACTAGAGTTGCTAATACAGAGAGCCAAGAACTGATAGCAATTCCCGATTCTTACCTGGATCTAAGCATCTTCAAGTCAGGTCTGATTCTATTCGTTTGTAGGCTAAAACTAAACAAACAAAAAAAAAAGAAAAAAGAAAATGCTTGCTTCTTATCTACCTGTGGCCAATACTGTGAGAAATATTGTATGTAAAATATTGTATGTTTTAATATGCCTACTGGATCCCAAAAATAGAACGGCTGGATCATTTCATCGACTCGTCCCAATTTTCAGGCTGTAGTTAAATTTGCGTTGTAGTTAAAAGCTTCCGATTAGCATTGATGACCTCTATATGGCGTTGGGAAGTCATCAGGGTGAGGAGACCTAGGCTATGCTCTCAATGAAACACTTTCCCATTTCCTCTGTTTTTCCAACAGCCTTGTGAAATTGTAAATCTCACACGAGAAAACTGCCGTAAGTTGTTTGGAAAGGCCCACAAGGAGTCAGTGGTGGGAGTGGGGATGGATGATGGGCAGGGGCACAAGTTCTCTGTGGATTTGGCTGAGGTTTGGGAGGTGCCATTGTCTATGGTGAAAGAGTCTTCTGAGTCAACCTGCTTCACGCAGCCATCCCTTCAGGTAAGTAATCATTTCCAATGAGGTTTCAGAAATGATGTGGTGGAAAAACTAGCCATCTCAATAGTGAAGAAAGATCCCACTGTAGAATACAGTGATATGCAAAGATAATTGCATATCTGCATATCTGTGTCTCGGTGGTTCTGATCATAAAAAGCTTTGTTCTTTTTATTTCATCCATTTAAATAAGAGGGATCCATGGGCGGTCGCACTCCAACAAGAAATCTTGTCCTATTTTATTTATATTCATTTTAAAAATAGACTTAGGAATCATCAAATCTTAAGTAATATTTCATCACATTTCCAGGCTATGATTTATTTCTGGTCTTGACTGTTTCCCAGAATGTTAGCACTTTCTTTCACTTACTGGCATGAAACATGTAAAAAACATTTCATTGGCAAGTAGCTTATTTTGTTAACTTAATCTTTGCTCACAATTGTCTCGCCTTCTTCTTTCTTTCATGCTCTGTGTCTTCACCTGTGGTGGTTGCTCGAGGAGATTCTGTAATATATATTCTCTAAAATTATGAAAAGTAATAACAGTTTGACCACAAAAGAAAGAAGTGTCAAGGTTGAACATATATGTGTTTTTAACATTCAAACCCTTTTATGTTGAGGGACAGAGAAGTAAACAGAACTTTTGGCAAAAACGGTATAAGCAAGTAACCCAAGCAAAGGACCCAACTTTCTTAACTCTCTTGTGCTGAAATGCATAAAATGATTTTCATCTATATATGCAGACAGGAGAAAGATGGGCCTTTCTATGCCCACACAGACATACAGTCCTAGAAACTCACAGGGGGAGTTCTACTCTGTCCTATTGGGTCACAATGAGCCAGCATCGACTGCATCACCTGGACGGCAGCAAGTTTGGCTTTTGGTTCTACATGTGTAGACACTTTATAATGATTTAACTGCTTTTAGATTGAAAATGGCAAAAGACATACACAATGTATTCAGGAGGGAAAAATACAAAGAACAATAAACTTGAGAAATTCTTCAGCTTCACAAGACGTTAAGGAATAGAAATTAAAACAATGAGATAGTCCGTTTGTTTCTCAAACTGGAAAAGTTCCCCCATACTTTGCTTTTCTCTTCTTTAAAAAATTATTGTGACAAATGTATGTACATGTATATAGAGAGAATATTTTCCATTTTACTTGCACTTAATTTTAGCCCCAATCGAACAACAATTAGTTCTTATGACATGGCCCTATTCAGTAATCACACTCATGAAGAGATCACTGCAGATATGGTGCTATAGCAAAGTGTGGTGAAAAAACCAGATGGTACGCAGCTATCAGGGGAGAAAAAAAGCATCTGGGATCCTACAGGCTCGTCTTCAAACCAGCAGCCATCTAAGTGAGGCATCAATTGAGTCCCCATGAAAGAAGCACATCAGCCTGTGTGATCCAAGGATTGCAAAGAATAAAATCCAAATCTGGAGAAGGGAATGGTATTAGAGCTTAAATTGTGAACACTCCATTTGTAGAAGGCTATAGATGACAGTGGAAACCCAAAATCCATTTTCAGAGTCTCCAAGTGGATTAAGGCACCAGTAAATCACCTCTGACCATAGTCAGGGGTATGAAGAGCCTTGCTCTCAGACAGAGAGCATTTTAAAATTAATTAATTAATTAATTAAAATCATTTCATTGGGGGCTCATACAATTCTTATCACAATCTATCCATCCATTGTGTCAAGCACATATGTACATTTGTTGCCATCATCATTCTCAAAACATTTGCCTTCTACTTGAACCCTTAATATCAGCTGCTCATTTTCCCCCTCCCTCCCCACTCCCCACTCCCTCATAAACCCTTCATAATTCATAAATTTATTATCATTTTGTAATATGTTATACTATCTGACATCTCCCCCACCCTCTTCTCTGCTGTCCACTCCCCAGGGAGGAGGCTATAGTAGATTCTTGTAATCGGTTCCCCCTTTCTATCCCATATTCTCTCCAACCTCCAGCCATCACCACTCTCACCACTGGTCTTGAAGGAGTCATCTGTCCTGGATTCCCTGTGTTTCCAGTTGCTATCTATACCAATGTACATCCTCTGGTCTAGCCAGATTTGTAAGGTAGAATTGGGATCATGATAGTGGAGCGGGGGGAGAAGCATTTAAGAACTAGAGGAAAGTTATATGTTTCATCGTTGCTACCCTGCACCCTGACTGACTCATCTCCCTATAACCCTTCAGTAAGGGAGTGTCCAGTTGCCTACCAATGGGCTTTGAGTCTTCACTCTTCACTCACCTACATTTACAATGATATGAGTTTTTGTTCTTTGATGCTTAATATCTGTTCCCTTCGACAGCTCGTGGTCACATAGGCTGGTGTGCTTCTTCCATGTGGGCTTTGTTGCTTCTCAGCTAGATGGCCACTTGTTTATCTTCAAGCCTTTAAGACCCTGGATGCTATCTTTTGATAGTCGGGCGCCATACGCTTTCTTCACCACATTTTCTTATGCACCCATTTGTCTTTAGCGATTATGTCGAGAAGGTGTGCATCCTGGAATGCCAATTTAATAGAACAACGTGTTCTTACCTTAAGTACTTGAGTGGAGGTCCAATGTCCATCTGCAGAGAGCATTTTGAAGTCAGTTATGACAGGTGTAGTTAGATTAGAATGTAATACCTTATCATATGCTCTCCCTCTCTTTAGGAGCCCTGGTAGCACAGTGGTTAGGAGTTGGGCTGGCAACTGTAAAGTCAGCATTTTGAAACCACTAGCTGTTCCGCCAGAGAAAGATGAGGCTTCCTACTCCCATACAGAGTTACTGTCTTGGACACTCACAGGAGCAGTTCTACTCTGTCCTATATGGTCACTGTGAGTCAGAATTCACTTGGTGGCAGTGAGGTGTTTATTTATTTATTTATTACCCATTTTAAAGCCGTTTCAGTTTTTAATATTTTCTGCTTTCCTTCCAATTTAGATTTTTCTATATTTTGTCCAATCACTGTTGTTTGTTAGTTTGTTTGCTTCCTGTTTGTGTTTTGTGTGCTTTTCTGTATATGGAATCCAGGATAGATAAACCTATAGCAACGGTCACTAGACTGATAATTACCTACGGGCATGCAGGGGAGGTTGGGAAATGGGGAGCTGACAACAAAGAGTACAGAAGAAAATGTTGTGTAATTGATTTTGGTGTACTTTTTATGAAAACATTACTTTTGTAGACATATATACCAGTTTATAGCTACTATAAGTACTAGATAGATAAGGTTAGATATACGTGTCTATTAGGTGAAAACAACTCAATGTATCAGACTTAAGCTTAGTGAGTGTGAATTAACCCTGAAATAACAATGATGTCAAAGTGTAGAAGTAGCCGTCAAGGGCTGATAGGGACTCTGCCATGTTAGGAATTCAGGTTCCTTCTAAGTTCTTGCTTTGCCATTGAGAAGAGGGTGCTCCTCCTCCTGGACACCCCGTGGTCCAAATGGTTGCCGAAGTTTCCATTGTCATGTCCACATTTCACACAGCAGGAAGGGATGCCACTTGGGAGTTGTACTACCATCTCTCTTATTCAGAGGGACCAACTTAGTACAAGTTACTTCGAAGTGTAGTCGGTCATTTGTTAGGCAGTCACATGCTCAGTCAGAAGCATGTACATTCTACTAAAGAAAGAATGAAAAATCGAGATGAGAACAACCAGCGTTCTCTGCCATACTCAAGCAAGAATCTGAGAAGGTTACCGCTGGAGTCTCTCACAGGAAATAGTTCATTAGACTGACGTATTCACAGGGAAAAGAAGCCACTGTCTAAGTAAACTAACTATGCTTTTATTTTCTCTCCCAAATCTTTTCCCTTCCAGCTTGCTCAACAGGTAAATAATACTCCTCATTCACTTAAACCTTCATGCTTAGAGGCTCTCCAGAAATTCCTAAATCTTGTGTATCCATTGTGTCAAGGTGGTTCCAAGTGCCCAGCCTTCCCAACGGAGGTGGTCTTTGCCTTGGACATGTCCAATGATGTCTCCCAGCTGGATTTCGAAAGGATGAGAGACATTCTATTATCTCTGTTGATGAAGATGGAAATAAGTGAGAGTACCTGCCCCACGGGTGCCCGAGTGACCATCATTTCATACAGTGCCAGGACAAATTACCTGCTTCGCTTCTTAGACTATAAGGGGAAGATTGCACTCTTGAAGGCTGTGAAGGAAATCCCCCTGGTACGGTCATCTGGCCAACGGAACCTTGGGGCCACCATGCAGTTCGTGGGAAGACATGTATTCAAACGTGTGCGCTCTGGCCTTCTTGTGAGGAAGCTGGCTGTATTCTTCGAGGCAGGCTGGACCTATGACAGAACGTCTGTTAGCACAGCCACACTGGAGCTCAGTGCACTGGACATCATCCCTGCGGTCATCACCTTTACGAAGGAGCACAACCTGCCAGACGCCCTGCTGGTAAGTTGTGTGATGGAGGTTGGGGGCAATCCTGGTTAGGCTGTTGGGAAATTAGCATCTACTTTTGACCCTTTGTTCCCTGGTGGTGCAAATGGTCAACACCCTCAGCTTCTAACCAAGATGTTGGAGGTTTGAGTCTATAGCTCAGATGGAAATATTGGTGATACAGGTCTGAATAATCAGCCATTGAAAACTCCACAGAGTACATGCCACTCTCATCCACGTGGGGTTGCCATAAGTCAGGCTGTACTTGACAGTGACCGATGTTTAAAAATGACCCCTTCATCAAGGAACACATGGGGAAGGAGAGCTGTTTAGGGGAAGAATTCGTCAGACGTTGATTGCATACATGGAGACAAGCTTGGGATCTGAAGGACCACCTCCCCCCTGCAACAATTAGCATGATTGTTGTTGTCATCAGGTTCTCTCCGGTTGGCTTAGACTCATAGTGTCCCGCTGTGTAATAGAATGAAACATTGCCCAGTTTACTAGGACCACTGACTGGCTTATTCTCTGCTATGTGCTCATGAATATTATTTTATTCTTTTCACCAGTCTATAAGGAAAGTCTGACTGTGACCCTCAGTTTCAGGAAAAGAAATACAGAGGCTTAGTGGGATTAAACTTAGTTAACAGTGAATGTTATTTAGTTTGAGGTAGATTGTGCCCACACTGTCTGCCGTCAGAGTTTCTGCTTAGCCACACTATGCTAAACGGTATGATTGTTTTATCTGTATGAAATTATGTTTTCATAATAATTTTCTCCCTTTGAAAAAAATTGGGATCTAACCTACAGACTTGTTCAATGAAGTGGTCAAAGTGTGCTCATTTTAAGCGTCCAAATGGATGCATTTTTTTCAGTGGTTTAAATATATTTTAAAAAGGTGTTCAAGCATCACTACAATAAATTTTAGTACATTATCTTCACCTTTGTACCCATATTATTGGCTTCCCATGGCTCTTTAATTTCATCTGATAACTCCAACGAACTATTAATTTAGTCATTGTCTCTACAGATTTACCTACCTTAAATTTAATACAGAGACAGTCATGCAAAACCCCCAACAATGACAACAAAATGAAACAGGAAAACCTCAACTAAAAAGCAAGCAGGAAACGTGAAGGGGAAATACACGTGGATTTTCCCCCAACCCTAGACCCGGGAGGTGAATCGACTTGTTGTCAATGCAGACTGCACTGGAATGTGGACGATGGAAGATGCAGTTAGGGTAGCATTTAATGCCTTGTGATCTGATGGCCCTTTTGACCCATACTGAATTTGTTCTCATTTTTAATATTTTCTGCTTTCTTTTCAATTGAGGCTTTTCTCCATTTCACTTTCTTGTTTTCTTTTTAAAATGTTATTCTAGATGTAAAATCCAGGATAGGTAAATATATAGAGACAGTACTGAATTAATGGTTTCTTGGGGGTATGACAGGGGGGATGGGGAACTAATAATGAGTCTAAGAACAAAGAAATGTTCTAAAATTAATTGTAGTGATGGTTGAGAAACTCTTTTTAATATAATTGAAGTGTTGAATTATATGCCAATAAAATAGTTAAAAATTTGAGAATTATATGCCAATAAAATTGTTTAAAAATTTAAATATAAAAGAAGCCTCCTGCCCACTTGCCCATCCCCAACCCCCCAAAAAAGTAGAAGATAGTAGAAACTAGAACAAATTAAAAACGGGTCAAAACAGAAAACAAATGATATGTTAAATTCTAACTTCACTATATCTGCAGTAATCTACTTTCCAGGGCTCAACCTAGGCTGGGTCACATCTCCAGTCAATGGTCGGAAGGAGTTCAATGAGGCTTAATACTCGTGGGGACTCTGCAAATAGATTTTGGGTTTCACTGTCATCCATAGCCTTCTGCAAACCAGGTGCTCAGAATTTAAACTCTCATATAATACCCTCCTCTGACCTAAGACTTTATTATTTATAGTCCTTGGATCTCAGACTGGTGTGTTCCTTCCATTTGGACCTACCATACATCACATTTTGATGGCTTTTTGTTTTAAGATGAGCCTCTAAGACACCAAGTGCAGTTCTATTAGCCGGGCACCAATCTGATTTCTTCACCACACTTTGCTATAACATCCACATCTTCAGTGATCCCTTCATGAGGGCAGGAAGCAAGATCACAGCGTAAGAACTAATTGTCCTTAGATTCGTGATGGCAATTAAGGGAGATCTTAAAGTCCACTTGTGTATGTACTTTATATAGGCTTACCCCTGGTCCACTGTAGAGACAGCGTTATCAGTTTGTTGAGAAATAACTTATCTCCATAAGGCATTTGGTAATTCTCATAATAGTCTCATCAATTTAACCAATGACATTGATTTTAAAGCACTACTGAGAAAAAATAAATATAGATATTTTGGAAAGCTTTTTAAACCAGAAAACACCAGCTGTTCATTTGTACAAATTAAAAACTTCAGTAACCGAGCACTATTTAAGAAAGCAATGAAAGTTAGATACGAGGCAGATGTTTCAATAGGCAAAACAATTTCTGCAAGACGAAGACATGTCACAAAACGCAAAGAAAGCATGGTAGTTTCAAGTTGTGAAGTACTCGGCAACCTCAAAGGTAAGAGATTTGAACTCCACTGACTTCCAGATCCAGGACCTTGCTTCTTCTCACACTTGGGGTGTTTCAGCTTTAAATCCAAAGAAATCCTTCCTGTAATCTGCAATGAGCGTGTTTCAGATAAAAGCCTGGTTCCCCTAGGGAGGTTCCCAATGAATGCATTTCTATAGATGTATAAACTCCTGTGGCTAAGACATGATCCAAGAGATAGGAGATTCCCAGGACTTTTTGTAACGTGTCCTCATGCCCCTTTCCAAACCAGACACTCCCCAGGGAAGCCACTCCTTTGTCTTCATCACCATCAGATCTGGGTCCAATGGGCATGTCCTCCTTTGCTTCTGGTTTCCACTTTGATATATGTTCTCCTTGTCCATTCGTGTGGTGTCTATTAGTCATTTTTTTCTTTTGTGGCTCCGCAGTGTTCCATTCTGCCAGACACTGCTTGGGAAAAGATGAAAAGGAACAAGCTATGTGGGTGGAGATAGATGATGGATCGGGTCAGAAGTCCTCTGTGGATTTGGCAAGAGCACCATGGATTTAGTTAATGGTCTACTCTCCAGATTTATGTTTTTATTTGAGACATTCTCATGGAATATGTGGGATGGTTTACAAGATGAATGGTGATTCTTAAGAGATTCCAGGTTGTTCTTTAATGTGAAATTGAACCGTGTGACACTACCAATGGTCAACTGATGGGACCTTCAGAAGTGGAAGCTGTCATAGTATTCGGCCCAATAGCTAATGGGTTCATCCGTGCCAGACCCTTTTGTTTTCTCTGACGGTAGTGTGTGCAGCGTAAGGGGAGGGGAGGGATTTTGTTGACTCAGCTGTGAGTGTACTTCCAATAACCAATAGTTAAAATGAGGACAGCTTGAAAGCCATCGGTGGGATGGACAGAATATCTTGGAGGTTTAGAAACAATGTTAAAATGCAGAGGGAGAGCTCTTTAAAAAAATCATTTTACTGTGGGCTCATACAACTCTTATCACAATCCATCCATCCATCCACTGTGTCAAGCACATTTGTACATTTGTTTCCCTCATCATTCTCAAAGCATTTGCTTTCTACTTGAGCCTTTGGTATCAGCTCCTCATTTTTTCCCTCCCTCCCCACTTCCTTTTCCCCATGAACCCTTGATAATTTATAAATTATTATAATTTTGTCATATCTTATATCGTCCGACAGATCCCTTCACCCACTTCTCCGCTGTCTGTCCACCAGGGAGGAGGTTATATGTAGATCTTGTAATCTGTTCCCCCTTTCCATCCCACCTTTAGTGGGAGAGCTCTTTGTTTACCTGGACCCTTGCCTAGCAGGACGCTCAAACAGAGATAAGTGGGAGTGGGCAGCTCTCAACCACTCCTTGAAAAAAACTCAAAGAAACTCACTGTTGTTGAATCTGTTCCAATTCATAGTGACCTTACAAGACAGGGTAGAATTGTCCCAGCAGGTTTCTGAGGCTGTACATCTTTACAGTAGTAGACAGCGCCATCTTTCCCCCGTGTGTCACTCAAATGTAACCTTTGAAATGATTGATAAAAGTAGAGCAAGGAGATCCTTGGGTGGCCCAAACAGTTATTGTTCATTGACTAACATAACCCAGTGGTGCAAACCCATCCAGAGGCACCATGGAGGAAAGTCCTGGAGATCTGCCTTTGTAGATTACAGCAAGAGAACCCCACGGAGCAGCTCGATTATATAGACACGTCAGGCCTCCATGAGTCAAAACCGATTCAATAGCAGCAGGACAAGCAGATAACAGTTTAAGTTAGAGTTGTGTGGGGCGTATGTCCTTTTCCCACGCATGGGGAGTCTCTCTGCGTCTCTTCACCTTTCTGGGTCTCATTTTCCTCAGCTCTCGAAGTGTGAGAGGCTTACAGCCAGAGGTGACTTGGGTTTCCTTCCAAGTGTAAGGTTCAAGATATCTCCTTCTCGAGAAAGTCTTTTTCTTACCTTTGAAGAGAGGTATCAAGGTAAAATGACCAGTAACCAGTTGCTTCCGAGTCACTGCTGACTCAAGGCGACCCCTAGTGTGTCTGTGTAGAAGTGGGCTCCATAGGATTTTACGTGCCTGGTTTCTCACAAGGTCACCAAACCTTTTGCTGAGGGATCTCTGGATGGATTCAAACCCACAACCTTCCTGTTAGTAGCAGGACACGTTAACCACTCAGGGGCTTCTGGGATAAAGTTACATCCCAGTTGCCTGTTCAGCAGCACCCCTCTCTGACAGGGAGCTTGCTCTCCTTATTGCTTTGGGTCCCACGCAGAAGGGAGATGATGGTAGGTGAGACGAACTTGCCAGCTTGCATGTACTTGGCCGTAGGTTCTCTCATTTCCCTCTGCTTTCCTTTCCACTTCTTGGACACATTGTTTTGCCCCAGGACACTGGGACACCCCTTTTAAGCCTAACATGTCAGAAAGGATGTTAAATGGCACTGGCAGGATCGAAAGTTACGAATGGCCTCCTTTATGATGACGTTGGCGAGAAGAGAAATCCTAAGCGGTCACCCCCGTTCCAAAGCCTTTCAGAGCAGCAGTATTTCCCGAGTATTCACAGGGTTGCAGCCTTTCCCCTCCGGTCCTCGCACTCTGTCCTCAGGGGGATTGCAGTTCCGGAGCAAGTGCTTGCGGTCTGTCTGTCTTCGGATCGTCTGCCAGAAGACCTCCTTTGGCTCTCTGTGGCGCTTTTGTTTGGCACCTCCGTGCTCTGTGACTTTTCAGAACAACAGCCACGTGCTTCTGCAGGGGAAATGGCTGTTGTGCCCTTGACAATGATTCCACGCACAGATGCCCTAGCTTCTCAGTTCCTTTAAGCTCACGCGGAGGCCCAGTGCACGTGGAGAAGACTTTTCGTGTCCCCCATCGTGTTTTCGCAACCCTGAGTAACCTGCATTGCAGCATTCAGACTAAGTTCATTGGTGACAAACTGCCTCACTGCCTTGGATCTTAAAACTTGACTTCGCTAGCCCACCTTATGTCTTTATCAGAGTTTAAAAAAAACAAACAAACAGAAAAAGGGTTAACAGGAAAGTGCAGTTTTTGGTGCTGGGCTTCAAATTTCATTTTTCTTTATAAAATAGCCTGCCACATGTGCCCTTGAAATACCACCTAGGAAGAAAAGCTCATGTTTATTGATGTAGCACTATTCAAAATATTTCCACTTACTGATTCATTTAATGTTCATAACCACCCAAGGAGTCAAGGACTACGATATGCTCCGTTTACAGAGAATACAGAGACACAGAGAAGTTAAATAATTTGTTCAAGAGCTACACTTCCCCTCATCAACAAGAACTCTGAGCTCAGAAACCAAGTCCAGGAATTCAAAAGCTCCCAGAAGTTCTGAGGGCTGGCCCTATATGAACTCATTAAACCTTTGTAACAGCACGGAGGCAGGCCTATGAGCTAGTCCTGTTTCTACTCTTGTGTGTTGATCTTTGTAAAGAAAAAAAAAAGGAAAATCCAAAGAGTGAAATGTTTCCTATCAATTAAGGCCAACAGGGTGGTGGGAATCCGCTTGAGAATGTGAAAACAAAGCAAAACAAAACCAAGAAGGCTAAGCACATTTTGGGAGGAGCTTTTTATTCAAGAGGGTGTCTGGAAGGCATAGTGGTTGCAATTAAGGCTTGATCCTCAAGGTCAGCAGTTGGAAAACCCACCTGTTCCTCTGGAGAAAGATGGGTCTTTCTACTCCCGTAAACAGTTACAGTCTTAAAACTCACAGGGACAGTTCTTCCTGGTCCTATAAGGTCACTGTGAATCGGCATAGACTTGATGGCAATGAATTTTTTGTTTTAATTTTATAGTAATTTTAGAATTTAGGGAAGTTGCGAGAAGTCATTCATTGTGAAAGAAAGGAAATATTGGGAATCTGGAACATCTCCAGAGAGGCCCTGATGGAGGCTGTGGATACGATACTCTGATGATGAGCCCTCGTGGACTGCTGGGTTCTCCAGTGATTGTCAACTCCCACAGCCAGGATGGAAACCCAGGCACAGAATGAGTTAGATGAAGCTCTAAACCTTACCTTGGTGCATATGTAATCTGACCACATTATTTAGCATGGGAACCTCAATTTTTCTCCTGTAGAATGCGGATTAAATTTACAGGTGTGTTATGAAAAATGAGACAGTGGCTAAGGGGACAGCTGATACCTTCTAAGGGTCTATTTGATGTAGGTCATTGTTATTAGCACTTTCTCGAGTCCTTAGAAATGCTTGGTAATTATTTAGAAAATTAAATGGCCTCTGCTTAATGAGAAGCCCTGGTGATATAGTGGTTATACATTGGGCTGGGAACAGCGTGGTTGGCAGTTCAAAACCACCAGCAGCTCCTTGGGAGAAAGACTGAACTTTTTACTCCTGTAAACAGTCTTGGAAACTCAGAGGGTGTCACAATGAGTCAGTCTTCACTGATGACAGTGGGTTTTTGGTTTTGGTCTGTTTAATGAGCGTGTATGCAGTTTCAGACCCCAAGCGATAGGCTTTCATGACTTATCATTTTAACTCCTCACTACAAATGCTGCTGTCCAGAGACTGACAGCATCAGCATCACCCAGAAGTTTGTGAAAATTGTCAGCTTAGTTCAGGCTTCACCCTAGAGCTAATCAGTCAGAATAAGCCTTCTTAATAAGAGTCTCAGGTGATTTACATACATGTGTACATTTGAGAAGGGTTGCTTTAATCCTCATATCTACATTCCAGATTAGGTAAGTGAAGGTCAAAGGTGGACCCCTTAGTTCTAGAATTTGCACTCTGATCTGAGTAGTTCTCAGGGAACCCCATGTACTCCTAGTTGAACTAACTGTCCGTGTGTTGTTAATCATTCCGTAGCAATTAACAACACAAGAGATAGATTTCTAAAGCTACTCTACCACTCAGCACCCTTCACCCAATGGGGACCCCTGGTGTCTCACGGGAGTTTGGAGGAGCACTTGTTAACCGGCAGAGTCCAAACTGGACTCAAGTTCACGGGGTCAATCACAGGTTACGTGACTACTCCCACCTTCATTCTCTTTGTCCTGCTTTTCTGTGTTCCTCCTTGTTCCCCAGTGTTTGACCTTAACTTGAAGCCAGGTCTTTTCTAACTCTTCCTCCTCAGGGTCCAGTTAACTTTTCCTTCATCCAAGACAAAGCTTCCTCCCTAGCACTTACGGTCCTTGCTTCCCTTTCCTCCCCTCTTTTCAAGCCAACTGCCTCCCTCAATTCAATCCCAGAAAGGAGCATTGCCCTGTGGCCTCTGACAGCTTGGTGCAACAGCTCGAGCATTCTATCTAACCCGCGGGGCTCTCTGAGGACCTCTGGTAGAGCTACTGGGTAGCGTCCAACTGCTAACCACGGTGGTCCTAAACCAGCCCCATTCTGTGGAAGAAAGATGAAGCTGTCTGACCCTGCAAAGATTCGCAAGTTCAGAAATGCGAGGAGTCAGAATCAACGAGATGGTCCTGGGTTTGCTGTTAGTGGGACTCTCGCCATCAGGGATTCACAGGGAGCTCTTTAATGTTGCTCACTGAGTCTTGAAGGGTTGACCTATAACTCTTGAGAACATGCCTTCCTGTCCACTCAACCAAAAGAAGATATTCATGCGAACTCCTACCCTGCACCGCTACTTCCCCAAAGACTCAGGATATGCCTGGTCCTGACAAACCACAGCTGGGGAGCCTGGGATGAAGCTGGGGGAGTCATTGGAGGTGCCAGCTTTTAGGTTTGTGTGTAAGACGCTTTTGAGCTTTCCTTCCTGTCTGGTGTTGATGGGAATCTGTTTTAGGAACCATAAAGCCAATTGACCCTTTTCACCCTGGGGGTCACTCCCACCTTATCTCCTGGTGGGAGCTTTCCCAGGAATCCTCTCCTCTGCCTTTTCAGTGACAAAGGCCACCACTCCAGCAAGGCCAAAGTAATTAGATCATCGTCCTTACTAGCAACCCAGGAGAGGGGGATGTATGTGGAATCAGAGCTTCCCTGGGGACAGCCGCTGGCTTTCTGTGCGCTTATTCCCATGGTTCTTTTTTTAAATTGCCATTTGTAAAGAACAGTCACAATTTCAAACTCGAGTAAAAAGTCTTGTTCCTAAGAAACGCTTGTTTTTAAAGATGCATGTTCTCGAGTTACTCAAATTCAGTTGAATTTGGCCAACTGAGCTGGTCCCCAAAGAAAAGATAACACCGTGTCTTGAACCGGAAGCAACCACAGGCGACTGTTAGGGAAGAGCTGGGTGGCCGTGTTTGACCAGAAAGAAAGCTTCGTGGCAACGACTCCCCCCCCAGACTCACTTACTTAGTTTCTGTAACTGAGGCTCCGACGGTTGGAGGGTATTACCCAAGGTTCCACATTAGAAGGCGCTTAGCTCCTTGAAACACCCGCAAGAAACGCCTGGTGACCTACTCCTGCAACATCAGCCACTGAAAACCCCGTGGAGATCCGATCTGCTCCGACGCACATGGGATTGCCATGTGTCAGACTCCATTGACAGTCACTGGCTGGCTGTTAGAGCTCTCTCAGTTTCTGCATATTTATCTCCTGGCACATGCCCACGGATCTTAATTTGACTCGAGCGGTTCCCAGTAAAGCTGACAATTTGTCATGTCCCTGCCTACACAATTTTCTGCAATCCTCACTGATTAATTGAGGCCGTTTGGTTTGGCCAGTTACCCAAATCTGAGAGCCATGTGGAGTAGATTTCAAAGTTGAATCCCGGCAGCGCCGCATTCTCTCTCCATGTCAGCTTCCCGATCTAGTAAGGCGTTCAGGGTCCAGCTGTGCTTTGTAGCCACACACCGGAGGCACGGACTGGAAGCCTAGAGATGCCATTATCCACTTTGGATGCTCCTCCACCCTGGAATGCCGCTTCCTGCTTCTTGGCCAGTTAAATATCCTGCTAATTTTCTCAAAAGGGCCATGTCAAATGTCATTATCACCAGCAGCTCCCCTCGGCTCCCTTTGGCCCCTGGAAGTAAAATCCCTTCTTCTTAGGTTTCCAAAACACACCACACCACTCCATGTCCCTGGAACGCCGATTGTTCTTCCACTTTAAACGCTTTCAAGTTGTGACCATGTCATCTTCCTGTCACTAGAGGGCTTGCTAAGATTTTTTTATGTTGAAGCTCTCCCGTCAATCAGAGAGCTTTGAATTTGGAACTCAGGAAAGAGTATATATAATTTAAGACTGCTGTTGCATACGCCTGGGGTCCTCAACCTTCCTACTGCCGCGACCCTTTCATACAGGTCCTCTTGTTGTGGTGAGCCCCCCCCAACCATAAAATCATTTTTGTTGCTACTTCATCACTGTCAATTTGCTACTGTTATGAATCGGACAACCCCTGTGAAAGGGTCGTTCGATTCCCCCAAAGGGGGAATCTCAACCCCACAGGTTGAGAACCACTGCCCTATGCAGAGCAAAAGAGGGTGCGTTTTGTCTCTCCTTTCTCAAGACTTAGGAACGAGCCCACGTTTTCCTGTGACATCAGCACCAGCACACATTCAGCTCTTTCGATGTCTTTTCCCAGGAAGCATATTTCTTCGAGTATCTCACGCTGAGGGCAAAGACTGGAGTGTGCTGCAGACCAAACAAAGATAAGCGTGAAGGGCGCTGTAATGAGCATGTTACCCTTGACCTCGGTCCCTCTGAGGGCTAGCATTACATCTTCCTACCCCAGCACCTTGCTACCCGGAGGGTGACCAGAGTCAGCTTGCTGATGGCCACACAGATGATGGAGGAGGCGGGGCTGACCTTCAGTGGGACCCTTCCCTATGGGATTGACAGAATACAGGCAACAGATGGACATGACTGAGCTTAGACGTGTCTTTGGAAACCGCACCTTGAAATCTGGGAGAAATCATTTGAAAGCATTTCTAGTGTCAGCATGTCGAATAAATCCTGAAAATAGTACTAATGGAGGTAGGTTGGTTGCCCCCAAACATCCGTGGTTTAACACACTACGGCAGCGGTTTTCAACCTGTGGGTTCCGACCCCTTTGGGGTCAAATGACCTTTTCACAGGGGTCACCTAATACATCCCGCATATCAGATATTTACATTATGATTCATAGCAGTAGTAAACTTACAGTGATGAAGTAGCAACGAACATAATTTTATGGTTGGGGGTCCCCACCACATGAGGAACTGTATGAAAGGGTCACGGCATTAGGAAGGTGGAGACGACTGCACTAACGGCTTCTTTCCACAGTCTGTCATGAATCAATGCAGGTCCTTGTGTTCATGTGTGTCAGGAGGTGATGCTTTGAGGCCTGTAGCCATTGTAGGACCCAGGCCCCTTCTGTCAGTGGCTCATCATGCTCTAAGGCCTCAAAACCGTCATCTGAATCTTCTACATGTGCCTGGTTGACTAGAGAAAAGAAACCAATGAAGTGTAGTAAATGCACTGGAAATGGTATATAGCACTTCTGAAGACCAATCCCAGTCACATGGTCTCACCTAAGTGCAAGGGAGACCGGGGCATGTGTCCCAGCTGTGTCCCTGGACAGAAGAGAGAATCATTTGTCATGTAACCAGTTTGATACATGATACCTGTTGCCAGATCTATTATTATTTAATATTTTCCTTTTAAACCTTGAAGACAGATATTAACTAAATGTAATTTGAAGTCATTTAAAGGGAGGTGATAAACAGGTCTGCCATTTCCACATGCTGCCCCCTCATTCTTGTCCTCTGCCTGTGACGTGTATTGGCTCTAGACACCAGGAACACTCTGGAGGGCTGTCCCTCACCGTGTTCATCTTTCCACCCAAACAGCACCTGAACTCCGAAGCCACCTCCTTCAAGGTCCTGCCTGTTGGTGGTTCTAGCTCCCGTCACATCACATTTGTATACAGTGGCTGGCCAGTAAAGACACACAGAGTTAACATGGGATGAAGCTTTGCCTCTTCCCTTCCCTCCTACTCCCTCTACCCTCCACTCATGCTGTTGGCTGAGTTTTATACACACAGGGAGTCAGAGGACCCACAACTCATACATCCATTCCAATGGTAGTCCAATTTCCAGGTCAGAACTGGAGGAGAACTAAAGACTGAGAACTGTAACATGTAAAGCCAAAGTATGGATGCATGCATAATTTGACCATTTATCAGAAATCTGTGTGTGTGTGTTTGGACTAGGTGGATGCGACCAACAGACTTCACCTGTTCGTCTGGGAGACGGAGAGGCAGCAGGACGTGGAGCGTGTGGCCCGGTGTGTTCTCTGCTATGGTAAGCTGGCTTAGTTTTGGGATTCTACTTGAGTCACACTAAGGCTCACCACTGCCCCACATGGGCTCAGCGAATGTGGCCAAAGGAAATATACAACTCCAGAAGCTCACTCACTGCATGGAGTCCTTTCTAACTCCCAAGTTGCTGTGAGGTGCCGCCATCGAGTCCATTACAACGGAACGAAACACTGCCTGGTCCAGTGCCATTCTCACCACTGTTGCTATGCTTGAGCCCCTTGTTGCAGGCACAGTTCAGGGCCTTCCATTCATCCCGTTTCCCCTGCCCCGCTACTTAATCAAGCACGATGCCCTGCTCCAGGGACTGGTCTCTCCTGACAGCATGTCCAAAGTAAGTGAGATGACGTCTCTCCACCCATGCCTCGAAGGAGCAGTACTCTGGCCATACTTCTTTCAAGACAGGTTTGTTTGTCCTTCTAGCCGTCCCTGGTACTTTCTGTGTTCTTCTCCAGCTCCACCATTCAATGCATGGATTATTTTTTGGTCTTCCTTATTCCATGTCCTCCTTTCACACATGTCGGAGGCAATTGAAAATACCACGGCTTGGGTCAGGTGCACCTGAGTCCTTAAAGTCATGTCCTTGCTTTTCAAGACACTAAAGAGGTCTTATGCAGCAGATCGAGCTACTGCAGTGTATCTTTTGATCTCTTGACTGTTGCTTCCATGAGCATTTACCGTGGCTCCAAGTGAGACAAAAATCCTTGACAACTTCAGCCTTTCTTTTCTTCGTTTATCATGATGCTACTTATTGGTCCACTTGTTAGGGTTTTGGTCTTTTTGAACATGGAGCCGTAATCCATATGGGAGACTGCAATCCTGGATCTTGATCAGCAAGTGCTTCAAGTCCTCCTCCCCTTCAGCAGACAAGGCTGTGTCATCTGCATTTCGCAGGTTGCTAATAAACCTTCCTCCAATCCTGATGCCTCCCTCTTCTTTATATAGTAATTGCTATTTGTGTAATTCACAAACAGCTCTTCCACCCAGCATCTCCTTTGACAGGCCGCTTCTTTAAACATCAGCTGCTTCTCCTGTTTACCGAGCTCTGACTAATGCGCAGGCATTGGGTCGAACATGTAAATGTCTTAACTATTTTCCTTGAAGCCTCACAAACACCCTCATAAGATAGCTACAACCACTATCAACATATCTCCACCAGAGAGAGAGGAAATGGATACACTGGGAAGTCTAAGTAATTTGCCCAAGGTAGCCTAGTGCAAACCACTTACGTTACCCAGGAAGCTCTGCAATACAGGGTCGATTTTGAATCAGGCAGTCAGCTGCAATATATGACAGACCAGTCCCTGGAGAAGGACATCGTGTTTGGTAGAGAGGCATGGGGGGTGGGGTGGAGGGTGGAAAGAAGACACTTGACAGATGGATTGACACAGTGGCTCCATGGTGGGTGGGGATGATGCAGGACCAGGCAGTGCTTCATTGTGCTGTGCATAGGGTTGGTATGAGCTGGGACCAACTGGACGGTACAGACAATAACATGCATATGTTTCTATACATACATCTATACAGTCCATCTTGGGCATCTGGGTTTAAATTTACAACCTTCGCAGAATCATGCTTTCAAATGCATCACGAAACACAGCGAATTAAAGCGGAAAAGAATGCTAGCGAAATCTGTGCAGCTTTGTCAGCATGCCAAATAAGACCTGACAGAGCATCGAAGGACCGCTGCTTTTGGGAAGTAGTGGTGCGTTGAAACACTACCAGGCTCTGTGCATAAGCCCTGCAGAGGCTGTAGTGGTTAGTTACCTGTGGGGATGATGGAAGGAAGGGCTAAATTTCATCTCATCATTCCTTGATGATAAAAATGGCAGTTTCGTGTGTCCCTAAGGACACTCCCAAGTCCAGCAGGAGTGAGCATTCACCACTTAATACACCATCCATCTACAAACCCCTTTCCATTGAGTGCAAGTAGTCTGTGCACCTAGCAATTGAGGAGGTCTGGGGTCTAGTGGTGAAAACTTTTAAGTGACCGTGTTATTTGAAAGTCTCGATGGGCGTTTATTGACGTTGGCCCTGGGTTTGGCCTCCCACAGCAGGGCCAGGCCGCGTTCCATTGCAGCTGTCCTGATGTCGTCGGCTAGGGAATGCTTTCTGTAAGGACAGGAAAGAGAGGATGGACAGGAAAGAGGAGTGAGCTAACCCCAGCCTGTCTCTGCGCTTCCTCCCCAGACAAGTGCCGACCCCAGGCCGACTGCGAGCGAGGTGTGCCGGGGCCTTTGGCGGTGGACGTGGACGTGGCGTTCTTGGTGGACGGCTCCCAGGGGACCAGCGCAGACGTCTACCGCGCCGCCTTGAACCTGGTGGCCGCCGTGCTGGACGACCTGGAAGTGGCCGCGCAGCCAGCCGTGTCAAGCCACGGGGCGCGCGCGGCCCTGGTGGTGCACACGACGCCTGGCTTCAGGCCCGGTGGGGGCCACCCTCCCGTGACGGAGAGCTTCCACCTGACGTCCCACGGCCACCGGGCTCCCATGCAGCGGCTCGTCCAGGAGGCAGCGGGGCACCCCCCGCAGGGAGCGCCCGCCCTGGGACACGCCCTGGAGTGGACGCTGGAGAAGGTGCTCCTGGCAGCCCCGCTGCCGCGGAGAGCGCGGGTCCTCTACGCCATCGTGGCCGGCGAGACCAGCAGCTGGGATCAGGCGAAGCTGAGGACCTGGTCCCTGGAAGCCAAGTGCAAGGGCGTCGCTCTGTTTGTGTTGGCCTTGGGCCCGGGGGTGGGGCCCCTGGAGCTGGCTGAGCTGGACGGTGTGGCCAGCCCCCCCTCAGAGCAGCATCTGCTGCGCTTGGAGGGGTTCTCCGACCAAGAGGTGGCCTACGCCCGAAGGTTCACACAGGCCTTTTTCAACCTCCTAACTAGTAAGTGGTCCCATCAAACGAGGGGTGACGCCTGGCTGGGCAGAGGAGAGCTTGGCATTTGGGCAGAAGCCCATGGAATCTCCACCCTAAATGAGCTGTGTGTCGCCCCACAGCCTCAGGCGAACACCCACAGGTTCTGAAAAAGCTGCCTTGTCATTGTCTTGTTATCCGTGGCACCGGAGGCCGCTGCCTTCCACAGAACGTGTGGATTTTCTGATGTAGGGACGTGAGAATTAGTCTCTCCTGGTTGCGACTTCTCCATTAGAATACAATTGTGGGGCGACCCTAACGCCCCGATGCTGTACGGATAGTAGATGTAGCAGTTTGTCCTGGGGTGGTGCACCCCATTCCTGTTCTCTGGCGGCGTGCTAACTGCAAGACTGGGGATTTGAGTCCGCTGATGGGTATCTCTCAAGAAAGGCCTAGTTTCCCCATAGGACGCATCAGCCACTGAACCCCCTGCGGAGCACAGTTCTATTCAGCACACCTGGGGGGCCCATGAGGCAGAATTGGTAAGGTTTCTGGAGTCGGTAACACCTGGCTTCTTGGCTTCCACGGTTGAAAGAATCCACCCCGAAGCCTGTCTTGTAATCCAAGTGGGTTCTTATGAAGGATGGGAGACGTTTCAGGTTTTATAGTCTCAGAAGGGTACATCCGATTTCAGGGAAGCGTGCCAAGCCGTGTGGAAGCCTCGTGGAAGTTCACAACTGGGCATGAACGACCACGTGGCAAAGAGCACCCCCATGTGCAGGATGGGGGCCAGAGAGGCTGTGGCACAAGCTGGGACCAGAGAGCAAGAGGGGCGAGGCCCCAAGTAGGCTTGGAGTGGGTGCATGTGGGCCTGCGTGGGGGAGGGAGGCCTCGTCCTCTGACCTGCCACTGGGCAGTGGCAGGGTAAAAGAGCAAGAGCTGCCTTCCCACAGCCAGGATATTTCAAGCCTCTGGCTGGAGAGGAGTGGTTGATGGTATTGGTTGACCCCATTGGCTGGGTTAAGCCCACCTGGGTGAGGTCATGAGCCTGGACCTACTTTGGACCACCCAGATATACCTCCCACCTGGCTTGGGCCTTGAATAGAAGCATGTTCAGTAAGGGGTCTTCTTAGGCATCTAATGGTCGCCTGATTTCCATACAACCGCCTCTGTGTGGACGTTCGCAGCCGTGGGAGGGACAGCCCTCTGTCCCTATATCTAGCTACATAACAGATTCACTCAAAAGCAACTATTTTGGATTTTAAAAGTTGTCACTATTTATCCAGTGGTCTATCCTAGTACATGCCACCCTTTAGAGTGAGCTTGATTCCCTAGGAATCTTGTCATGTCTAGGGGGGGGTGGGGTGGTGATTCTGAATTTCTAATAAGCTCCTGCGTGATGCTGATGCTGCTTGTTCATGAACCTCACTGTAAGAGACGGGGTATAGGATATACTTATTTTAAAGCTGAGGTGCACGTGGCAGTGTATTAGGGAGTAACAGAGAAACGGCAAGAATACAGGGTTTCCCCTACCAGGTTGGCTGGATGAAAGTAACAGTAGAAGGTAAGGGACAAGACGGTGACAGCATTTCCTGGGCACACTGCTTCTCTACTTTCCTGTCCTAGCACCTTCACCTCCAATCACAACTAGTCAAACTGTGGAGCCCAGCCCCACCATCAAACGGGTCCTTAGGAACCGCGTATGTGATTAAGGAGAATAGAAAAGACGGGGGCGCCTCATCCCACTATCAGAGTCAAGAGGAAGAGAGGGAGTGTATATAGTGGTGAGACAAGCAAGCCTTCGGGAGGCACATATTCAGGAGATAGGGCAAAGTGTGAAGCTGAGATAGCCTGAGTTCTTTTAGAAGAACACCGTGAAGAAAGTGTCTGGCAGGCGAGTGGACAATAGTGTCCATCACGCCTTAAGAATACTGAACATCAGCATGGGTTGCTTTCAGAGCTAAGCATCCTCTAACTGTGCACCAGACACACAGCGTTTGTAGGAGGCATCTTATCATTTCGCAGAGGCTAAATGTGAAGAACCTGCTTCCTGGAGAAGAAAGTATCTGGACTTAGCTGTAAGTTCCAGGCAGCCAAGGGACACAGGCCCCAAGCATGACCGGAACACACGGAGCTTGAATGCTTTTAAAGACCGCCATCTCTCAGCCAAGCACTGAGGAGCCACGTGCCTGTGAAAGACAGATTTGCCTTACCGTCTTAAAGGAGGGCAGTTGTGGAGAGAGCTCTTTTTATCTGAAGAATGCGCATTAGCTTTTAGCTCTGTCTCGGGACTGTGGAACTCTTCTTTCACGAGAACGGGTCTTCCAAGCCCTATGGTCATGAATGTAGAGATTAGGCCACTTCCACGTTCAGTTCATCCAGGCTCCCAGTTTCCTACATCAAACCAAACCCATGAATAGCCAATTGTGAGAAAGCAGAGTGAGAGGAGGGGTTCGCGGTGCCCCAAAGCCTTGCCAGACTTTGTCTTGGTCTGCACCCGCAGATGGATTAGCTACAATACCTCCTGCCAGGGTCCCTCGCTGGCACACATGCGGTTCCTTGCTGGGAGATAGTAGTTTCTCAGTTGACAAGTTTCATGTTTCACAGTGTACATGGCATCCACTGTGGCCCTTGAAGGAAAGCTGCTCTCTCATCATGGAAAGAAGGTGGGGAGGGGGCTCCGCTGGCCCGCCCAGCCGCACCGGTCGCTCATCGAAGCGCAGTGGCCACCGACTGCGCGCCCATGACTCACTGGGGCCGGCGACTCGTTCCCCCCCCCAAAGTCCCCCTCCGAAGCCGCCATGAACTTCCGCAATGCCAGGCCTGAGGACCCGATGAACATGCAGTACTGCAACCTGCTGCGCCTCCCAGAGAGCGACCAGATAAAGTACTCCTTCTACCACGCCCGCTCTTGGCCCCAGCTCTCTTACATCGCGTAGGACGAGAATGGGAAGATTGTTGGCTACGTGTTGGCCAAAATGGAGGAGGACCTAGATGGCGTGCCCCTTGGACACATTCCGTCACTGGCTGTGAAGCGCCCGTACTCTCGCCTTGCCCTGGCATAGAAGCTGAGGGACCAGGTCTCCCGAGCTATGATTGAGAACTTCAACGCTAAACACGTCTCTCTGCACGTCAGGAAGAATAACTGGGCCGCCCTGCGCCTCTACTCCAACACTCTCAACGTCCAGATCTGTGAAGTGGGGCCCAAGTACTACGCGGATGGGGAAGATGCGGACGCCATGAAGTGGGACCTCCCTAGCCCAGATGGAGGATGAGCTGAGGTGGCAGCTGGAGCTGAAGGAGAAGGGGGGCCTGTGGTACTGGGGCTCATGGAGAACAAGAATAACTCACTGTCAAGTGCAGGGGAGGCCTCCTGGGAGGATAGTGATGGGGACAGCAAGGACCTCAGTGAGGTCCGCGAGACCACAGAGCACTGATGTCCAGCACAGCTCAGAGGCCTTCGACTCAGCCTCCTAGAGCCTGACGGAGCCCCACCAGGCTGCAGCCCCACCTCGCCCTGCCCACTAGATTGCCCAATAAATGTCACCCTTGTCCCTAGGGGGCAAAAAAAAGAAAGAAGGGGTGGGGCGGGGGAGGGAGTCTCTCAGGCATCTTAGAAGAGAGGTACTAACCTAGCCCTGTGAGTCTCTAATTTGAAAACTTGTCAGTTTCCTGATCTTTGCAGGGGTTGAAAGTTGGAATGAGTAATGGTTTAGTGATTCTTTGAGAAAGAGCAAAGGACTCACTTTTCTGCCTGTTCTAATGTCATTTTCAATATTTTGTTATGTTGTCAGTTTTGCTATGGCTTTATTTTGTGATTTTATTTCACTTTAAGTACTTAAATATTGGGATACGATACATCTTATGCTCTTATTTTGTTTTTAAATTTTGTCTTATTTGAAATTTGACTTTAGCTTGGGCTTCATTTTATTTTGCATCTTAAAGCTTTCAACTTAATGAGTAATGGGTTGCTTGGTGATCTATTTTGTGCTTATTTTATTGTAAGTTTGATAATATTGGGGGGTTCATTTGTCTGGATTTGATGGCTTCCTTGTTTTATTTTTAGGTGAAACAAACCAGTATCCACCCCCGGAGCTCAGTGTTGAATGTGGGGGCCCGAGCCGCGGGGACACTTTGCAGCGCTCCATCCAGCCTATTGCGAGGTAGGCTCCCGAATGAGCTGAGCTCCTGTCACAGGCAGGAAGCCAGCCTCCTCTCTGTAAAGAACAGCACCTGTAGCATCTCTGAAGTAGCACCCTTCTCCAAACCTATCATTTAGATAACTTTACTGCCATGTCAGCTCAAAACTACAAGGCAGGCTTGTCAAACTTTTACTTAACACATAATGCACAGCATGAAAATTGCGATGACATCTTCCTCACGTTCAGTGATGAAAATTAGTCAATGGTGTGCTCCAAGGCACCCTCTCCCCCAACTTCCGCTCTTTCTGCACTCAGCCGAACCAGAGCCCCCCCACAGAAGGCCTGACCCATCGAGACCCTCAAACATGAAATAGTTCATTTTTCCTGTGGTGAGAGATCGATCACTCAGATTAAAACTGTGATGGGTAAGAGAAACTGTTCCGAGGTGTCCCCTGCAGGAGGCACCTGGAGCACGTGGGAGGCCAGCCATTCCCTTAGGTCTCAGCAGGAGACTGTCTCCTGTAAGGTCTTTCAGAAACAAGAGACAGAGCGAGACCTTTGATTCATAGATTATTGAGGGAGATGAAGTTTGTAGGCAACAAGAAACCAAAGAACATGAAGTGAAAAGTTAGGTTAGCCAGATAAAGAAAGGTTATAGAGCTTCCCTTGGTCTAAAGCCAGAGAATTCGCTAACTTAAAAGGTATAAAGTCCACCAGAGCTGCTCTTGCATATCCACTAACAAACCACACCAGAGTCTTGTGAGGAAGAGAAGGTGACCAGATTTTAACATTGGTAAAGCGGGACACCAGCGGGACACCATTGACAAACACATATCCTGGCGAAATAGCCACATGGCAGCTGAAAACCGTATGCCCGAGCTTGTCATTAATTCTTTCCAAAAATTGGGACTTTAAAAAAATGTCGCAGGACATGGGAAATATTGTTAAAAATCAGGACTGTCCCGCCAAAAGCGGGACATCTGGTCACCTTACCGGGGAGCCTCCACTTCTGCTGCAGAAAGAGGCAGAGCAGGAGAGAAAGCCAGCATTTCAGGTAGCAAGCAGGGGTGAGAGGCAAGCGGGCAAATGCAGAATAACAAGATGTCAGAGTACGCGCCCTAACACATCATCACGGGTCCAGTTTGTGCAATTGTATAGCGATAATAAATAAAGATTATAGTAAAGTCATAGAGAGCATGAGAGATAAAAGAGAGATTGAAATAATGGAGTCAGACACATTTCATGGTAGCATGCTCACCTCAGCCCCACTTGGTGGTCCACGTGGAGAGAATTTATTGTTAACCAAGGCTTTTATATTCCCTGGGATGTGCAAAACCCTGAATTACAGGTGAGGACATGCCTCATAGGAAAGGGTTGTGCTATAGGTAATACAGTAATGGGAGGGGGGTGATCTAGGGGTATCCACTTAATAGGATGGGGAGGTAATAGGGGTACACATGTGACAAGATGGGCGGATCCTAGATTCAGGGGCAGTCTAACTTTGGATGTCACTGAGGTTTGACCTGTTCTCTGGCTCATTATAGAAACCACTATCAGTAGGGCGTAAACCCACCCTACAGAGACCAGACTAATGGCCTTAAGTCTTTAGGGAGAAGTAGCTCATTGTCCTTAACAGCAGGGAATGGGTCCTACCTGTGGTGGGACCAGACAGTAGTCTGGCAGCTGAATGCCTTCAGGGAGGTAACTTGACAATCATTTACCATTAGGTGCAAGCAGACTAAGTCTAACATATATTTGGGGGGGAAATCTTTCTGTTTCCCATAGCAAAAAAGAGAACAAAGGCTGATTTTGGGTATTTAAGTCTTTGGGATGTCTATAACTTTTTTGGACGGGAGGGTTCCTGGCAATCTTTCTGGTTGGTGCTGATAGCTCCAGTGGGCTGAGCACCAGCTTCAGTGAGCTGACATCACTTAATTGCAGGGTGATGGGTAGAGTAAGCTTTGTAAACAGAAGAAATATCTACTGTCTGTAGTCACACTGACACTGGACCCCAAATCTCCCTAAAGAAAGGTCACAAACAATGCCAGTCCTTGCCTCCACCCAAACTATTGGGGCTGAGCGGCTCAGTGATCTGACAATTCCAGTGCAGTTTTGTCTTTTCCTTCTTTAGTTAAAAAGAAATACATCTTGATTATTTAAAAGTTCTTTAGATTACCTAAGAGTATAAAAGCAAAAAAGCAAACAAAAAAAGTCCATTCCATAACATGAATCCATCATCTAGCCTCATATTCTCAAAGGAGCTGCTGGATAGAATCTCATGCCCTCCAAAGCTCTTCCATCTGTTTATGATACATGATGTCGTTTCAAAAAGTCTTCAGAATATTTTGTTCCATTTTCCATGAACTTTTCAAGCTCCCTCATAAAACCAAGCTCACTACTGTTGAGTTGATTCTGACTTACAGTGACCCTATAGGACAGGGCAGCAGCACTGCCCCCGTGGGTTTCCAAGAATGTGACTCTTTACAGGAGTAGAAAGCCTCATTTTTCTCTGTAGGAGCAGCTTGTGTGTTTGAACCATTGACCTTGCAGTGAACAGCCCAATTCATAACCACACCACCAGGGCTCCTATAAGCCCCTTCCTAGAAGTATGCATTCGTGCAAACACAAACAGATAAGCAAATGTGCGCACGCAAACAGAAAACACACATACACACACAAATGCATGGTCTTCTTTTTAAAATCAAAAGTTGACTGTGCTAACCATATTGTTGCCATTTTAGTCCAAAAGCATGTGCCTACCTAGGAAAACAGCTGTTGCAATGACAAAGCTATTGACCTTTGGCCCACTAACATCGCACGGGCCTTGTTGAACCTCCTGGGCCTGGTGTTGAGGCTTTGCAGTATGACGTGATTGCTTCTGTGCAGGTTGTCCAACCCTCAGTCTGACGTGCATACCTTTGCTGATGACTTGGAAGACCTTGAAACAGCTGAGGTTTATGTAAGCACAGCCATGAGAGCAACATCAATGACTCCACAAGAAACACTTGAAAATGATGATGAAAAGAGCAAAGACGATCCTGGAAAAAATGGACAAGGAACACCAGCCAAGCAAGGAGAACCAAGAAGAGAACTAAATTTAGACACCACTGATGGTAAAATCCACAGATATTACCGTAGTTGCTTCTTTATTTAAATTTACCCTTTTCATCTTTATCCCCCATCCAACCTTTTTTTTTTTTTTATAAAACCTGCGTCTCCACCTAAGAGTTAACATGCAAATTGTGGCTCTTTAGTTGCTTTCCAAATGCATAAATTAAAGTCTGAACCTAACTGGATCTTTAAAGCATCCAAAGACTAGCTTTTACTTGGCTGTCAAACTGGACCTGGTAGGAAGCTATTTCAGGGAGTGTCTGGAGGCACGTCCTATGTAGTCTGTAGCTCAAGGTGGAGAAGCGGTCCTCTTGGAGACCTTGAGGGAAACGCATTCTTGTAATGGCCACATGGGTTCTGACCAACTTTACGCACCATTTTGGATTCATCACAGCTGGAGCCGTGATTTCCAATTACAGCATATAGTAACTTACATATGCTCCTATATGCTATCAATGACCTCATATATGTTATCAATAAATTAAGCAAAACAGTGCAAGTGTTCCAAAGAATTGTAAGAGTTTAACTCTGAGGGATGTTCAGGGAAGGGTAGAGAACTGGAAGAGCTCTAGTGAGTGGGTGGTCAGTCCTGCTTAGATTCGGTGGGAAATAATTGCCCAGAGATTTGAACGTGTTAAAAGTGAGAGAAATTGCGAAGCATTTCCTCATTGACTGCTAGCCAAAGTTATTTGAAAAAGTTATGACCACGAGGTGTTGCAGGGATCAGGTAGCAGACACCAAAGAACAATAACCATCATTGTGTGTTCACCTTCCCCATATAAATGCTGAAGACAAATGTGTGCATAAGTAAGTGTGGTGAAGAAGGCTGATGGTGCCCGGCTATTGAGAGATATAGCATCTGGGGTCTTAAAGACTTGAAAGTAAACAAGCAGCCATCTAACCCAGAAGCAACAAGCCCACATAGAAGACTCACACCAGCCTGTGTGACCACGAGGGGTTGAAGGGACTAGGTATCAAGCACCAGAAAACAAAAAATCATACCATTGTGAATGCGGGGGAGTGAGGGATGGGGACTCAATGCCCATCCGTAGACAACTGGACATCCCTTGCAGAGGGGTAGTGGGGAGGAGATGAGTCACTCAGGGTGCAGTATAGCATCAATGAAACACACAACTTTCCTCTATTTCTTAAACACTTCCATCCCCCCACCCCACTATCACGATCCCAATTCTACCTTACAAACCTGGTTAGACCAGAGGATGTACAGTGGTACAGATAGGAACTGGAAACCCAGGGAATCTAGGACAGATGAACCCCTCAGGTCCAGTGGTGATACTGAGAGGGAGGAGGGAAGGGAGTAGAAAGGGGGAACCGATTACAGGGATCTATATATTACCTCCTCTGTGGGAGATGGACAACAGAAAAATGGGTGAAGGGAGACGTCGGGCAGTGTAAGATATGATAAAATAATAATTTATAAATTATCAAGGATTCATGAGGGAGGGGGGAGCGGGGAGGGAGGGGTAAAAAAAAAAAAAACGAGGAGCTGATTCCAAGAGCTCAAGCAGAAAGCAAATGTTTTGAGAATAAAGACAGCAACGAATGTATAAGTGTGCTTTACACAATTGACATATGTATGGATTGTCATAAGAGTTGTATGAGCCCCAATAAAACGATTTAAAAAAAAAGAAAGAAAAACTTATTTTGTCTGTCTCTGGCTCATTTTTCTGTAAAACGAGAATAATTTGAATACCTGCCTCAGAGGGGGTTCATGTGCTCACCCCATAGGCATAGGAGGCAAATGAGCTCGTGAGCAGCTGATGCGACAGGCTCCCTCTTGACTCCAAAGCAAACATGTCCACAGGAAAAGAACCAAACCTACAAGGAGTGATTATGTACTCTCTGCAGGAGCAGTCAAAGTTTACCTCCTTTAGCATATTTTAAACCATAAGCACAGAGTTTACCATATTGATTATTATGTTTTCTTCTTAGGCTATCCTTGGGTAACCTTAGTAAGGCAGTGGTTTTCACTTTGGGCTATACAGTAGCATCACTGGAAAACCTTTTAAAATTCCCAATACCTAGGCTGAACCTCTGACCAATTCAATCAGCATCTCTGGGTGTGAGACTTACCCAGGATTTTCCTGAGCAGCTGAGAACCACTGTTAGGCACAAAAAACGACCTGCTCCACAAACGCAAAGTGAAAAAGATGGATTGCTGCTATTGGATTCAGTCTCTTTCACAGACAAGCAATTGAAGCCTAAGAACTCAAGGAATGGACCCCCATCATCCCCAGTTCTTGCCACTATGCTTCTTGTTTATTTTCTCTTTTAAATCATTTCATTGGGGGCTCATACAACTCTTATCACAATCCATCCATCCATTGTGTCAAGCACATTGGGACATTTGTTGCCATCATCATTCGCAAAACATTTTCTTCCTACTTCTAAACTCGGCTCTGTCCAGCTCCCCCTGAGGCCCTTTGTCACCTCTTTTGTTCACAAACACCCTGCTGTTTAGCTGGTACCCCTGGTTCATGTGTGTTGGTGTTTGCTTGGTGTTCAAACTAAATAGAAGTGGCCAAGTGCCGTCCTCCTGAAGCTTCCTGCTCTCTGCTACCTTCTCTTCCTACAGCTGTGGTCAGAGAAGGAAGCAGCCTCCTTCTCCACACGAGTTCTGAATTGTCCAGAGAGATCAAAGGAGTCTTTCAGACTCACTGACCTGAACTCCTCCGCTGACCCCTACCTCTCCCAAGGCCTCTCCTCTCTCGGTTTCAGACACACATGCTCATTTTGTTCTACTTCTGACCAGTCCATCTTTGTAGACTTCTTCCCCAGGCCCCATCCTCCCAAATGGATCGAGGTTTTATGGGACCTGAAGCTTCTATAATCTGGAAAAGATCACAAAACAAATACCAAATGAAGGACGAATGCCAGTATTGATTTCGAAGGAGCCTGCCCAGATGATTGCCCTCCGCCCTCCACTCTCACTACTAAGACAAACTCTCACGACTCAGACAAACTCACTCCTCAGGCACGCCTTCCACCACTTCAAGTTGTGCTGATGAGTCCCAACGCAATACCTCCCGTGCCAAACTCTCTTTTCAGATTCGGACCAGCAGCTACAGATACCCTCCCGATTACTCCAACGGACACGGCTGCATCATCACAAGCAAACTGTCCAACAAACTGTACTCATTGTCTTCCCCATTCAGACCTCATTTACACAGCGCCTTGAATGGCCCGTACCGGACAACACTGGTTATCCTCTCTTCCACCTCCCACCTTCAATAGGTGACCAGATCTTGGCATGGCCTCCTCCTGGAAGACACACCTACCCACAAAGAGAACCCGCCCAGGCAGAAATTTCATTCCCTTGTAGTCACTTGTCATCATGCAGATTCATTTTCTCTTCTCTCTCCCTCACGCTCTGGCCCCCACTTTGCTTTATTATTTTGCAACTGAATTTTGTGGTTTTGATAATAGGCACAACAAAACGTGCTACCTGGAACCTATAGATAGTTCTTCAAACAGCATACTGCTCAAGGTTGGCTTTTACATTTTTACTAGTTTAAGTAAATTATTGTTTGGTTTTAAGAAGACTAAAGGGGAATTTTTGTCCATATCTTCACTCTCAATGCCTTAGCTATATATATATATATAAAGCATAAATCTGATCTTCTTTTTAAAAATTAATTTATATTTCCCCCTGATCATCTTCTTGTCCACCAGCTAAAATCCAGCTTCCTGAGTAGGACACACATGTTCTCTATGAAGAGACTCCCCTGGTTTTATGGGCTGCCACCTCCCTTCTCTTCCCTACTGAAAACATTTTGCATAATTGACGGTTGCCCCATGTGCCCTGCTCTTCCAGGTCTCCATGCTATACTACCCATCACCTGCCTGCCCGCAGGCTCGGCAGGCTCCACACTGTCCATGGCTCTGTGTATTTTACTGCTGCTCTAGTTCAAGTTATCTGTTCTTAGAGTCCTTGCTGGGCTTCAAGGCGGATGGAAAATTGCATGGCCTCCTGTGTGGCCCTGTAGCTTACACTGAATTCTGCCACAGCTCCCGCCTCCTTTCATTGCCCCCACTTGTGCAGAACAAACAGAGTGTCGCTGCTCTTCACAGAAGCCAGTTGATCTCCCTATCTCTCCTATGTCACTGTTGTGTCTCCAGAGCATACAGATCTACTTTTGTTTGTTCGTTCCTCATCCAAGTATGGCGATCTTAGAAGACACACCTACCAAGAAGGAGAACCAGCCCAGGCAACATTGTAATTCCGTCATAACCACGCTTCATCCCTTACCAACATTTTCTCCTTTCTCCCCAACCTTCCCCTCTCATTCCTGGATTTTTGTGGACTTGTCTGCGTCAAGATGTGAGTGTACTGCAGGATCCTGCCTAGAGGGTCAAGCTAATGCTAACTGTAACATTGAGGGCAGCAATAACGGCTTGGGTACTGATCCATTGGGCCCCCAAGACAATTTCCCCTGTCCTAGTGGAAAAAGAAAAATTAGGCACTCCCCGGTGTAGTGAGTGTTGAGCTGTAAAAAATAGCCTAGAGCTAAATAGTTGAAGGCATCGAGGGCTTGCTCAATGGTAGCTGTTCTGACCATTAATGGTGACCACGACCCACAGGTAGCTACTTCAATTGAAATCATTTGAAGTTAAATATGATTAAAACGGCCAGTTCCTTGGTTACACTAGGATCCCCGGCGGCATAGTGGTGAAAGCATTTGGTTCTCAGCAGTTCAAACCTGCAAGCCTCTTTGCAGTGGCGCTCTGTTCTGATAAAGATGCAGCCTTGCCAACTCCATGGGGCAGGGCAGTAAGCCAGTGGGCAGTCCTGGTCATCGGAATTCTACATTCATTTACCTGCCGTATGGCAGGCACTGGGCCAAAACAGCAGCTATTATTGTATAAACTCAGAAACAAGCGCACTGCCTTATAGTCCGCGATGCTGACTCATAGTGACCCTAGAGGACAGGATAGAACTGCTCCTGTGAGTTTCTGAGAGTGGAACTATGGGAGTAGAAAGCCTCCTCTTTCTCCCTCTGAGAGGCTGCCAGTTTTGAACTGCTGGACTTGCAGTTAGTAGCCTAACGAGTAGCCACCATGCCACTACGGTTCCTCACTGAACAGCCCTGTGGAAACCCATCATGTGACACCTTAGAAAAACTCTGTGATGTAAGCGTTTTAAAGAACCTGACTTTGATGGTTGAGGCAACTCGGGCTCAGATGGGTTGAGCTGCTCACCCAAAGCCACACAGCCTGCTCTTCCTCCCAGGAAACTGCCTCTCTTGCTCCTGCGGGAGATTCAGCTCCTGCTGCCTTTGTCTTGCTGCAGGTCCTTGCTTCCTGGGTCCAGAGGAAGGCGAGTGCCAGGAGTACGTCGTGAAATGGTACTACGACCAGGGGGAGAGGTCATGCCGGCAGTTCTGGTACGGCAGCTGTGGAGGCAACGCCAACCGGTTTGACTCGGAGGAAGAATGTGCAGCTCGGTGTGCCCAGACAGCCCTGGAGAGTTAGACAGAGCACCAATCCTGGTGCCCCCGTTTCATAGGGGAAGAAGGCACGCATACCCCTCTGAGACAAGGTTGCTGCCCCCCAGCCTCAGACGTTGGTTGGACTCTCCATGCCCTGATTTTCTTAGCAGTGATTTGTAACTTGAGAGAACTGAATTCTAATAGTCAAAGAAAGTAACTGAAACATTCCTGGAATTTATTTAAAGGAATTAGCACGGAATGAAATAGCAACTTGAACTTGGCCAAGAGCATTTTTCCCCCCACTCTGAGCTAAAGAAAAATCAGTACAAGCAGTGAGCAAGACTGAATGAAGTTGAGCTTGAAAGTTGATTTGTGTTTTGCCACTAGGACAGAAGGGCATGTACATCAAAGGAGGGGCCCTTGACAAACGAGCTTCTAATGGGCAATATCATCCTTACTACTTGGTGGAAAAATAAAGGCAATCTTGAGTAAATCATTTGGCGTGAGACCTGGTGTGATGCCTGCGCACTGGAATTTGTGCTCATGGTTTGTGGCACTGTCACTGATGAAGCGGAAGGTCAGGCTTCTCCATGGCTGCAATCCCCTGAGATCAAGTACACCGACTCTCTTCTTTGAACGTGATGATTTAACAGCGGTGGCTGTCAGTGGACATATGAAACCAAGGGTCTAGGTTCCCCAGGCGGAAAAATTTTCTAAAGATATTGAGGTGAATTGTGTTTTCTTGTGAGATCTTCCTCTGCCTCACTGCTCAGTTCTACTCGTGGGCTTCCATCAGGGAAGAATGTAGGTGCAGTGTGCTAAGCATTCTATGGCTAAATGAAAGGTCAATGGTTCAAATCCACCCACTATGGAAGAATAATGTGACAATCTGCTTCTATAAAAGATATATAACCTTGGAAAACCTATGGAGTATTCTTCCTACGCTGTGATAAAGTCTACTCTATGAGTCAGAATCCACTGGGCCTCCATGGGTTGGGGTTTGGATTCAGGGGGTTGGTGGGGCTGAGGGCACCAGGGGCAGGAGTCCATAGGATTACAAGCAGCCGGTGGTTGCTCATAAGAACCCAGAGTGGAGCTTGATCTCTGGTCTGTCAGTGGTTCAGTAACAAAAGCTGTGATTTCTTTTTAATCATTTTATTGGGGCTCGTGCAACGCTTATCACAATCCATCCATCCATCCATCCATCCATCCATCCATCCATCCATCCATCCATCCATCCATCCATTGTGTCAAGCACATTGCATATTTGTTGCCATCATCAGTCTCAAAACATCTGCCCTCCACTCAAGCCCCTGGCATCAGCTCCTCATTTTTCCCTTCCCTTCCCTCCCTGTTCCCCCCACCCCCATGAACCCTTGATAATTTACAAGTCATTGTTATTTTGTCATATCTTACACGGTCCGACATCTCCCTTCACCCACCCTTCCTTTGACTGACCTCCAGAGTACGGTGCTAGTCTTGGTAGGCTAGAGAAATAAATCCAGAAAGACTTGTGTGGGTAAAAAAGAACTTTATATAAAGATTAATTGTGCATTAAAAAAACATCCCAGCCCAGTCCAGATCAAGTCCAGAAGTCCAATATTAGCCCATATATCCAATACCAATCTATAAATTCCTTTTCAAACTCACACAATACATGCAATGACATGAATGCAGGAAGATCACAGGATCCAGCGCTGATATGAGTCTCCATGTGACTCCTCCAGCTGCAAGTGGCTTGTCATCAGGAATACAAAGCAGAGACAGAATCTCTCTCTCCTCAATGGAGGAATATTGGTGTTCCCAGAATCCTCAGGAGAAGGCCATGCCCACCCAGAGGCCTCATTGGTTATGGCCTGATTGACAGGCTAGACTCCACCCCTTCACAAGTTGCCACAGCTACCATCCAGGTGAGATAAACATATATCACTGACTTCCAGGTCATTCTAATCCAGTGACTCTCACACCTGGATGAACCGCAGAATCCCTTAAAATGCAGATTCCCATTTTGCCGGCCTCCTTGACACACTCTTGGCCATTTTCCCACTACAGCTCTCCTCAGAACTCCACGTCCCCCCAACCCCCAACTCATTGCCATTGAGTCAATGCTGACTCATAACCACCCTATAGCACAGGGTAGAACCTCCCCCGTGGGTTTCTGAGACGAACTCTTTATGGAGTAGAAAGCCCCTCTTTCTCCCTTAGAGCCTTTGGTGTTTGGCAACTGCTGACCTTGAAATTAGTAGCCACTAACCAACCATCGGGAACCACTGGACCACCACCTGCTCTCGTCCCACTTTTCACTCAATCCTTTTCTGTAGATCAGGGAGAGGAAGCTTTTTGCTGCCAAGGGGCATTTGGATATTTAAATATCATTTGAGGATCACACTTGTCAAATATTTAATTAACTTGCCATTCCCGTGATGCCTGGAGCGGCTTCCCTTTGGTGGAACCTGTAATGCCAGCTGGGATTGATGAGTCCTTGGGCTTTATACGGCTCCTATGCTGGATGTCCCTAAATGAATAACCATGAGGTGACAAGGTGAGGGAGGGGGAGGAGGACTAGATCACTCGTCCAAGACTTGTTAGCGGCAGAAAGACTGGAACTAGGATCCAGTTGGTCTCCTGGCCCTCAGTGCATTTCTCTGTACATTGTGGGACCTTTAAAAATGTGGATTCCAGTCGATCCTGGAGCAACGGCCAGCAGCAAGCATTTGGTCCATTTTCAGGGGATTGTATTTTCTATTTTAAACCCACAATCATTGGGATTTTTAGTTATTTCAGGTTGACAAAGCCCTTTCATCTGTCTCCCCTGGTTCCTAATGATAACCTCATGAGGCGTGCCTATTGCCTATTCAATGCCCTCCATATTAAACAGTTCATCTTACCACCTTGGCTCCAGCTCTCTCTCCTCTCTCTCTCTTTCCCCAGAATAAAAACTCTCAGTACCCTTTCTTAAACCGATCGTGATGTCTTGTATGGAGCTTTTCCCAGGGTGGGTTCTCCAGGAAGCCGACTTTGTGGGGGAGTTTAGAGGACAGGGCTTTGATAAGAAATGCAAGGGAGCGGCCTTCTAAAAGGGCCTCTAAGCAGAAATGACCCCAAAGAGAGGTTGAACTGGGACACAGACCTGGCAACAGTGTCAGCGGACCCCACAGGGGTGAGATCTGGGACTGAGAGAGCCTGCCACGGTGTCTCCAAGGAAGGCTGCAATGGGAGGGGTTTCCCTCTCCGCCTTTATCAGCCATTGGAAGTGCTCTCCTCGGGAAGAGCCTGAAGGAGCTCTGGAGGCCGAGGGCCCTGTGGAGGCTGATTGCCATCCAGTGGAGGCCGCTGGCCTTTCTTTGAGTGGAGGTGATTTGGAGTGGCTTTTTGAGTTATTTCTGAAGCCAACAGTGTATACTTAAGGGTACTGGGGTTCCCCATAAAGCCTGAGCGAGATGCTCTTTGTACGCATGGCCAGACTCACCAATGATGACTGCTTTTGTCCCTCCAACTTTGGACGCAAACAATGTGATGTAAATCATCTGTTTCTTGTCCAGATGTTTCAGAGGTGATTCTAACTCAGGGTGACCCCACGAGAAGCGGGTAATAAGTTCCATAAAAATGCTGTCTGTGCTCCATCCATTCATGCCATGGTCCTTGGTGACCCTTCTTTGGGAAATGCACTTCATCCCACGATCCAGAATGTTATGTAATAGGCACCGTGTCGTCTGTAATATGCTGGATCCATTGTCAGCATCATCATTCAGCTCCGCTTTCCTTGACTCTATGAAGCCATTTCTGACGATCCCCTTGCCAGAAGGAATCACTGACTTCTCTCGACTGCCTGGCATACATTTGTCTCTCGGGACTTTTCCTACCATATTGACACCATCTTCCCATGGGGCTTATTACACTGTGAGTCTCTTCGCTCAGAATCCCCTGCCAGCACCAGCTGAATACATTTCCTCTTATTCTGTTTGTTTGTTTTTTTTCACTCTGGTTTTGTGTTTGTAACTCTGCTTTCAGAAACTTTTTGGAAACTTCCCCCACCCCAACAGTACTTGAAACTTGCTGTCCTTCCATGTGTCTTTTGTCCAGGAATAATTCTTTGCTCTAAGACATCTGACCCCTATCACTCAAGTGGTAAAAAGTTCATGTGTTTTTAAATTTTCTCTGGGATCTGTTATCTCATTAATGATCATCCTACACTGCTTTGGGGTATTAATTTTCTGACAAAGAATTGAAGACACAGAAAAGTCCAGTGACATCAAATCCAAGGTAATGAGCCAATTAGTAGCCTGAACTTAGAATTGCAGTGGGCTTTGAACGGATTTAGCACATGCTTGGTTCACTGTGAAAAGTTTGAGTCCTAATCATAATGTGAATTGCTTGCTTTGAAGTTTTGAACATATAGTGCCCACCATTGATTCTAGGAAATTGGAGGTAGGCTTAGAACTTGGATCCCAGTCAAACATCAAGTAAACCAAAGGCTTTCCCCCAAGCTCCCTGTGGAGACCATGGTGACCGGGTACTTCTCTCGAGTTTCTCCGTTGGCTTTTCCATCTTGTGATCTCTTGGTGGATAATTCTTTTAATGTGTGAATAATTTCAAAGGCGTATTTTTATTTTCTTTAAAAAAATCATTTTATTGGGGGCTTGTGTAACCCTTATCACAACCCACACATACATCCATTGTATCAAGCACATTTGTGCATTCATTGCCATCTTCATTTTCAGAATATTTTCTTTCTACTTGAGCCCTTGGTATCAGCTCCTCATTTTTCTCCCTCCCTTCCCCACCCTCCCTTCCTCATGAACCCTTGATAATTTATACATTATTATTATTTTCATGTCTTACACTGACCGGTTTATCTTTATCCACTTTTCTGTTGTCCCTCCCTCTGGGAGGGGATTATATGTAGATCATTGTGATCAGTTCCTCCTTTCTTCCTCCACCTTCCCCTTCTCCTCCTGGTATTGCTACTATCAATATTGGTGCTGATGGGCTTATCTGTCCCGGATTCCCTGTTTCCAGCTCTCATCTGTACCCATGCACATACTCTAGTCTAGCCGGATTTATAAGGTATAATTGGGGTCATGATAGTGGGTGGTGGTGGTGGGTGGGGGAGGAAGTATTAAAGAACTAGAAGAAAGTTGTGTGTTTCATCTGTGTTATACTTCACCCTGACTGGCTTGTCTCTTCTTTGTGACCCTTCTGTAAGGGGATGTCAAATTGTCTACAGATGGACTTTAGGTTTCCACTCTGCCCTCCCCCTCATTCACATCGATATGATTTTTTTGTTCTGGGTCTTTGATGCCTTATACCCGATCCCATCAACACCTCATGATCACACGGGCTAGGGTGCTTCTTCCACGTGGGCTTTGTGGGCTCCCATGTTTCCATAGTATCATTAACCCTCCTTTACTGGTTTTCCTTGCAAAGCAGCTGCTATAGTAAGCCCCTGAGTAAAGGAAGGTCCAATGTCCGAGCATAGTCTGATATAATCAGACAGGTTGCCCTTTTTTTCTAAAAAGGTCTCAGCACTGCCTGACAGGCAGTATTTGCATTTTCAAAAGCCAAGTGTTCTGCAGGGGCAAGCACCGCGATGGAAAGTGTATCTAATAAAGATTGAGTGAAAGGGGCGGTCGGGCCATGTTGGGCACAGGCAACCTTGAGTTCCTTTAGCTGTTTGAAAGGAATTGGAGTAGGAGCTCTGACCAGATTACGCTGGGCATCCTGAGGCTCAATGACAGGGAGCCGCCTACGGAACTCCCCTGTACCCTCTCCTCGTCCTGCTGCAGCAGGTACGGCAGCACTGAGCATGGATCCTCTCCTGGAGCCCCAGTCACAGCTGGTGCTCCAACTGGCAAGTCTTCTAGAAAAGGATTCTTTTCGCTGAGTGCACTCTGAGGCCTCTGAAACACCTTGGCCCCAGTAAGTTTTGACACCCATTCCTGGGACTCTATCAGAGAGTGCTTTTCTATTAACTTGACTCGCATCTCCCTCACTTTTGCTGCTAAAGATGCATAAGCGTCCTCCCAGCCTACCACCTTTGTTTCATCCCGGCAGGACTCCTGAGTCTCTTGCATCAGGTCGCGACTCTCAGGTTGAAGCACCTTGGAGGCAGCAAAAATTCCCAAGTCCTCATCATGATAACGTGCCGCCTCGTCCTCTAAGGGCTCCGCATCACCAGGACCAAGGGGTTCCTCCTCCTCGCTTTCAAAACCCTCAAGGTTTCTTTTCAGAGGCTTCAGCGGTGGAGGGGGAGAAGGCATAGGTGCAGAAGGCACTTTTTTTTGTTTGAGCATGCAAATAAGTTATTCTCACCCTGGAGTCCCTCATGCCTAGGGTCCAGGCTATCCCTAACTAAATTCCACAGACTAAACGTGTCTATGGGAACCTTACTAGGTCCATTTGCAGTATAGTGATCTTTTAACCGTTGCCTACTTTTTGCCAAGTTTCAATATTTACAGTCCGGTCCTCAGGAAACCAAGGACATACCTTAACAATAAACTCTAAAAAATTCTCTAATCTTTGGTAGCTTACTCTTGCTCCTTTATCTTTTAACATATTTTGAAGCATATTTACAAAAATCTGTTTGCTATTTCCTTGCCCCATTATTCTCCCAATAGCTACTCACCACACACCAATCTCTTCATGTACACCTTGGTAATCCGCGGTGTCCTTCACTTTGTCCCCCATTTTCAGAGTCGCTGTTTGGGCGCCACCTTGTCGGAGCCAGCTGACAAGTCGAACAGTCCTGAAAGGAGGAGTGAGGATTAAGGAAAAATGCGAGACCGAAAGTATTGGTAGGGCAACAGTCTGGTGGACTGAAGCACCCGAGTGTATTCTACACACTCCTTATATCCATGCAGAAACAACCCGGGGTTAATTATCTCATTGCTAATCAAGCACATTTGATACACATAGCAACTCTATCTTCTGCCAAGCCAGACATCCTTGAGAAAATTAAACCACCTGTTTTTCCCAGACCTTGCATACTTTCTTGTCCTTGACAGTCTGTTCAAAATGTAAAGTCACAGAACAAATCAGCAAACACTGACACATAGGTCATGAGACTTCTCAGCCGTTTCAAGGCTGAGTCTTAGTGGCCTTCAACATGTTTTGCATCGTTTCATGTGGCTGTGTGAGTCTAAAGAGGGATTTATAGTTGCGTATTAGACTTAATGGACTAGTGTTGGGTTTAAGGACTGGATTTGGACTGGGGGTGGATGTTTGTTTGCTATATAGTTATTTCTTGATATAAATCTTTCTCTTACACATATATGATGTCTCTGAATTTTTCTAGTCAACCTGGCCTCACACAGCGTCTCAGGTCCAAAGGACAAGCCACACTCCTGGCATCTTCTCTTGAGGACAGTGAGTCTTTCCCTTCTATCTCAGAGGTGGCTCACTTGAAGCCTCACAGGATGACAAAACTGACCAATCTCCACATTAGAGCTCCATGCAACATATATGCATGGTTCCCCCCCACCAAAAAAAATCATGCCCCTATTAAATTATTAGCAAGCAATCCAATCCCCTTTCTGGACCATAGACACCTAACCTGTATGGAGTTTTATCTCGTCCTTTGGTGGGAGTTACAGAGACTGGGGAGTCATCCCAAGCAGCTCCCAACATCACATCAGTCTTCAGGGAAACGAAAAAGTGCTATCAGAACATCATGGCCACATTTGATCCACTCTTCGGTAGAACTGCTGTGGTTTTGACTCAATCCTGGATAGGGGTTTAGAGAACAATTTAAACTGGTAGCTACAAGAAGCGACGGGATTGCTTGTATATGCATTCAAGAAATATTTATTCAGAACCAACTCCATGCAAAGAGCTCTTCTAGTAGCTTAAAAAGCACCAGGGAAAAATGAGCAACCCCCCTATTCATATTGAATATGGCCTTATAGGAAGCTACGTTTCAGTTATCTGCTATGTAACAAAATATCTCAAAGTCAGTTGCTTAAATCATTGACATAGTTATTTTGTTCAATAGCTTCCAATTTGGGCAGGCCTCAGTGTCAGCAGCTCGTCTCGATTCCACTTGGTATAGATGAGTGTAGCTTAAACCCTGAGGCTGGAGTCGTTCTGAAGGTCTCCTCACAGTGTGGCTAAGACCTCAACTGAGGCGATGGCAAGTTCAACTCTAAGTGCACTCTCCGTGTGGTTTGAACTTCCTCACAGTACGGCAGCTGAGCTTCATGCGTGGGTGTTTCCAAGGGAAGAGCACAGTGAGGAGCTAAAGTACTGCCTTTTGTAATCTGGCTCTGGGAGTCATCCATCGTCCGTTTTGTCACATTCTCGTCATTAAGACCGAATCACCAGGCAGGGAACATGGACTCTTCCTTTTAGTGAGAGGGCTGGCTAAAATGTTGCAGACAAGTTTTCAAACTACCACAACTTATGAAGTGCTTTGCATTGTATTCGGAGTGAAATTGTGACCATTGCAGGATTTGGAAAAAGAAGTGACCTGATTTGAAGTTTCACTCTGTCGCTTCTTGTGATAAACGTGTAGGCGTGCCAGGGTGGGTGGCACTGACCCTTATGGCTTAGCTAAGGCAGGTAGCAGTGGGGTGGCAAATGTAGTACAAAGATGGAGCCAACGGGACTTACTGCCATATTAAATGTGGGATGTGAAAAAAAGAGATAGACATAAAAAATAGCTCCAAGGTTTTTAGCTGGATCAACTAAAACGATGGAAATATTATAAACAAGTGCAAACAGCTATGAATGGAGCCAGTGTGGGGGATTGTTGAAAATCAGGGGATAAACTTTAGAAATACTGAGTTTGAAATGTCTGTTGGAGGCTCGGTTGGAGATGTTGAGTAGACTGTTGGTATATGAATCCCGTATTTGGAGAAAGGGCCTAGGTTATAAACATATATGTAAAGCATTAGAGTTATTTGGACATATCTCTATTTAAGAGGGGAGAATAGCAGTATGATTCATTCTTTTGTTGACTATTTAGACTATTTGGACACATTATTTCTGTTTTTGTTATAAAAAAATGCCAGGTCTTGAATAAATAGTCATTGAGAGTTTGATTAAGAAAAATAACTTCTCTGCAAAATTTCATAATTGAAAGAATCCCTGATTTGATAGCTCTAAAGGCAGATGCTGTATTTGATTTAAAAAACCTTTTGCAAACTACTTTTTAAAAAGTCTCCATTAAGGGTTGATAGGTACCATTATTTGGGGGCATTTTAAGTCAGCTAAAAGGTAGTAGCCTTCGTTATTCTGTGAAGCTGGCGAAGTCTTAGGAAATTGATTCAGTAGTTGTAATAAAAACATTTCACCTAAAAATGAATTTGCATATGAGCAATTGATGGTCTGTTCCACAGTCAGCCCCTAGCCTTGTTTTGGCAGATGATATTGAGCTTTTCAAAGATTATCTATTTTATTTCTTTGTATTCCATCTTGAGAAATCCAGGCATACAATCTTCATATATGTTGTTGAAAAAAAATATTTGCGACGAAGATGTCATTGGTCGTGCAAAATTCTATCATGAAATCTCTAGCTGTGTTTTTATCACCCTGACCATATTTTCCAACTACTATTCCTCTTCACTTCTGATTTTTGCATTCCAATCACCAGTAATTATCAGTGCATCCTGATTGCAAGTTTGGTCAAGTTCACAATGAAGACATTGGTAAAATTCTTCCATTTCTGCATCACTAACTTTAGTGGTTGGTGCATAAATTTGAATAATAACTAGATTTCCTTGAATGCATACAAATAGTATCCTGTCACAGAGAGCGTTATATTTCAAGATAGACCTTGACATGTCCTTTTTGATGATGAATGTGGCATCATTCCTCTTGAATTTGTCATGACTGGCATAGTAAATCATATGATTGTCTGATTCCAAATGGTCAATACCAGTCTATTTCAGCCCATGAATGCCTGGAAATTGATCTTTATGTTTTCCATTTTGACAACTTTCTGCTTTCCTAGATCAATATGGCCTACATTGAAAATTCCTATAGTTAATAGATGTTTGCAACTGTTTCTTCTCCTCCGAGTCATGACCTAGCAGCAACGGGAGGTTCTGAAAGCTTTCCTCTATCCATGCCAGTATGGGCCATTCTACCGTGAGAAGTTCAGCCATGCGACCCGAGGGACTCGTCGTCTGGCACTGTGTCTGACACTCGCCTGCTGGTACTCATAGGTTTTAGTGCTAGTTCCGCAGCTGTGGACAGTCTACTCCTTCTTTGTTCTTAGTCTGGGAGCTGTGCTGAAACCTGTTTATCTTGGGCGACCCTGCTGGTATTTCAAAAACTGGCGACATAGCTTCTAGCACTACAGGACCACACAAGCCACCGCCACAGACAAACAATGATGATATGTAATATGTAGATACATTATTCATATACAAGTGCTACACAAATACATCTGGGGGGTGATCAGGAAAGGATTCAGGCAGAACAGTTGAAAGACTATGTGGGATATGAATGAATACATGATAAAAGAGGAGACGTTGAGATAGAAATGATGTTCATCATATTGGATTAATTCCCTTAACACACAAGATATTGTATGGATTTGTGTAAAAATATGTATATGTTGTTATTGACATAGGTAAAAGTTAGAAAGGATAGTCAGCTGTTTGTTACTGGTTCATTCAAGGAAGTGGGTATTGGACTGGTGATGGTAAGAGCATTTCACTATTTTAAGTAATCAAAATATAAAATTATTATAAATGAATGTTCCTTTTTGTTAAGTGCTACTGAGCCAATTCTGACTCAAAGCCACCCTGTGAACAAAACACTGCCCGTTCCTGGGGCATGCTTACAATTGTTATGCCTGCAGCCATGGTAGCAGCCATTGTGTCTAGTTGAGGGTCTTCCTCTTTATTTATTTATTTTTCGGTCTTCCTCTTTCTTAACCCCCTACTTTATCAGGCATGATGTTCTTCTCTATGGACTGCTCTCTCCTGATATCATGTCCAAAGTACATGAGATAAAGAGTCTTGCTACCTTCACATACAAGGAGCTTTCTGGCTATACTGCTTTCAGGAAAGTTTTGTTCCTCAGTGTGGCAATCGATGGTATATTTAACATTCTTAGCCTACACAAAGTAAAATCCACTAATTCTTCTTCGCTCAACTCTATTTATTGCCCAGCTTTCAAGTTCATGTGCTGTGATTGAAAGTGCCGTGACTTGGATGAGACACATCTTAAGTCTTAAAGTGACATCCTCGCCATTTAACACATTGAAGACCTCTTTTATGGAAGAATTCCCCAGTGTTTGATTTCTTGACTGCTGCTTCCAAGGGAGTTTTGATTGTGTGTTGAAGTAAAATAAAATTCTGGACAAAGTGAAAAGAGAAAAAATCTGTTTCCCATGATGCTGCCTATTGGTCTAGCTGTGAGGATTCCAGGTTCCTTATATTGAGGTGTAAATCTATATTGAAGGTTGCAGTCTTTGGTCTTCATCAACAAGTGCTTCAAGTTCTCCTTTCTATCAGCAAGTCAGGTTGCATCATCTGTACAACTCACGTTATTAAAGTATCTTTTAATCCTGATACCATGTTCTTCTTCATAGAGACTCCCTTCTCAGATTATTTGCTCCGCATGCAAATTGATTCCACTCATTGTAATGGCCAGAGTGCTCCTTGGAGACAAGAATGGCCCAGACGTCATCTAACGTACTTTGGGCAGTCCCTGGAGAGGGACATCATGTTCGGTAAAGTGGAGGGGTATCGACAAAGAGGAAAGCCTTCCAGGAGATGGATTGACACCATGGCTGCAACAAAGGCCTGGGCCATAGGGACAATAGTGACAATGTCACAGGACGGGGCAGTGTTTCCTTCTGTTGTGCATAAGGTCTCTGCCGAGGTCAGAATCATTTCACGGCACCTGAAAACAACACGCTGATTGACCAAGTACGGTGGAAGGATACAGCCCTGATTCACGCCTGCCCTGAAGATAGTATCATGATCAGTGAATGTTAATTGTGTACATGTATGTGCCTATATCACATTTATAATGTCTTTTAAATCCAGAAAGGATTTAAGGGATATAAAGAAGAAAGGAAAACTTGGCTTGCAATCCTCTTCTGAGTTAAGCAATATCCAAGAAATTTGAAAAAATATATAATTGTTATTCTGGAAGCTTGTATATAAAACCAAAAGGCCAAGCTCACTGCCATTGAGTCAATGAAGACTCCAGCAACCCTCTGAGTTTCTGAGGCTGTACATCTTCACAGGTGCAGAAAGACTTATAGTTCTCATAATCTTGTGTATATATGTGGGTACATTTTTTAAAAATGGAAGCCTCTTTTTGTTCCTGTAACCAACCTCTTCCTTGGTTCATACATCCAAAGGTAACTGTTTTTGGATTTCTTTTCAGGAAAAAAAGAAGCACATATCAGTATGTCTTCTATAAAATATTATGTGCTTAACAACTCCTAATAGAGTTTTCTTTAAAATCGACCTCCCTCTACTTAGTGGGTGTGCGATATGCTATTGGATAGATGCATCTTAACTCATTTAACCAGTCTCCCCCAGACAACTGAGTTGGTAATTTCCACAATCAGTCAGCACACGGAAGCCTTCAAGAGTGAGATATAAGATGTTACTTCATGAGAATTTATCCAACAGATGGGCACTTGTTTGAGTGCCATATCAGTTCAAGTGGTTACATATCAGATTTGATCAAGTCATATCTTGGAAAAGGTTGATAAGTTTACTACTAACAATGAGATTGCTGAAGCAAAAGATGCATGATTTTAACTTTGCATGGGTTTCATCAAATTTCAAAAACTTGACAAAGTTGACATGTTAAAATGGCAGCACATTGTCTTTATTGTAGTTCGTTATTCATATGATGATAACATTCTCAGAGTTTTAGAGTATATTTTGGTTTATTTTTATGTAAATTGTCTATTATCCATTCAGATTCATCAAAATTTCTACTGACTTTAATCATGTTTCCTTTCTGACTCTGAATATCAAAATACGAACTTGCTCTTCAGGTCACCTTGGTAGCCCTTTGTACACACTGATTTATTATACATTTATATACAGAGAAACATCTACTCTCCAAGTTGACTAACACCCTACAAGACACCAATAAACCAACCCCGCTACCATCACGTTGACTCTGACTCACCATAACCCTATGGAACACAGTAGAACTGCTCCTAAAGGTTCCCAGGACTGTAAATATTTAAAAAGCAGACATCCTCATATTTCATATTTCTTCTGCAGAGCAGTTGGTTGTCTGAACCACCAATTTAGAAGCTCAATATAGTACCAGTGATGCTTTAAGAGGTGGTAATATTTTCTTGAGATATTATCAGTGTATCTTATTAAATTATAAGCATGCCTTGACTGTAATTACACATGTAGGCAGGAGAAAAGAAGTTATTTTCTCACGGCTTTCCCCCACACACATGGATCCAGAGGTCATAAAAATGTGATTTTTCGAAGGCAAATTATGAGAAAAACAAAAACAAACCCAACAACACAACCATTTATTAGAGATTAACTAAGACCCAGAGGACAAATATAAATCATATGAATCATAACATGGTTTTGGACTCTAGGTTGGATTTAGGATAGAGAAAGAGGGGTTGGATTGCAAGATTTCCCCCAACATTGACGTATATAGAATAAAGCCAAAGGAGGAAAATAAAAAAGGAAAGTTAGACCTCAAAGTCATCATACATTTTTAGAAAAGTAGAGTACATAAAAGGAGGTGGTAGAACATTTCCAGTTAAATATAGTAAAAGAAGAGAATCCAAGCTCATGCTCCTGTCTAAAACAAATGAAAAACAGCAGAGACTAAGAAGAAAAGCCTAAGCCACTATCTATGAAGAAGAGCTGCTTAATGCAGCATGATTTAGACCATTCCATTTGAAATTTCAGGTAGGCTATAGTCAACATTGCAATCTGGCTCTCATGGACTGGTATTAATCTTCTTCAGCTTCAACTTGAAATTGCATATCAACATTCAGACCAAACTCACCGGCATCGAGTTGATTCCACTCGTCATGATCCTCTGGGACAGAAAAGAACTGACGCTGTGCGTTTCTGGGACTGTACATCTTTTAGGGAATAGACAGTCTCATCTTTCTCCTCCAGAGTGGCTAACGGTTTTAAACTTCTGACCTTGCTGTTGGTAGGCCAACACATAACCTACCACACCATTAGGATGAGGGATGATTAATGGTTTCTTTCAGAATCCAACCCTGGCCTTCTTTTGGCTGATGCTATGGAGTTCCTCATCATCTCTTTCCACAGATTCAGTTGTTTGACTCATGTGTATTTTGTCTAGTGAGGTCAACATGTGTCGTTAGAAGAAGATTCTTGTGATGAAGAAGTCGTTGGCCTCGCAAAATTCTATCACACATTCTCTAGGACCAAAGCCAGATTTCCTCACTACTGATCCTCGTTGTTTCCAACTTTCACATCTAATTATCAGTGTACCGTGATTATATATTTGATCGGTTTTAGGCTGCTGCAATTGGAGGACATCTTCTATTTCTTCATCATTGGCTTTAGAGGCTGAATCATAGTCATATTAACTGGTCTTCCTTGTATGTGTGTGAATATTATCCTATGACTGACAGTGTTGTACATTAGGATACATCTTCAACTGTTTTATTTATGATGAATGGCACACCTTTCCTCTTCAATTCATTATTTCCAGAATCATAGACGATCAGGTTCTCTCATTCAAAATGACCACTGCCAGTCCATGTCAGCTCACGAATGCCCAGGATATTGATCTGATTGCATCCATTTTATTCTTCATGCATTCCATGTTCCCATATTGGTAGATACTTTCAGTTTACCGTCTCATTTTCCGTTGTGCTACAAATGAAGACCCCGAAGCTTTGCACCATCCAGACACAGTATTAAATAGCTCTTCCCCAGTCATATTATGAGCGCCTTCCAGCCTGAGGGGCTCCTCTCCAGCACGATCTCAGACAATGTTCTGCTGCCATTCATAAAGTTTTAGTGGCTGAGTTTTTTCTTTCAGAAGTGGCTTTGCCTAGTCCTTCTTCAGAGCCTGACTTAGTCTGGAAGCGTCACCGGAACCAGTTCCCTGTGGCTGCCCCTGTTGGTACTTGAAATGCCAGTGCTGTAGCTTCCAGCATCACTGTAACAAGCAAGCCAACAAAAGAAAAAGAGAAAAAGGAAGACAATGAGATGGGGTTGGCCCAGCAGCTACAACATGGTGAAACCACCGGGAGGATCATGCCGGACTGAGCCGTGTGTCATCCTGTCGTAAAGAGGGTCCCTTTGAATCAGAACCAGCTCAATTGCACCTAATAAGCACAACCACATTTTGAAATTGCAACCTTTTCCTACGCTACCATTTCTGTTTCCCCAATTATTGAGCTAAAAAAAGTAATGATTATCTTTTCCTTTTGTTGTTGTTGTTGTGTACCACCGAGTTGAATTTGATCCGCAGCAATTCTATAGAATGGACTAGAGCTGCCCGCAGGGTTCCAAGGCTGTAATCTTTATGGGTGCCCATCACAAGGCCTTTTCTTCTACTGCACTGCTAGTGGCTTTGAACCAGTGACCTTTGGGCCAGAAGTCCAGTGGTTTTACTACTGCACTGCTAGGGTTCCTTTCTTTTATCAGACTACATTACTTTATACAGTAATAATATTCATTTTTCATTGTTATCCCCTTCTCCAAGGACAAAGAGCTTTCTTCTTGAATTCCCTGGTATGTTTTAAAGACTTTGACTAGTGACTACAATGTGGTAATCACTCAGTAAATCTTTATTGAACGAAGATACTTCCGCAGATCCCAGGTAGTTCATGAAATTATCCAGGAATAGGTGGCATAATGAGGCTCCAAATTGGTCTCCCTGATCTTATGTAGATCGCTTTCCAGAATATCTCTGAGCCCCATTTGGTGCTAAAGGGTTGTAAGGAAATGCAGGTTTAAGGATAGCAGCCATGCCTTCTTGTGAGGAGCAAGCTGTCGAGTGGCAAGATAGAACAAAACTGTTGGGAGGCAAGTTCATTCGATGTGAACTAAACACAAAATAGGAGTCCCTGGGTAGTATACACTGTGAAGCGTGCGATTAGTAATTGAAAGGTCGGCGGTTCAAATCCATCCAGAAATGCCTAAGAAGGCCTGGGAATCTGCTTTTGAGAGGAAGACCCTACAGAGAGCAGTTGAACTCGGCAACATATAAGTCACCTGGAGTCGGAGTTGATGAGAAGGTAACGGTACCCATGAGATCACTGTATAAAAAAGTGCGATGTTGGCTTCTTGGAGAACTAGGACATAAGAACTTCTACCTTCTCTGAGAACTTGGACCTGTGGAGGCTAGAACCTATCAGGAGGAAAACACAAATAAAATATTTCCCCCTAAAATTAGTGACAGGAAAGTGATAGGGCAGGACCCTTGTCAAAGGTGTACCAAGATGGTACCCTGTCACAAAGATCTCACCATTTGTAAGACTCAGAAAAACAAGGCCGTCCTCTTGAGTTCCGGCTCTTTCTGTATAACTTCTGGGTTGAGACAAGGAAGGGAGCAGAAACTAGATGAGAGAATGTTTCAAGGCAACAGATGTAGACCCTAGTTGCCAGCTGGGCCGTCTCATCCAGCCAGATGTGCTTGCATACATTATCCTTCACTAAGTAGCCGGTCACAAATGGACTGGCTCACATGAAAATATGAGCAATTATCATAACAAAGTCAGCAAAGGAATCATTAAAAAAAAGATTGTGTTAGACAGGGTGCTCGAGAGAAAGAAAAGCAGAATGCTAATATTTTTATATACATTATACAGATATATATGTAACATAAGAAAGAAACAGTTAATTCAATTGTAAAACAGTACAAATGGCTGGTGCAACTCACTTCCACGAGACAATTGTGAGACACTGGCAGTCCTTCAAGTCTTGAGGGCCGCTGGGTAGTCCTCTGTAGAGCAATTCAGGCTATCAGGGCACAGGCAGCAAAGAGCAAGGCAGGTCACCAACAGTCAGCCAGATGACAGGGTCTGACAGTCTCCAGCTCAAGAGATGTAAATTCCAATAGTGTGGCGGAGCAGGTCTTGAAGGAACCTCAAGTTACAGCGACGTAGTCCATGGGTTAGGTGTCCCACAGGTAGTGTGACTTGCACATGGAGGCACAGAACAAGTAAGGCAGCCACACACTGGTCCGATGATCAAAGAGCAAGAGACAAGGGAGGTGAGGCTTGCCGAGCCATTTATCCCTCTGGCCTTCAATTAATCCCACATGTGTTCATTGGCCAGCTTGGCATAATAAATATTAACTATCCCAAAGATAAAATTTGAGAAACTCTATAACCAGAAAAAAAGGCCAGGAGAATAATTTTATAAGACTGCCTATGGGGGTTAAAGTTATGAAAGTCTTACTCATAACCTAATACCTCAAGGAAATGAGTTGTTGAACGTGGAGCTTGAGTCAATTTGCATAACACAGTCCAACAAGACAACATTCTCTATCCTTTGATGAGCAGGACTGAGGTTTTAAAAGCTCACAGACAGCCATTGAAGGTGTAATTATTTTTCTCTCTTCATCCTGAACAAAGATGAGTGAAGAAAAGTAAAGGTGGATAGAAACACTGAATCCAGTGGTCTGTCTAATGGACCACAGGAAGCTCTGCTTCAATCCTAAAAGGAAACAGACCAGATGTATTGGTCAAGGAGGCACAATGGCCGCTCTTCGTTGGCCTTCAGGCCTGAAACTGAACTCACGAATGAATGGCTCAATTTTTAGTCAAACAATCGACAGGTTATAAGGTGAACAGTAGCACAGAGAAGTACATACACCTTAGAATAATCAACCATTTGGTATTAAAAGGGTAGTGTTTGCCCAAGGACCACGTGTCAGAGGCTAGGAAAGAAGGAAGGAGGAAACTGGAAATAAGCAGGGGAGATAAGTGATGGCACCTTGCGGGAATTTTAATCAATGACATGGAATGGAATGTGTAGGAATGTTTGAATGGACAACTGATTTGCTCTGTAAACCTTCACCCAACTCACAATAAATAGTATTTTTTTTAAAGGGAGAGGCAAATCCTAAACACGAATGTTTTTAAGGAAATGGATGTCTATTATTATTTTACTTTTATATGGTTCTTATAAAGTTCTTAAAGAAAGCAAAGTACTCTTTCAGAAATAAACATTTGAGATTGAAATCGAAATAAAAAGAAATCATTATCGGAAAGACCAATCTACCAATAGAAAAATACACAAAGAACCCGAACAAGCAGCTCACAAAAAGAAGTATGAAAAAGAGTGAAACTTAGAAAAATCAAAACCACAACTACTCAAGGAAAAGAATATTAATTATAAATGAATTCAATTTCCTTGTCCCCTGCACTGTGTTTTCAAGAGCAGAGGAGGTTCTTATAAAACACCAAGTAACTGAACATTGGCATAACTTTTCTTGAAGACAGACACCAACTGTGCATAGTTTTAGTTTCTTTGTCCTTATATGGGTGAGGGTGATTTTACCCCCTCCCCACTCTGAGGAGCATTTGGCAGTGACTAAAGGCAGTGTTACTGGAAACCAGTGAATAGAGTTCAAGGATATAGCTAAACATCCCATAGTTTTCAGAACTCTGCTCACCTGCCTAAAGAATTATCTGACCCCAAATGGACTGGCCCCCTATGAAAATCTGACCCCAAATGGACTGACTCCCATGAAAATATGAGAAATTATCATAACCAAATCAGCAAAGGGATCATGAAGGAAAATATTAAAAGATAAAATTTGAGAAACTCCATAACCAGAAAAAAAATACCAGGAGATAATATCATAGAGCAGAAAAATATATTGAACAAATACTTCCCCTGAAACAAACAAACAAAAAAATAACAACCAAGGTTGAGAATTCCTACTTTAGATCCTGAAAACACACATTCAGACATGAGTTCTGAGAGCGCAGTATGGGGATGCACAAACATGAAGGTATAAGAACATTTAAAACATTGGTATTTATAACTTTTCTCTCTCTGTTTCTCCCCGCTTGCTCACCCCAGCACCTGTGCTGTCTCTCAGGCACCAGGCTATGTGTTCCAAGCACCCAAACCCAAACCCACTGGCCTCAAGTCCATTCTGACTCATGCCCTCCCTATGGGACAGGGCAGAACCACCCCAATGGTTTTCCAAGATTGTAAATCTTCACAGAAGCAGACGACCTCCTTTTTCTTGCAGAGAGAGGGGCATGGGTTCAAATGGCTTGCCTTTGGGTAAGCAGTCAATGGTTACCTATTTTGTCAACCTCCTAAGGGTTTCTGAGGCTATACATCTTTACAGGAGCAGCCAGCCTCAACGTTCTTCTATGGAGTGGCTTCAGGATTTGAACTACTGACCTTGTGGCAGTCCGATGCTTACCTGACATTGCCACCATAGCTCTTTTCATATGTGTTTGTTGTGTAAAAATAAAACATGTGACCTCTTCTGATGGCACTCATAGCCTTAGAGAAGAGAAAATCCCAAACCCAAATCACTGCCATTGAGTTGATTCTGGCTCATAGAGACCCTATAGGACAGGGTGGAACTGCCCTTGTGGGTTTTCAATACTGTAACTCTTTATGGCATGTGCCAGTTACATATTCTCCTGTCAATTTGTGAAGTGGTGAAGTCTAGCCTGTCCATCAGGTCATAGCCAATGAGGCCTCTGTGTGGGCATGGCCTTCTCCTGAGGATTCTGGGAACTCCTGTCTTCCTCACTGGAGGCAGGAGACACTCTACTGTCAGGAGCTGCGTGTCTCCCCACCCTGGATTTTAGCCATGAATTCAATTTCGCAATACAAACTGCCCAGAGGTTTTTCTGCCCTTTGTTCCTTTCCCGCCAAAGGGTGGCTACCCTGACCCTTGCTAGGATTGGTGATCTTTCACTAGCAGCTGCTATGCTCATTGGTCAATGCATGCCGGATGGCGTCTCCCCGAAGGCTCACCAGGAATGCTTCATTAGCATACTTACCTGTTTGATCAGTTGCCCACCACCCCTTCCTTGTTTAAAGATGCATGACTATTGGCTACCTCAGCTGTACCCTATTTTACATGTGACGTAATGGTGCTAGCCCCTTGCTGGCTATTTAAACCTCTGTCCACGCGGTTGGTGCATGAGCTGCCTGGGGACCAGTTAGTAGAATTGAGGTAGAGAGTACACTGTACAGTCCATGGTAGAATTCTATAGCCTTCACCACATGCTTTAGGTTTTTTTCTTCTTAATAATAGAATTTTGAAGAGAAAAAAGTAAAGGCATCAGTGTTGTTGAGGAGTTCATAAAGAGTAAAGGAACAATAACTTGTCAGCAGTTAAACTCAAATAATTTTCTTTTCTGTAAACTTTCTCCCAAACCACACTAAAAGGAAAGATCAACTTAGTCCCCTGTCTTTACAATCTTGTTCTTCCATGGTTGATCTCTGAGAGATCAGGAGATGGGAGCAGAAGGCGAGTCTCCATTAATAGGGTTTATTGAGAAATACAACCCTTGGGGTTGTTTAGAAAGGAAAGCAAGAAAGCAGAGGGAAGGGAGATCTGAGATTCAGAGGTCATACTGCGGGCAAGAGTAATCCAGAGCAAGATAAGAGACAAGAGCAGGGACAGGGACAAGGGCCAGGGCAAGGGAATCAGAGGGAAAGGGCAAGAAGAGAGAGAAACCAAGAAACCGTGGGCTAACATACCCCAGAGACTGGACTATGGTTACTAAGTAGGAAGCATGTTTGAGGAGGGGAATGTGGGTGGGTGGGGGTGGGGGCGTCCTGTCTCTTCCTGATTGGCAATTTTGAATGCGTGTGTGTGTGTGTGTGTGTGTGTGTGTGTGACATGAACTCTGACATGCAGGAGAGTTTTGGCGAGTGAGTGCGGGAGGGTGTGGAGGTGGAGGGAACCATAGGAAAGAGAAGCGTTCACAGGTCAGGTGCCATTTTAAGCTCGGCCAGACCCATTGATCTCAAATATATTCCATCTCCAAAAGAATCAATAAGTGCACCGCTCTCTCTTTCCGGAGAGAGTCAACAGAGCTCCAAGGAAAGAGGGACTTAGGAATCCCGGGAATGGCAGGTTGCTAGATGAGGGACAAAGGGTTTGCCTGCACTAAGCGACAATTAGCTGTCCATGCCTCAAGAGTAGTGTTGGAAAGAAAACTGGCCCCCTTTAGACACCTTGGGAAAAATCCAAACTGAGCATGCGCAGACACAATCGCCTCAACCCCCGCCCAGGTAGAAGGTTCACCTGGGCGCACAGACTAGGCCCAGGCCCATGACATCACCCAGGTGCCCTTCAAGACAGCCAATAGGATTAGCCAATACCTCCCCAGCCAGAGGGGCTAAATACACAGGCCACAGGAAGGTCAAGCCTTCTTGACTTTGCTTTTGTTCAACTGCATGCTGCAAGCGGAGGGTGGGGATCTCTCCCGTGTGCGTGCCCACCCAGTATCCACTTGGGGCCCACCCAGAATCCACTCGGGGCCCACCCAGAATCCACTCGGGACCCACCCAGAATCCACTCGGGACCCACCCAGAATCCACTCGGGGCCCACCCAGAATCCACTCGGGGCCCACCCAGAATCCACTCGGGACCCACCCAGAATCCACTCGGGGCCCACACGCTCTCTTGGCCCCTTGGGATTTCAAGGTGCCATGGGGCTCCCCTTCCGGTACTCTTTCCACCTGGTTTTACGTGCCCAGTGGCGAGTACCTTCGTGGCTTCCTCGCAGCCTGGCATGCTTCCCAGAAATAGCTTTTGAGACTGTAGTACCAGAAACTGGCCTTTGTAGAAACTCCCGCAGATTACAAAAGTGCTTCTGTCCACCTGAGATAAATTCTTTGCACGCTGAGAAACAAGGACCGAGGTACCGTGATCCAGGAACCTAACAGGGACAATTGCTCTCCGCAGTCCCTGCGTTCACAGAAAACACTTGTACCGGCATGCCAGCTCCTCTGGACAATCAGAGCTGCTTCCTACACACACACACACACACACACACACACACACACACACACACACACACACACACACACACACACGGTGTGATGAGTCCTAGCAGTCCTCTCAGAGTAGAGCTGCCCCCAGCGGTTTCCACGACTGCCAGGGCTGGAGATAGGTGGGGTTAGGGAAATTGTCACATGGATTAGCTTTCTTTTTAAAGGGGACCCAGGTAGGCACGGACTTAATCATACCCAATGAGCAGTGTGTTCGGGAGATAATGAGACAGGGTTCTGAGTTGCCATGGTGACAGACCAGCCAACCAGACAGAGTCCTCCTTTCAAAGTCTCATAAACTTGCCTTAAAAATGGCTTATAACTGGAAATGGCATTTGAAGATGAAAATGAAAGCTGCCAGACCTGGAATGTGTCCAGAACACATCATTTGGGGACGGGGTAAGGAGTGTCAGCTCAGACCATTTACCTCATTGTACGTCCTCCGGAAACCAGCAGTTCAGAGCCTCTCAAAAGACCGAGGAAGCCTTAGAGTCACTCGACAAAGTCTGTAAAACATGGCTCCCTGATAGAAAAACAGTGAACTTGACCCCACCAGGCAGACCCCTGCCATGCCCTTGCCTTGCCAACGCCCCTATTGATCTTTTCAGAGCTTTATAATCCTGGCACCAAACAGGACAAAGGTAGGAGATGGGCTGAAGTCCATTGACCCTTAGGCATCCTGATCTCCTAGTGGTTGTAAAGGTTGGAAGAATCCCAGAGCAGTGCTCACTTAGGGTATAATATTTAGTGTAATATAGATCAAAATCTATATACAACAGACTCAAAACTATAGATTGACAACTGACATCCCAAGTTTAGCCCTCCAGACTCATACCAAATGAATGCTGGTAGAATTTGCAAATTAAATGAGGGACAATTCCTCTGGACCTACCTGGCGCCCAGGTCTAGATCTGAAATGGGAAAGCTGCTGGCATTTGAGAGGACAAGGACAGGAACTAGGAGCATGGCACCTTGTTGCCAAGTTCCCGGAGGATCTCCCCTCTTCAAGAGCAGAAAGTGCAAATGGAGCTCGCTACGAAGGTCACACAACACTGAGGAAAAGGAATGGTTCCCTGAAGACTCAGAAAAGAGCAAATCAGGAGAAGGATCTTTTCCTCTTTGGCAAAAACCAAGAGAACCTTTTAGAAGGCAGCTGTCAGTTGAAAAAGATATAATTTCTACCACACAAAGGAGGGAGTCATGAGGGACAAAGTCAAGGTGAATGCCCAAATACCGAGTGGACTTACATAAGGAACGAATGTACGGAGATTAAAATGCCATGGGGCAGTTTTGAAAAGGGACAGTGAGAGGCAGCTGTGTAACACTTCCAGACTCCACAGGGGAAAGACAAATGAGCGTGATCAGGAAGGAAATGGATACGCAAAAGAGGTACAAGCAATTTTATTTCAAGAAGTACCATGAGAAAATAGGGACAAGGCTCTGGCTGATTATCATGGGGAGAAATCAATTCCCTCAATGGAAAATTTAAAAGGCTATGCATTGTTCTCCATAAAACTAATGAACTAGTCTCTGTACCTGAGCATATGCTCAGGAAAATATTAATATCAAAATAGGAAGACAAAAATATGTAAATGCACAGGTTGAAAAGGAACGTTACATGTAAAAATGAAGACTCACACTATCCCCCCCAAACTTTAACACCAAACAGTGGAGGAACATATACGACACTTGAAGGGCAAGAGACGATGTGCCAACAATCCTGTCCTGACAGGCACAGGACAGGGACTTCTGCCTGCCCAGGGAATGACACTTTGCTTGCTAAAGAACAAATATGCTGCCTGGTAAGGGAGTGAGCATGCTGCAAGTTCAGAGAAAATAAAAAATGGGCCCAGACATGACAAGCTGGGTATATGTGTCAACTCTGAAGTCAGGCTGAACTGGAGATAAGACTTGAGCTAGCCTGATGCAGAATTGCCACCTGAGATAATTAGAAAGAAATATGTAAGACCCGAGGGCAAACTTAGTAACTATCTTGTCAGCAGTCTGGCCCTTGGCAGAACCACAGTCCTCACCCCTTTGAAAATATCCTTTAATCGCTGAAGACAAATGGGTGCATAAGCAAATGTGGTGAAGAAAGCTGATGGTGCCCGGCTATCAAAAGAGATAGTGTCTGGGGTCTTAAAGGCTTGAAGGTGAACAAGCGGCCATCTAGCTCAGAAGCAAATAAGCCCACATGGAAGAAGCACACCGGCCAGTGCGATCACGAGGTGCCCAAGGGACCAGGTATAAGGCATCATGCAAAAAAAAAAAGATATAAGTGTGTGTATGTATGTGTATATGTGTGTATATGTATATATGTATGTGTATATATGTATATATATATCATATTAAATGAAGGGGGAAGTGCAGAGTGGAGACCCAAGGCCCAAGTGTCGACCAATGGAGATCCCCTCATAGAGGGGTTTAGGAGAGGAGATGGGTTAATTAGGGTGTGAGGTAGTATCGATGAAGAACACAGCTTTCCCCCAGATCCTGGATGCTTCCTCCCCCCAACTACCATGATCCGAATTCTACCTTGCAGGGCTGGATAGGACAGAGGCTATACACTGGTGCATATGAGGGTTGGAGGTACAGGGAATCCAGGGTGGATGATACCTTCAGGACCAAGGGTGTGAGGGACGATGCTGGGAGAGTGGAGGGTGAATGGGTTGGAAAGGGGGAACTGATTACAAGGATCCACATGTGACCTCTTCCCTGGGAGAGGGATAGCAGAGAAGGGGGGAAGGGAGACTCCGGATAGGGCAAGATATGACAAAATAACAATGTATAAATTACCAAGGTCATATGGGGGAGGGGGGAATGGGGAGGGAGGGGGGGAAAAAAAGAGGACCTGATGCAAGGGGCTTGAGTGGAGAGCAAATGCCTTGAGAATGATTGGGGCAGGGAATGTATGGATGTGCTTTATACAATTGATGTATGTATATGTATGGATGGTGGTAAGAGTTGTATGAGTCCCTAATAAAATGTAAAAGAAGAAAAGAGAAAAAAATGATTAGGGCAAGGACTGTGCGGATGTGCTTTATACAATTGATGTATGTATATGTATGAACTGTGAAAAGAATTGTATGAGCCCCAATAAATCGTTAAAATAAAAAATATATAAAAAAAAAATAAAAAGTAAAAAAAAAAAAAGAATGATAGGGGCAACAAATGTACAAATGTGTTTGATGCAATGGGTGTATGTATGGATTGTGATAAGTTGTACAAGCCCCCAATGAAATGATTTAAATAAATAAAGAAAATTGAAAAACGCAAAAAAAAAAAAAATACCCTTTAAAACTAACAGTCATTGGGTGAGTCTGGGTAGACTAGAGAAACGGATCCAGGGAGACTCGCATATGTATGTATAGGAAAGAACTTTATATCAAAGAGCAATTGTACATTAAGGAAACATCCCAGTCCAGACCAAGTCCCTAAGTCTGATATTAGCTCATATGCCTGATACCAGTCTGTAAATTCCTCTTCAGACTCACACAGCACATGCAATGACACTGAATGCAGGATGATCACAGGCCAGTGGGTGGAAATCCTTGTGGATCCAGTGGTGGTGTAAGCATCTCAGTGCTGGCATGGGTCTCCATGTAGCTTCTCCAGCTCCAGGGCTCTGTAGCCCTGTATGTCTTCTCATGAGGATTACACAGCAGAGAATGTCTCAGTATCTGGCCTCCAGTCAGATATTGAACTCCTTTGAGCCTCCAAATGAGGTCATCAAGCTATGACCTGATTGACAGGCTAGACTCCACCCCTTTGCAAGTTGACACTAGATTATGTAACTACCACAGACCACCCCTTGTCAACTTGACATTGCCATCCTCTAGACAGCATCCCTATACACTTACTTCTCCTAGGATCCCCTCCCCACTGCTTTGCCCTCTCCACTGTATCTGCTCTATGCTTAAAGTGTCTGTCTCACATCTGTGGGAAACCTGCTTCATCTCTTTTGAAGTGATCTTATGCTTAAATAAACGTTGGCTTCTTTGTTGCTGCTTTTGCTGGTGAGTATATGGGAACTCAGCAGATCTCCAGCCCCTCACAAACCACTTGCGTGTGGAGCCTGCTAGCTCCCCTGTGGAAGACAGCCTGGTGCTAAGAAACTGGACCAGGCATTCCTGTAAGACCGAACATCACCTTCACTTTGTCAGATGTCACATGCATTCAAAAGTCCAAAGAGACACCTTGAGATGCACAAGATTCAGAAACACTATCATTGCTCTTCCATCGTGAAGAACACGTCTCGGTTATACATTCCAGTCAATTGAAGACCGAGTCAACCGCAAAGAAAACATTCTGCTTCTGCTCTGGTGACACAACTCATCCTGAGGCCATCCTGTGCCTGATTACGAAGAAGAAACCTGGGCAAATCGAAAAATTCAAAACCCCACTCCCAGGGAACGCTGAAAAGACTGGCAAATGGGAGGCGGATTGGGGAGGAGAGTGAGAATGTGAAGAAGCACCCAGAGAGGCTGAGGGGACCTTTCTCGTTCTTCTGGGGAAGGGCTATCATGGTGGAGGTGGTTCTCCGCCGGCTGCTTTGTCTCCAGAGTGGACACTGCTTCGTGGAAAGGCAAGCCCACGACAGCAACACTAATGGCGAACTCTCTGAATTAAGCCTCATGACTCTGGCCAGAGAAATCCGAAAAAGCAGGGCCTATGAGAGACAGTCTTAGGGAGAATCTCATATACCAAGCTAGAGTTATAGATGGTATTGTTAGAGGAGGTGAAAGAGTTTTCTTACTGTTAATTGAAATCTTAGAAAAATAACATAATTATGATTTAGTTTGTGAAAAATTCAAAGTGCAACAGCACCCTCCCTTTCAGTAAAGCTCCCTTTACAAACTTGATGTTCTAACTCAGGAAGGAGGCAAGAAGGATCCTTTAGATAAGCAACTTTGAGTCTGCGACCTCAGAGGACTGTGGTCTGTCAACCCCTGGGAAAACGTAGGTATCAATTGGTGGCTTGGTAATCTCATGGAGAAATATAGGTAGTTTCCTGTGAAACCTGCCTCCTTCGTCGGCCAATTATTCCATGTGTTAGTCTGGGTAGACTAGAGAAATGAGTTCATAGAGACACTTGTGAGCATAAGAAAGAGCTTTATGTACAAGAGCAATTGAATATGGAGAAGACATCCCAGCCCCATCCAGATCAAGTCCCTAATCTGATATTAGCCCATATGTCTGATCCAATCTATAAATTCCTCTTCAGACTCATGAAACACATGCAATGATGCCAAAAGCAGGATGATCACAGGCCAGTGGGTGGAAAGTCTTGTGGATCCAGGAGCAGTGGAAGCGTCTCAGCACTGGCAGGGGTCTCCATGTGTCTCTTTCAGCTCCAGAACTCTGGCTTTATCAGTGTCTCTCCATGTGTGTTCTGCACAGGGATGTCTTGCAGGGAGTAAGTGTGTGCCCCACCTCCAGTGAGCGGTTTATCTCCGACCAGCCTCCAAATGAGGTCATCAAGCTCGACCTGATTGACAGGCTAGACTCCACCCCCCCCTCCATCCCTCTTAAATTGACAACAGATTATGGAACTACCACATTTCCGGGAGTTGTTTTGTCACATAGTTTAAGGTATATACCTTGCTTGATTTCCACTGAAATTTTGGAACTGTTTTGAGGCAGCAAACCCCCACTGTTTGTTTCTGACTAGTGCTTGCAGAAATAACCTTAGAGTTTCTCAAACCACCCTGGTCTCTGTTTTTGGCTGAAATAGTCACAGGTGAGACCTCACCCTTGATTCCTAGCAACAGTATTCCCTAGAGCAGACGTGGGAGGCTTTTTTCTGATAACATTCATTTAGATATTTATAAAAACATTCGCGGACACACAAAAATATTAACTTAAAATTAGCCTGCTATATTTGGTGAACAACTTAATTAACTCATCCCTAATACAATGACTGTGATGTTAGCTTCTATAGATGATTTTATGGATCTTATACAGCCCAAGGCTAAATGTTTTCCACCCTAGAACAACTGCTTAGAAAAAATGCAAAGAAAAATGATAAACGAGGTAGATAAATGAAAATGAATTGCCAAATGGATTTAAATTCATGTGAAAAGAAAGCAAGAAAGGGTAAACAGATGCCCAGAAAAGAAGGGAAACAAACACAATAGTTAATAAGTATCAGACCCAGATCTAAATATAACAGTTACAGCACATGCTAAAGACATTACCATGCAATTAGAAGGCAGATTTTTGGAAGACTCAATATTGTGAAGATGTCAATCCTACCTAAGGCACTATGTAAATTCAATGCAATCCTGATATAAATATCAACATCATGTTTTAAAGAAATGGAAACCTGTTAGGTTTCTGAATTGGGTTACCTTAGTCTTTGCTTCACAGCACTGGAAGAATTCATGCAGCAGAAGGATTTTTGTAATCCAAGTGAGTTTTTATGAAGGTGTGAGAGTTAGGTTTATTGTGCCAAGTAGGCCAATGGGAGCATGGGGGCAGAGTTTATGGAGGTCGCAGCTTGATTGGAGGGTGACCAAGATAAACGACGTCTGCCTGTCTCTCTTGCTATCTGGTGATCGGACCAGTGTGCTGCTGCTTTAGCTAGTTCTCTGCCTCCACCTGTGTGCTACACTATGTGTAGGCCAAGCCAACTCATGGATCTTGTCGCTAGAGCTTAAGGCTCTTTCAAGACCTGCTTCACCATACTGCTGGTACATACATCACTTAAGTTTGAGGTTGGTAGATCCATTCTCTGTGTTTCTGTTTGAGATCCCATCAGGGACTGGTTCACTAAGCTCCCGAGCTACTTAATGACTGTTGCTGACCCATCCTGCTGCCTGCAAGCAGACTCTGGCTGCCCCGACTCTGCTGTCTGCTTCCTTGACCTAAGACCTGGCAGCCCACGTGAGCTGAAGAACTTCCAGTATATTACCTGTTTCACAAAAGTGAGCTGAGCTGAGCCCTCTGTACTGCTGTGTGGCCTCATTAGCTGTTATATTCCATCTCATTATATAAACCCTTCCTCTTATATATGGAAAATCATAAGCGTCCTGGTTTTATTTCTTTAGATAACCCTACTTAATACAGAAGGAAAGGAAAAGTTTCAGGTATTACAGTCTTGAAAAGGTACACACTATTTCTGGAAAGCATGCCAGGCCTCATTGCAGAAGCAACTGGGTGTGAAAAACCACGTGGGAAGGACACCAGAGCAGGAGGGTGAAACCTACACAGTGCAGAACTGGGGAATCTCTGGAGGCCAAGAGGCGGTGTGGGGACCCAGAGGGGCTGCAGACACCCACCCTCCACCTGCAGCATGCATCTAAGCAAGAGCAGAGTAAGAGAGGCTGTGGTAGGTCAAGAGGGCATGCATACTGTGGTCCCCGCCTTTATTCTACCCTGCCTGACTGGCTGGGGGAAGCCTGGTTGAAGGAGCTGACTGACGTCATTGGCTGAGTTAGGCCCATCTGTGTGATGTCAGGTGTATAGGTTGTAGCTCTAGGCTTAGGTTTTACCTGTGCTAGGAGGCTTAGTTTGTACCACATGCCCAGTCCTGGATTTTCCCATAGGTGTCCTATGGATGCCTGATTTCCCTACAACCTCTCTGTTGTGGCCTCATGCAGGCACTGAGGAGACAGCTCCCCCTTTGTCCCTAATATCTAACTACCTAATATCCCCACGGAAAGAATTATGGGCCCAAATCTTTGGGGTACTGGGCGATGACCATCTCTGGCTACTTCCTGCTGTCAAAATGGACACGATGTAGGGCTTTTGGGGTCCACACCCTTCTTACTCTATTGAAAAAAGGAGTTGTCCACTTAGGAGGCCATGGTGGATGAGGGTGGGGTGATCCAAGCACTGGTGATCCTGGGGTTGCCACCTTGGTTTAGTGTCACTAGTAATCTGCTGACTTCTGGAAGAAGCAAAGCAGTTGAATAGTAGAGGTCAGGCTGGGGCAAAAGCTATGGGATCTAGCAGTACCCTCGGAAGTGTGGATTAGTGTCACATTGGAAGATCTGAAAGGAAATCTCAGGGATACTAACACTGGACTGACAGACATAGGGGCAAGTCTACAGTGGGCACAGGAATTGTGTGAAGGAATTGACTAGCTTAAAGACTGGTGTGGGTCTGAGGTAAGGTCTTCTGCAGAGCACATATCTGTCTCAGGGTGCTAACCAAATGCCATATTAAGGCCATTCATATGTATACTTACCTTGCTCTGATCTGTGTCTGAGGGAGCTGGTTCTGATGGTTTCCACCGTTTCCCTGTGAATAATATCAATGTGCTCTGCCCTTGTATTAGTCTGGGTAGACTAGAGAAACAAATTAATAGACACTCATATGTGTATAGGAAAGAACTTTATATACCAGATCAATTGAATATTGAGAAAGCATCCCATCCCAGTCCAGATCAAGTTCATAAGTCCTATATTAGCCTATATGTCCGAAACCAATCTATAAAGTTCTCTTCAGACTCATGAAACACATGCAATGATGCTGAATGCAAGATGATCACAGGGCCGTGGGTAGAAAGTCTTTGGATCCAGTGGTGATATAAGCATCTCGGTGCTGGCAGGGGTCTCCACGTGGCTTCTCCAGCCCCCAGGACTCTGGCTCCATCAGGGTAGGTCAATGCGGCTTCTCCTCAGGTATATCTCACAGGGACAGAGCAGAGACAGAGTCTCTACACCTTCCAGGAAGGAAATCTAGGAATTCCCAGAATCCTCAGGGGAAGGCCAGGCTCACATAGAGGCCTCATTGGCTATATCCTGATTGACAGCCTAGACTCCACCCCTACACTCTTAATCCTCAAATTGATACCAGATTATGTTACTACCTTAAATACATGTAATACATTGGCCAAATCTGTGATTCCATTCTTGGAAACGTTTTCCAAACTCATCTGTTTGGATGGCTGACAGTACCTCCCTCTTTTTTTTCCTCTTCACCTCTTCTACATCAACAAATCATTATCCTTTAATGCCCCTCTGTATTTGTGGAAACAAAAAGAAGTCACATGGAATGAGGTCAGGTGAGTCAAGTGTGTGGGGCTAGAGAGGCACGCTGCCTTTTACCCAAAACTGGTGCACTGAGATGGCTGCCTGAGCAGGTGCATTGTTGTGGTGGCAAAACCAGTCCCCCATCTGCCACAAATCAGGCCATTTTTGTCATACACTGTTATGAAATCCTTTCAGAACCTCTAAATAGAAGCTTGATTAACAGTTTGACCTGGTGGAAACAACTCCAAATGTTCTACAAGTCGACAGTTTTGCCAATTTGGGAAGTTGACAGATGTCCAGAAAGAGGTTTGTCATCAATCAATATTTCACCTTTTTGAAATGAGAAAACCACTCGTACACTTGATTTCCCCCCCTAGCGTTGTCCTTGTAAGCTGTGTTCAATATCACAACAGTTTCTGTGGCATTATTTCTGAGCAGGAAACAATATTTCACAGCCCTATGCTGTTCTCTTAAATTGGCCATCACAAAAACGAGGTACAAGTGACACTGCTGTTACAAAAGTGTTCACCGTGACCAGAGCGAACTTTACCAGGCAATGCCACTGGGTGCTCTAACTCAGAGTGAGTTGCTGGGTGCTTGACTAGCAGGAAAAATGCTTACTATGAAATCTCCACTCCACCCAGTGCAATTCTTGATTTTTTTTGGGGGGGTATCCCTGAGTACTTTCCAAAACATCAGTCATTGAGAATCACATGAACCATGAGCAACTTTCCCCTTTACATTAGACTAGAACTGGATAGTACCCAGTTACCCCCAGGGAATATTTTGACCCAATATTCTGTAGAAGAATTCTAATCTAAAGGGGAAAGGTGCAGAACATAATTTTAAATTCTCATGCAATGCAGACTTTCTCGAGTTATGGAGGCTGATGAGCCCAGAAGCTAATTTTAAGCCTTAAATTAAAAATATTCCCTGAAGTCTTCTTAAAATCAAACAAGAATTTAGCTTAACAAGTAAAGGATGTCTGCACTCTAATATCTACCTAAGTAACATCAAATTGACAACAGCAACCTGAAAGATCAGACAGGAAACTGAGGGGAAGTGAACTGTGTAAATGGAGGAATGGCAACTTCAAAAGGAATACAATCATTGTCACTGAATTGTACATGCAGAAATTGTCAAAATGAGGTTGATTCTACTGTGCGTATTCTCAACGATAGCATCAATCAAGTAAAATTATTTTAATCCAACTGTGGAGCACAGTATTTCTCTGAAATACATGGGGTGTTCAGCAAAGTTAATAGAATTGAACAAGACCTCCTTAAAGTGTTAGAGTACAGATGTGACTTTGAAGCCGAAGCTGGGCCTGACCCAGAGCAATACATGGCATTTTCCCTCATCTTCTATGCATGTGAAAGTTGGACAATGACTAAGAAAGACCCTAGAGGAATTGGTGCGTTTTAATTCTGGTGTTGGCAATGAATAAAGTACTGTTGTAGGGAGATGGGCCAAGGTTTCGGGATTCTCCAATCCTTGGGTCTTGTCCGGCTTGCAAGAAAGATTTCAGGGGAGAGACAAAATTCAGACCAGAATCAGAGAAAGGGGTTGAACAGAAAGGGTAAGTTTATTGAATGGGATACTTTGGAAAAAGAAGTCCAAAGGACGGTTAACTAATCTACAAGGTCTGGTAGAAGGCAGAGCTGAACTTTTTATTAGGCCAATGGAGGACCGCTCACCAAAGCTGGCTATCTTGCGGGTCTTTGATTGGCTGGTTCTTTGAAGAATTCTCCTCTTTCCAAGTCCCTAGACTCCAGCACCCTACACTTCATGCTATGTGCTTGTCTCCAGCCTCAAAATCCAAGTGTCTGTTCATTCACTGTGGGAGTGATGTGACCATCTTGTCTTTTGTCACCCAGCCTTTTCACTCTCTCTGGCCCCTTCTAGTAATGAGGGAGTGTGTCTTAGCCGCCCTTTACTCTCCTTGGAGTAGGAGAGTATGTATGGGACACTGTCTCCACCTCCCCTTCGTGCTATAATTTCTGCCGGATCCTGTCCTCATCATCTCTCTTCCCCTTTGCCCACCTCTTTCTAGCTAACAGTACCACGGACTGCCCGAAGAACAAGCATCTTTTTTAGAAAAGTACAGCCAGATGTTTCTTAGAAGAGAGGATGGGGAGATTGTGACTCACACACGTGAGACATGTTATCAGGAGAGACATATCCTGGAAAAGGACATCCCGTTTGGTACAGTGTCGGTGAAAAAGAGGAAGATGCTCACTGAGCTGGACGGACCCTCGGCTGTGCCAATGAGCTCAGACTGAACCGACTTGATGGTGTCTAGCCACAAACCACATCAACAGAAATAATCCATGAGGTTCTCAAGGCTGTAAAGCTTCACAAAAGTGGACTGTCACATCTTTTTCTTGCAGAGTGGCTGGAGATTTGAACTGCCAACCTTTCCTTCAGTAACCAAGAATGTATTCAGGCCACCTAAACAACAACACGGCCATCCAGTTGATGCTGACTCATAGCAATTCTGCAAAACAGGGTAGACTGTCCTTGTGAGTTTCTGAAACTGTGTTTGATGGAGTAGAAAACTTGGTCTCCCATGAGCTGCTGGTGGGTCCCAACTTTGGACATTTCATAGCACAGCCCACTGTGTGACCACTACCCCACCACGGCTCCTGTTGCATCTACATAGTTCATCCTAGACTCACAAATAATTGGGGAGTCCACCTATGTTTGTCAATTGCTTTTATCCAAGGGAAAAATAAGCTCATATTTTCCCACAGGCGGTAATTTTGCAACTTGGATTCTCATGCCATGTCCAAATTTGGCACGTACCCTTCCAGGGAAACAGGAACCTGGAGACACCGTGTTTCCTGGTTATTACACATTTCAAATAGATGGCACCCAGGTCTTTGAGGAAAATATTCCAGGGTCATAAAATTGGCAGGGGGCAGTTTATCTTGCTTTTTAAAATACTTACATATATCTCTAAATGGCAGGAAAAGAGTTCAGAAAGACACCTTTTCTAAAATAAGTGCTTTGAGAAAAGAGAGAGTCTTTTTCCTTTTCTTGGTTCCAGGGAGAATGCAATGTGTGTTTGTCATTGAAGGGTTATTGCACGTAGGGAGGTCTTCTCATGCTTCCTTTTCCCACTAGAGCGCGGTAGGAAATGTGTCATACCCATCTGAATCCTCCACAGAAGTTACTGTGTCTCTTGTACATTGTGCGAGGTTAATTGAAATTTGTGGAATAATCAGTGTATCTGCACGACATGGTAGCCAAAATTCGGTTATATTTCAAAGTCACTTTACTTTTTAATAGCAACCATATGTTCTGTTATTACAGTATTAAGTTCACTTTGATAGATGCACTTTGGAGGAAAGGAAATATCAGTTCCAAGGACAGGACAACAATTGAGTTAACAATCTAATAAACAAGGTTTAGATTCTGAATAAACATGCTTAGATCCATAAATGCTCACCCTTCCCTGTTTGGGAAGTAGTTCTTCCTGGGGCAATGATAGAGACAAACATTGAGATATGAGATTGAAAAACACCATAGGGCAGCCAATTAAAAAGGAGAAGAAAAGGGAAAAAAAGGGAACAGGATATTAACCCCCACAAGGGGATGGTGTTGCTTATATCTCCACAGGAGAGGGAGAGAGGGACCAGATTTCAACCCGGTGCACCAAGACATGAATGCATGTACCAGGGAACCAATAGAGAGTTCTGTGGGGCCAGCTCCAATCCATACTACGTCGACAATGCCCCCTCACAGCTCCTCAAAATATGAAACATCGATCTACTAAATGACCCAGCAATTTCACACCTAGTGTACCCCAAAGAGCAGAAAGTAAAGACTCAAACACATCAGTACAATGTGCACTGCAGCACTCTTCACTCAGGCCAAAGGGAGAAACACCTAAATGCCCTTCAGTGGACAAATGGATAAACAAAATGCAGCACCTACATGCATTAGAATATTAGTCAGCCATAAGTAGGAATGAAATCCCAAGGAGAATACTTACTCACTTTGCTTTGTGCTATGTGCTGTAATTCTATTTTCACTCCTCACCCAAAAAACCAAATCAACAAAATGTATATTATTCATGAATGTTTTTGGTATGACTGATTTTCTTTTCTTTTTAAAAAATAATTTTATTGGGGGCTCATACAACTCTTATCACAATCCATATATACATCAATTGTGTAAAGCATATTTGTACATTTGTTGCCATCATGATTCTCAAAACATTTGCTTTCTACTTGAGCCATTGCTATCAGCTCCTCATTTTTCCCCTCCCTCCCCACTCCCCCCTACCTCCTGACCCTTGATAATTTATAAATTATTTTTTGTCATATCTTACACTGTCCAACATCTCCCTTCACCCACTTTTCTGTTATCCATCCTCCACAGAGGAGATTATATGTAGAACCTTGTAATCGGTTCCCCCTTTGTACCCCACCTTCCCTCCACCCTCCTGGTATTGCCATTCTCACCACTGGTCCGGAAGGGATCATCTGTCCTGGATTCTCTGTTTCCAGTTCTTATTTCTACCAGTGTACATCCTTTGGTCTAGCCAGATTTATAAGGTAGAATTGGAATCATGATAGTGGGGGTTGGGGAGAAGCATTTAGGAACTAGAGGAAAGTTGTATGTTTCGTCATTGCTACACTTCACTCTGAGTAGCTCATCTTCTCCCTGTGACCCTTCTGTAAGGGGATGTCCAGTTACCTACAGATGGATCTTGGTTCCTCAATCTGTACTCCCCCTCATTCACAATGATTTGATTTTTTTATGTTCTTTGATGCCCGATACCTGATACCTTTGACACCGCATGATCACACAGGCTGGTGTGCTTCTTCCATGTGGGCTTTGTTGTTTCTGAGTTAGATGGCCACTTGTTTACCTTCAAGTCTTTAAGAACCCAGACACTTTATCTTTTGATAGCCAGGCTCCATCAGCTTTCTTTGTCACATTTGCTTATGCACCCACTTTGTCTTCAGCGGTCATGTTGTGAAGGTGAGCATGATGGAATGCCAGTTTAATAGAACAAAGTGTTCTTGCATTGAGGAATTACTTGAGTGGAGACCCAATGTCCACATGCTACCTTAATACTAAACCTATACATATATGCACATAGATCTATTTCCCCATCCTCATATATAAATATATTTATATATGTACACACCTTAATTTAAATGCCCTTTGCCTCTGAGTTCTTTCCTCTATTTCCTTTGAATTTCCTTTTGTCCCACTATCATGCTCAGTCTTCATTTGGGTTTCAGTAATTCCTCTCGGTTACATTACCCTTGATCAAGTCCTACAAGGCCTTCTATAGCCTCCTTACCACCGATTTAGATCACTTGTTCCCTTGTCCCTAGGTTTGTTACCCCCACCTTCCCTTTTCTCATGTCTTCCCAAAACCGTGGTCCCATTGTTTTCTCCTCTAAATTGCTCATCTAGCCTATCTTATTTAGACAGACCCGTGGAGATAATAACATGCACAAAACAAAACAGAGCAAAACCAAGCAACAATATACAACAAACCAATGACAAAAAACAAAACACAACAAGAAAGAAAAGCTTGTAGTTAGTTCAAGGACTGTTGGCCTTTAGAAGTGTTTTCTGGTCAAGTCTGATAGGGTGGCGGCAGGCCCTGACCCCAAAGTCTATTTTTGGTCTTCCTTGGGGACTTAGTTGCTCTGTTCCCCTTGCTGTTCTGTTGAACGCCCTTAGTGTTTTGCCCCAGTGTGATGGGGTCAGATCCAGCACAATTCCCACACTGTATCTCCAATGTTGTCCCCTGTAGGGCTTTGGGTCAATGAGGGATGGATATGACTGATTTTCTTTAGGAACTACAACTAGTGTTGAGTTTTAGTTAGTTCAATCACAGGGGAACTCATAAACAGAGGATTATATGGGTACATTTGACCTTTGTCTTAAGGAATGATAATTCAACATCATCTCCATATAGATGATGGAGTTTACATATTTTCCAACTTCCTTAAGACCAGAATAAAGGCAAGGGTTGAATTATAAAGTAATTCAAAGATCAAGTGGAGATAGGAAGAATTTCCCAATAGTGGATGTGCTGAGTATTGGCCTGCTTTCAAAAACAGTATTTAAGCATCAGAGGTATAATTGTTCAATATTTTCAAATAAATTCTGATTATAGTGACCCCATCCCTGTACCACACAGCACAATGATCTTGTGCCATCCTCATCATCAGCGCCACGCTTGAGCCCATTCTCTTAGTCACCGTGTGCGGTAGTTACATAATCCCACATCACCTTGAAGTGTAGGGGTGGAGTCTAGACTATCAATCAGGTCACAGCCTGATGGTGCCTTCCATGGGTGTGGCCTTTACATAAGGAGGATCCTGGGAACTTCCTTTCTTTCTTTCCCTTTACCTTCCTGTTGACACCACAAGGAGACCTGCACAAACCCTGGAGAGGTGCCTGCTGCTATTGGAGCCATGAGGCTTTTCACCCACCACCTTGTGATCTTCCTGCATTCTACATCATCGCTTTGTGGTTGCGTGAGCCTGAAGAGGAACTTATGGGCTGGAATTGGATTTATGGAATTGATCTGCACTGGCCTGGGATGCTTTCCTGATATATAGCGACTTCTCGATATCAAGCTCTCTCTTACACAAACATGCGTGTCAATGGATTTGCTTCTCTACTCAACCTGGCCTAACACACTGCCAATTCTTCTGCAGGTGATAGACCAGCTATCCCGCATCAAGCTGCATCTGAAATGAGGCCTGCGGATGAAAGAAAAAAAGAAAGAGACATGTACAAAGTATGGGATTGGGAGGACAACAGTCTGATGGACTGAAGTCCTGAGTATATTCAAAGCTTGGTTTTTATACTCTTCTTACAAGGGAATGGTTACAAAACAAACATCAAAGAACTTGCTTTTAAAAAAACATTCCTAACCTCTTATCTATGCATATGTTACTTAACTAGTCACACCTTCTTAACATTTGAATAATAAAAGCACTGTGTTCTAAGATAAGCACACAGATATGCAAGATTCAAAAGAATCTTAAAGAGGTCATAAATAACTGAGTTATTTTGCAATGCTTTTGTCTGCAAAGACACAGAGGCACAGGGGACTAATTGGTCACCCACCAAGAAACACCTGGACCAGTGGACCCTCCTCCTACATTCTTTCACTGAGCTGTTTTTAATGACCTATTTTAACAAGAAAGATGGAACTTTCTTCTGCTCAGTTAAAGTCTTGGAGAATCGCAGGGGGCAGTTCTCCCCTGTCCTTCAGCGTTTCCATCAGTCAGTATCGACTTGATGGCAGTGAGAAGGTTTTACCAAGCAGAATTTTCTTTTCCATGGTCTGGTCTTTCCTGATAACATAGTAAGTAAGTCTAAAGTACATAATATAAGAGTCCACCACTCTAGCTTCTAAGGAGCGTTCTGGCTACGCTTTCTACAAGACTAATTTGCTTGTTCTTCTGGCAGATCATGGTGTGTTTAGTATTTTTCTCCAATGCTGTTGTGCAAAGACTCAATTATTCGTTGGTTTCCCTAATTTATTGTCTACTTCTGCCTGTGTACAAGACAATTAAAAATACTATGGCTTGGGTTCAGCACTCTTAGTCTTCAAAGTGACAACTTTGTTTCTTAACACTTTAAAGTGGTCCTTACAGAAGATTTGCTCACTGTAATAGGTCATCTGATTTCTCTTTAAAAAATGTTTTTATTGGCAATAATTTACACATAGTACAATTCTAACAGTTTTATTGGCATATAATTCACATACTATACGATTCAATCCATTAGGAAGAGTTGTATGAATATCACCTTAATCAATTTTAGAACATTTCCTTCTTTCTTGTTCTCATTTTATTAACTCTGCAATTTCCCCCCCCAACCTCTCCAATAAACTATTAATCCAGTTACTGTTTCTATAGATTTACTTATCCTCGATTTCATACACAGAGACCCTTCAAAACAAACAAAGAAACAAATACAATAGCAACAAGAACAAAGTAAGACAGAGACAGATGTACATAAAAAAAGCAGAAACTATTAAAAACTAGAACAATTTAAAAATGAATCAAAAGGGACATCAAGTGACTAGGTATTAAATTTTAATTTAGCTGCATCTGCAATCGTCATTTGATTTCTTGACTGCTATTTTCATTGGTGTTGCAAATAAAATGAAATCCTTGATAACTTCAACCCTTTCTCTTTTGATCATAAGGTTGCTTATCAGTCTAGTTATAAGGATTTTCACTTTCCTTATATTGAAGTGTAATCTATACTGAAGCCTGTAGTCTTTGATCTTTATCTGCAAATGATTCAAATCTTCACTTTCAGCAAGCAAGCTTGTACTGTCTGCTTATTGCACAATATTAATGAGTTTTCCTTCAATTCTGATGTGTTCTTCTTTACCAGCTTCTCTGATCATTTCATCAGATCAAATAAAACCCAAACCAAGAATTAAACTACAAACAAACCCTCACTGCCAACTCATAGCAACCTTATATGGTAGAACTTCCCTTTGAGTTTCCAATATTGGAATTGTCTACAGAAATAGAAGGCCCAGTCCTTCTCCCACAGAGTGACCGGTGGTTTCAAACTGCCCACCAAGCAGATGGCAGCCTAGTGTATAACCAGTACTTCACCAGGGCTCCCTCAGATCACGTAAATATGGTGAGAACACACCACCCTCCCACGTTCTTTCACTGATTTTAAGACTTGCATCAGCCTCTTTTTCTGTTCAACTGCCTGCCTCTTGGCCTCTGTGCAGAATCTGTATGACACAATGAAGTCTTCTGGAATTCCCATTCTAACAACATTATCAGTAATTTGTTATGATACACACAGTCAAATGACTTTGCATAGTCAAAAAATCACAGGCATATTTCTGGTATTCTTTGATTTCAGGCAAGAACCATCTGACATCAACCATGACATCTCTTTTCCCATACCCTTTTCTGAATCTGCCTTGAATTTGGACACTTTCCTAGCAAATATACTGCTGTGATCATTTTGGATTATCATCAGCAAAATTTTGCCTGTGTTTTATATGAATAATGTTGTTTGATAAGGTCGTACTAGTTAGGATCACCTTTCTTTGGAATAGGCACAGATATCGATCTTTTCCTGTCAGTTGCCTAAGTATCTCTCTTCCAATTTTTTGGGACATAGATGAGTGCTGTATTCATTTGTTGATTTCAATGGGTATTTTTCCAATTACCGTTGTCGTTGTTTTTAGGTGCCGTTGACTCGGCTCTGACCCATAGTGACCCCATGCACAACAGAACAAAACACTGCTTGGTCCTGCGCCATCCTCACACTTGTTCCTATGCTTGAGTCCATTGATTTAGCCACCGTCTCAATCCATCTCATCAAGGCCCTTTCCCTCCGTCACCGCCCCTCCACTTTACTAAGCATGATGGCTTTCTGCAGGGGCTGGTCTCTCCTGACAATATGTCCAGAGTAAATAAGATGAAGTCTTGCCATCTTTGCCTCTAAGGAGCACTCAGGCCTTACTTCTTCCAACACAGATTGGTTTGTTCTTTGAGCAGTCCATGGGACTTTTGATATTCTTCTCCAGCCCCACAATTCAAATGCAGTGATTCTCCTACGATCTTCCTTATTCAATGTCCAACTTTCATATGCATGTGAGGCAATGGAGAGTACTATGGCTTGGGTCAGGTGCACCTTAGCCAATGACTGGAGGATCTTAAATCCTCTAGAAGACGTAGAACTCTGAAAGCAATGCCTCTCGGAAAACTTCTCCTATCGCCTATCTCTTTATACTAAGGTTCTCTCCTGGGAAGGTCTCTTCTCTCCTCAGTTTCTCACATGTTTGTTACTAGTCATTCATTCCACTTAGACTCAGCAGTCTTGAGCTTGAGGCCTCACATCTGCTACTCAATACTGTTTTCCAAGTATGTGAAAACTTTCATAATTGAAACGACAACTTTGTTTGTTTTAGGAAAACAGGAACATCCTCTGACTCTAAACATCCAGTCTTCTTATAAATTTTTTAGGGCTTGGATTGTGATGAATAAACAACATTTTGGGGTTTTTGTCTTATCTCATCAATCTTACTAAATTTGTAATCCACCCATATACTCAATCCAAAGAAGTTAGGTTCATCTTGAATAAGTCTATCCCTTTCACAGCCCACATTAATTCCATCGCCAAACAAAGATAATTGGATATTGTTTATATCTCCACAGAGAAAAAGGGACCAGACTTCAACTCAGTGCTCCAAGATGTGAATGCAACACGCCGGCATGGAGTAGGGAGCCAGTGGAGAGGTCTGAGCTGCTGGCCCCAATCCCAACTACTACGTGGATACCTGACCCTCCCCCAAGAAGAATTTATTTCAAAGGACAGCATTGAATCTGCAACTCTGGTAAAGGGACATATCTGATTGGAGCACACTGGAGCGCATGAAGAGGGTGGAGGAGGAGAGAGTGGAGCACATCCGGGCCCACCAGGCCTCGCGGATGATGTTCCCGATTAGAGCAGCCAGTCCACAGAGAGGATCACATGGCTGGCCCCACTATGAGACATGATGTCCCTCACTGACCCATAGCCCAACAGGGGAAAACAATTAGCTCTGTCTTGTTTTTGTGCATGTTATTATCTCCGCAGGTCTGTCTAAATAAGATAGGCTGGATGAACAATTGGAGGAGAAAACAACGGGACCGACAGTTCCAGGGGGACATGGGAGAAGCGAAAGTCGGGGGGAAGGTAGTGGTGTTAACAAACCCAGTGACAAGGGAACAACAAGTGATCCAAATCGGTGGTCAGGAGGGTTATGAGGCCTAGTAGGGCGTGATCAGGGGTAATGTAACCAAGAGGAATTACTGAAACCCAAATGAAGACTGATAGTGGGACAAGAGGAAAGTAAAAGGAACTAGAGGAAAGAGCTAGGAGGCAAAGGGCATTTACAGAGGGCTAAATAAAGGCATGTACATATGCAAATATATTTACATATGAGGCTGGGGAAATAGATCTATGTGTATATATTTATAGGCTTAGTATTAAGGTAGCAGAAGAACACTGGGCCTCCACTCAAGTACTCCCTCAATGCAAGAATACTTTCTTCTATATGATTGGCATTCTATGATGCTCACCTTCCCGACACAACCGCTAAAGACAAAGTGGGTGAATAAGCAACTGTGGTAAAGAAAGCTGATGGTACCTGGCTATCAAAAGATATAGTATCTGGGGTCTTAAAGGCTTGAAGGCAAACAAGCGGCCATGTAGCTCAGAAACAACAAAGCCCACATGGAAGAAGCACACCAGCCTGTGAGATCACGAGGTGCGAAGGGATCAGGTATCAGGCATTATCAGAACAAAAAATTATATCATAGTGAATGAGGTGGAGTGCATGGAGTGGAGACTCAAAGCCCATTTGTAGGCCACTGGACATCTCCCTACAGAAGAGTCTTGGGGAGGAGACGAGCCAGTCAGGGTGCAATGTAGCAATGATGAAACATACAACTTTCCTCTAGTTCCTAAATGCTTCCTCCTTCCCCACTATCATGATCCCAATTCTCTTACAAATATGGCTAGACTAGAGGATGTACACTGATACAGATAGGAACCAGAAACACAGGGAATCTAGGGCGGATGATCCCTTCAGGACCAGGAGTGTGAGTGGTGATACTGGGAGGGCAGAGGGAGGGTGTGTTGGAAAGGGGGAACCGATTACAAGGATATACATGTGATCTCCTCTCTGAGGGATGGACAACAGAAAAGTAGGTGAAGGGAGACATTGAACAGGGCAAGATATGACAAAATAATAATTTATAAATTATCAAGGGTTCATGAGGGAGAGGGGAGGGAGGGGAAAATGAGGAACTGATGCCAAGTACTTAGGTGGAGAGCAAATGTTTTAAGAATGATAAGGGCAATGAATGTACAAATGTGCTTTACACAATTGATGTATGTATGGATTGTGATAAGAGTTGTATGAGCCTCTAATAAAATGATTAAAAATATATCACAAGAAAATTATTTGCCATATGAAGCAAATATGTTAACTGTACAAACACAAAACACCTTGTGTTTACCTTGATCCTCATTGAAAAGTATCAGCTGTGAAACAAAACAAATCTTAATCTTTTTCACATCTGATCATTCTTCATTGCTTTTGAACACTTTGTTGCGTTTTAGGTGAAAAGTTACAGAACAACCCAGTTTTCCACTGAGTAGGATATATAAAAATCGCTTTGTGATACTAAGTGCAATCCCTGATATATGTCAGCACCCCTACCCTACTTCCTGCTTATTGTTGCTTTTGAGCAGATGTTTCCCCTTTGGTCTTCATACTTGGTTGCTCTAAGAAGCTTGTTTCTAATTGGTGTTGGTATTTGTTTTATTGGCTTCTCTGTTATGCAGCTGAAAGTAAATTTCCAGACTGATTTCAGTTCTGAGTTAGAAGAGTATCTTGTGGTCATCAATCTTAGTGTGAATATTTGATAAGTGATTGCTCTGTATTATGGTATTTGAATAAAAACAGTTGGGAAAGTTGCAAATAAAGGCAAAAATTGGTGTGTGTCCTTCTGACCATCACAGGTTTGGGGGAACGAACAGTTAGCTTGGGACTTCTGTAAGCTCGTGGTTAAAAGGACACATCTGATTCATCTATCATCCCTCCAGTTGAGGGTTTGAATTGATGTACCGTTTTAAACGGCACATTGAAAAGGGGTAATTTAGAGAGAATTTAATAACAGGACTATTTAGGAGAGTAGAACACATTGATATGTTTGAGCAAGGTCCACATTTCTATTGAGTTCAGGTATAGATAGTTGTTACAGTAGCCTAACCTAACTTATTAACAATTGGCCTCTTAAAGCTTATTTGTACAATCATATTTTCAACTTAATATCTTGTAGAGATAAAACACTTTTGTAGATAAAAAATCAAATAAAAAGAAGTGAAAGGTTCACAGTGTTCAATTTATCTTTGTCTATTCCACACAAGCAACTTTGTATTGGCTAATTGTAAACACTTTCCAGATATGACTCTTTTAAACATAAAAGGCAAATTAAAATAGGACTTTTTAAAAAGGAAATTTTAGCAACAGTTTGACTAATTATTCTGCTCCAGTTTCTCTTCTAAGAATTTTACATTTATTAACTCTTCAACTCTTCAAAACAAGTATATAAAGCCTATACTATTATAACCTCTAATTTAATTTGAGAAAAGTGAAGGATGGGGAAGACATGTGACTTGCTCAAGGTCATACAACTACTATGTACCAAGAATTCAATTTGAACCTACGTTGTCCAATTCTAGTTTCCATATTCTTAACTACAATACTTTACACTTTCAGGGACAATCACTGTTAAGATAATTTACTCTATTCTACATAACATTTTAATGTGCTATTCCTATGACACGATAACACTTTAAAATTTTCCATTTATTCTCCTCTGATGGTTTGCACCACTGATTGCCTATCAGTTTGTCATCATGCTGTGATGGTTTGTGTGTTGCCGTGATGCTGGAAGCTATGTTGTTGGTATTTCAAATCCAGTAGGGTCACCCATGGAATTGACAGAATACTAATCAAAATATTTCAACAATTAATGAAGCATGGAAGCAGGTACTCATCTAAGAAATTTGGAGGATGGCTACCTGGCCAACTGACTGCTCATGCTTATTTCAAAGAAAGATGATCCAACAGAGACCCAATTGAACAGGAAATGTGTCCCTTACTCAATTATCACACAATTATGGCATTCATATAACACACAGTGAAATTTTGTTGAAGATAATTCAGCAACAGTTGTAACAGTCCATTGATTGAGAGCTACCAGAAATTCAAGCCAGATTCAGAAGAGGGCGTGGCCCAGGTGATGTCATTGCTGATGTGTTGGCTGAAAGCAGAGAATACCAGAAAGATGTCTATCTGTGCTTGATTGACTATTAAAGCCATTTTACTGTTTGGATCATAGCATATTATGGATGATATTGTGAAGGATGTGAATTCCTGAACACTTAATCATGCTTGTGGAGAACCTGTACAGAGACCACGAGGCAGTTGTTTGAACAGAACAAGGGGAGACAGCATGTGTAAAATTAGTAAAGACGTGTAGGGGTTGTGCATTTTCAATATAGTTATTTGTTTTGTATGTTGAGCAAATAATTGGAGAAGAAGGATTAGATGAAGAAGATCACACATCAGATTTGGAAGAAGATCATTAACAACATGACTATCTCACAACCTTGCTTACTGAAAGTGAGGAAGACTCACTTACTTACTGATAAAGATCAAAGACTATAGTCTTCGGTATAGATTATACCTCACTATAAAGAAAGCAAACATCCTCACCACTAGACTGATAAACAACATCACGAACGACAAAGAAAAGGTTGAAATTGTCAAGGATTTCAATTCACTTGCAGCACCCATGGAAACAGCAGTCAAAGATGGAAAGACGTATTGCATTGGGAAAATCTTCTGTAAGGCCTCTTTAAAGTGTCAAGAAGCAGAATTGTCACTTTCAGGACTCAGATGTGCTTGACCCAAACCATAATATTTTTAATCTTCTCATGTACATGTGAAAAGTAGTGAATAATTAAGTCTTTGCATTGTGGTGTTGGAGAAGAATATTGAACATTCCATGGACTACCAGAAGAATTGAAGAAAGGATGAAGTAAGAAGGCTAAATAGAAGCTTTTAAAGGGCAACTCAGATGTGCAAAGACTTGGAGTAAAAAAAAAACCACAAGGGACATGCGTACTCGACAGATCTCCAGGTGAAAGAACTGAGGACAAATTGCAAGCCTTGAGTTGCAATATTGAGAAATTCTACAGGTAGGACATTGAAGATCAAGAAACATCAAAAGGAGGTTGAAGAAATATACTGAGTGGCTGCACCAAGAGTCGGTCGATATTTAACCATTTCAAGAGGTAGGAGATGATCACGGATGGATGGCACTGAAAGCTGAAGGTCCCTAGGGCAGCGGTTCTCAACCTGTGGGTCGCTACCCCTTTGGGTCGCCTAAGACCGTAGGAAAGCATGTTGTGCAACCATTACTGATCTGTCTCAAGTTATTCCCCTATCAATAACATAAACTCAATGCCCCCTAACAACTCTTTCCCTTTCACTCATGACAAACATGCGCCAACTTTGGTTTCTTTTTCTTATAGTAGATTTTTTGAAATAAGATTCACATATGATACAGTTCTATAGTTAAGTCACTTTTAAAAAGTTGTATTATACATCATCAAAATTAGTTCTAGTGCTCCCTCCCCACTCCTGTATTCTTTGATTGCTCCCAATTCCTCTTACCCTCTCCATCCCTCCCATCACAGATAACCATTGCATCAGTTGTCTCTACACAGCCACTCCTGTGCTTCACAAACTGGAAATCCTAACTGTCCTTGGATTGGGGCTAGAATTAAGTGGGAGCCCAGAATCCATCTTCTTGTCCATGGTTTATGAATGACTCTGGTTTACTTTGGCCGTCATATCATGACAAAATAAAAACAACAAACACAACAACAAAACAAAAGAAAAACATGGTCAATCATCTCCCTGGGCTGTAAGGTGATCACATCACGATTTATCCAATGACCTAGAACTTGAGGCACTGTTGACAGGAAGAGATTATGTGAGTATTGTCTCGAGCAGCAGTACACAAGTGGTTGTTTTGTGCAGACTGATTTCTTAATTGAGTGAACTCTGTTTACACTTCTCTTGGGTGTTGATGCTAGGGAATTCCTGTAACATTTCTTGTAAGGGCAGGCCTTTGCCTATCAGATTAATACCTGTCATTGTGATTCAAAGGGACCCATGAGATACCGAATATATGGGGGTTCTATGTCCCCTTAATGGACACTTATTAAACTGGTGGTCCTACCCAAGGTCCAAAGACCACCATTTCTCATCTTGGAGTGGCCATTCCTTTGTTTCCTCTCTCACAGGGAATTTCAGCCCCAAGTCCACACCTTTGCCCACCTTTAAATTGGATCATTTGTTATTTTCTTATTGAGGTGTTACAGAATTCTGTAGATCTTATTAATTCATCCCTTGTCCTTTATGTCATTGCTAAATCTTGTTTCTCAATCAGTGGGCTCTTGTTTTACTGTTTAGATGAAATCTTTTGATGTGCACATAAATGTTTTATTTTTAATAGGTCCCAATAATCTATTTTGTTTTCCATTGTGTGTGCTTCCTCTATTATATTTATATAGCTGGTGTATATCCTGTAATATGGCCTTTAGGCTTGTCCCAATTTTCTCATTGATGATCTTGCTGGCTCTGGGGTTTACATTTAGGTGTTTAGTCCATTTTGAGGCTGTTGCTATGCATATGTGGATCCTGTTTCATTTTTCTGCAGATGGAGATCCAGTTTCTCCAGCACCATTTGTTGAAGAGGGTGTCCTTTCCCCCAATTAATGTTTTTGGCCCTTTGTTGAAAATCAGTTGTCTGTATCTATATGCTTTTATTTATGGGTTTTCTATCCAGTTCCTTTGGCCTAAGTATTTATCATTATACCAGTCTAGGCTGATTTGAAATTCCATGCAACCTAATAATACCTCTGCTGGATCTATATCCCAAGAAGTATGCTCTCCCATGATCACTGCGGCACAGGTGGGTTTGAGGTCAGGTTGATAAGACCTCCTACTTAGTTCTTCCTTTTGAGAAGTTCTTTGCTTAGTCTAGGTCTCTTCCTTCTCCAGATGAAGTTAGAGACCAGTAGTCGCCATTTCTTTAAAGAATGACATTTGGATTTGATTCAGAATTTCATTATGTTTGCAGATTACTTTGAGCAGTATTGATACTTTCATAATATTTTACAGATATTCTTCCTTTTGTGTAGCTTTCTTTTGGTTTCTTGTAACAGTTATCTGTAGTTTTCTTAGTATAGGTCTTTCATTTCTTTGGTTCGGCCTATTCCTAGGTATTTCATCTTGGCTATTGTACATGTTTTCTTGATTTCTTTTTTCAGAGCTCTCATTGCTGGTATATAGGAATCAGATTGATTTCTGATCATTGATTTTGTATGCTGCTAGTTTACCAAAACTTTGGTTTTTCATAAATGGTCTTTACTATGTTGAGGATTTTCTCTTATGTACCTATTTTATTGAGTTTATTATTATTGTTATTATTATTATAAATGGATATTGGATGTTGTCAAACGCTTTTTTATGCATCTGTTGATATGATCATGTAGTTCTTATTCTTTGTTTTGTTTATATTTTGGATTACAATGATCATTCTTCAAATGTTGGCTCATCCTAGCACCTATTGTATGAACCCCACTTTGTCACTATGGAATATTTTGTTGTTATGTTGTTGGATTCCATTGGCCAGAACGTTGTTAGGTATTTTAACATCTATGTTCATAAGGGATGTTGGTCTGAAGTTTTATGTCATTGCCTGGTTTGGGTATCAGGGATGTGCTGGCTTCATAGAATGAGTTTTGGAGTTCTGTATTCCTTTCTATATTCTGGCATAGTCTGAGTAATACACTAGTCTTAATCTCATTAGGATGTCTTTTTTTTAAAGGTCCAATCATCACAGTGATTTCCAACGGGATCTGCTGGGCAAGTTCCATTAAAGGCAGAGAGACCATCACAGAAGATTGTAGTGATGGTATTTTAGTAGCCCAAATCTATTTTTAGGAAAATAGATTTCTTGGAAGGACACGAGATGATCATAGAGACTTACATGAAAAGATATGTAAGAAAATGGAAAATGCATCCATGAGGAAAAATGCCAGGAAAGTTATCTGAAGGAATCCCCACCCCCCCATCATGACAATGCATCTTCTCATTTTTTGATGGTAGTTAGGGCTGTCCTGTAAGAATTTCACTAGGAAACCTTACCCCGTCCACCTTACAACCCTGACCTTGCCTCTTCAGACTTCTTTTTGTTTCTGTAACTCAAAACAGGAACATGAATTGGACCCTTTTAGGATGCCAACACTGCTGTTTTGAAGTGATGTAAATCAAAGAGCACGGAATTCTTTGGGGGAAGGCATTGAGAGATGGAAACGCCACTTTCAGAAGTGGTATATCTAGCTCAGTGTTTCTCAATGCCTACCCTTCATCCTGAATTATGAACCACAATATAAAATTTTTAATTGCCAGAGGGGCCTTGAGTAATTAATTTTCTGAAAAGGAGGCAGTCATCCAAATAAATGTGGGATCCTATAATCTAGATTAAAGATATGTTGGGAAATAATAGCTGTTCATTTTGATATTTTTGTGGCAGTGCTGTTTTTCACTTACCCCTTTACTTACCCTTACAACGTCTTTCTCTTTTCCTGAACCACATGTTGCAGGAGGCAGAGATTGTATCTGTTTCTGTTGACCATTTTATGCCCAGTACCTGGCATATCATTGTTGTTGGGTATCCTCAGATTGATTCTGACTAACAACAATCCACGTGACAGAATAGAACGATCACATAGGGTGCCCCAGGCTATCATCCTTGCAGGAGTAGATGGTCACATCTTTATACTGTGGAGCCCCTAGGTGAGTTTGAACCTACACTCTTTGCTTAGCAGTCAGGCACATAACCATTGCATTACGGGCTCCATTGGCATACAAGAAGCGCTTGATAACTTTTTGGGGGGTGTGTAAATTAGTTAATGAAGCACCTTATATTAAGATTGCCTGGCTTGTGCCACAGAAGTGACTAGAAGAGTGTCATAATGAGAATTTGCTAAGATAGCTATCTTAGCACAGTGTCCTGAGAATTTTTAGATCTCTAGTGTACTAAATGTAGAATGTGCTATATTTATGGGATTCAAAATACTTGGGCTGTGAAGCATTACAGCAGAGCTCAAGCTAAGTCATTCTCATTTTTAAGCTCTTTATTGTTTTCTTTTAAGAGAGCAAAACATCATCAATGATTTAGAATGGAATTAAAAGCGGGAAGACTAATTGCTCTTCCAGAGTGTGAATGTGTGAGTGTGTGTGGGTCTGGGTGATGTTACTTTGAGGACTAAGGTATACCTGACCCAAGCCATGGCATTTTCAATGGCCTTACATACATGTGAAAGTTGGACATTGAATAAAGGAGACTGGAGAAAAATCAATGCTTCTGAACTATGATGTTGGTTAAGAATATTGAAAGTGCCATGGAGTGCCAAAGAACAAACATGTATCTCAGAATAAGTAAAGCCAGGATGTGCCTCAGGGGTGGGGAAGGTGAGAGTTTGACACACACCCTTTGAACAAGGGAAGACGAGCCCCTGGAGAAGGACATCATACTTGGCAAAGTGGAGGGGCAGTGAAAAAGAGGAACATCGTGAATGAGCTGGATTGACCCAGTGGCTGCAACATGGCCTCAAACGTAAGAACAGTTGTGAGGTTGGCACAGGGCCTGGCAGTGCTTTGTTCTGTTGTCCATACGGTCACTAAGAGTCGGAATTGACTTGACAGCACCTGTGTTGGACAGGGTTCTCTAGAGAATCAAAATCAGAATGCTAATAATTTTACATATATTTATACAGTTAGATATATAACATAAGAAATAAGCAGTTAATTAAATTATAAAGCAGTACAAATGGCTCAGTGTAACTCACTCCCGTGAGACAGTTGTGAGGCACTAGCAGTCCTTGATGTCTTGTGGGCCACTGGGTAGTCCTCTGTAGTTCAATTCAAGCTATCCGGGCACAGGCAGCAAAGAACAAGGCAGGTCACCAACAGTCAGCCAGATGAGTGTCTGACAGTCCCCAACTCAAGAGATGTAAATTCCAATAGTGTGGCGAAGCAGGTCTTGAAGGAACCTTAAGTTACAGCGACACAGTCCATGGGTTAGGTGTCCCACAGGTCGTGTAGCTTGCAAATGGAGGCACAGAACAAGCAAGGCAGCTGCACACTGGTCTGATGATCAAACAGCAGGAGACCAGAAAGGCGAGGCTCACTGAGCCATTTATCTCTCCGCCCTTCAATGAATCCCACATGAGTTTATTGGCCAGGTTGGCACAATAAACTAACTACCTCAGCACCTAACAACAATAGTGTGTATGTTCCTCAACCTAATGGTGTTGGCAGTGATAGTTATGGTGACTCTGGTGTATGGGTAGGAATTGTGTCGGTAGTGATCTGGATGAAGAATGAGAATAACACAGCAATTCAATATTGTTTTATCCCATGGACAATGGGATGTTTGGTTGATAGTTTCAACCCATGGGGTTTCTCTTCTGCCTTCTGAGTATTTTCTCTGCTTTCTAAAAGTGCTGCACCCTGTAGCTCTGCTTGTTCAGTCTTTATTCTTCCACCAAATAATAGCTCCCGTCCCACTCCCTCAGGAAAGCTTGCTATACCATCTTCCACTCTAAGGGTAATGTCCTCCTTGCACTTGTCCCTGGATGCGTTTAGTTCCATGGAGGTAAGCGTGCTTTTAGCAGGAACGATCTTCTCTCCTCAAACCTTGGAGGAGCATATTCAGCCCAAGGATGAGTGACGGTCAATCCCGGAGACTCTGAAGGAGCAGTGTCCAATCTACAATCCCAAGGAAACTGGTCAGTTAAAGAAAGGTTACCAGGAGGCTAGAGTCAGGAAGTAGGCAAGAAGTCCTTGCATGGTAATGTCCACCCTGTGGTTCTCAAAAAAATTGTACTGAAACTCTAAGATCCTGGAGGCTAGAGGGTTTGGCTTTGGGTTGCTTAACTGTAAAGCTGTTCAAACCACCAGCTGCTCCATAGGAGGAAGAGGAGGCTTTCCTCTCCTGGGAAGGGCTACAGTCCAGGAAACCCCCAGGGGCAGCTCACTCTGTCCTACAGAATCACTATGAGTCGGAATCACCTCAATGGAAGCAAGCTGGTTGTGCTTTTTAACTCCACACTGTATTTTTCCCCCCTATCGCAGATATTTCCAGAATCAAGACCATGCGACAGGGGCTTCCCATCTGACCCACTCAATCATAAGGTTGGGCAACAGCAGCAGAACTGTTGACATGCAGAGAAAATGGTACCTCAGCTATCAAAAGAGATAGCATCTGGAGTCTTAAAGGCTTGAAGATAAACAAGCGGCCATCTAGCTCAGAAGCAACAAAGCCCACGTGGAAGAACACACCAGCCTGTGTGATCACCTGGTTCAGAAGGGATCAGTTATCAGGCATCAAAGAACAAAAAATCATACCATTGGGTGCACACCTCCATGATATGATCTCTGAGGACAAATGGGTGCATAAGCAAATGTGGCGAAGAAAGCGGATGGTGTCTGGCTGTCAAAAGATATAGCGTCTGGGGTCTTAAAGTCTTGAAGGTAAATAAGCAGCCATCTAGCTCAGAAGCAACAAAGCCCACATGGAAGAAGCACACCAGCCTGTGCAATCACTAGGTTTCGAAGGGATCAGGTATAAGGCATCATCAGAGAAAAAAAATCTTACATAGTGAATGAAGGGGGAAGTGCAGAGTGGAGACCCAAGGCCCATTTGTCGGCCACTGGTGATCCCCTTACAGAGGGGTTTAGGGGAGAAGATGAGTCAGCCAGGGTGCGATGCAGCACCGATGAAGAATACAGCTTTCCTCCACTTCCTAAATGCTTCCTCCCTCGCAACTGTCATGACCTGAATTCTACCTTGCAAGTCTGGATAGAGTAGAGCATGTACACTGGTGCAGATAGGAGCAAGAGGCACAGGGAATCCAGGGCAGATGATACCTTCAGGACCAGGGGTGTGAGTGGCGATACTGGGAGGGTAGAGGGAGAGTGGGTTGGAAAGAGGGAACCAATTACAAGGATTTACGTGTGACCTCCTATCACAGACAACAGAAAAGGAGGTGAAGGGAGACATTGGACAGGGCAAGATATGACAAAATAACAATTTATAAATTATCAAGGGCTCATGAGGGAGGGGGAAATGGGAAGGGAGCGGGGGGAAAGAGGACCTGGTGCCAAGGGCTTAAATGGAGAGCAAATGCTTGGAAAATGAAGAGGGCAAAGAATGTACAGATGTGCTTTACACAATTGATGTATGTATGGATTGTGATAAGAGTTGTATGAGCCCCTAATAAATGTTTTTAAAAAGAGAGAAAAAAATGGTACCTATGGAAACAGAGCCTTTCAAGAAGGAACAGGGATGTGCTTAGACGCTTGACTGATTCTTCTGTTTTCATCAAAGCTTTGCCGTGAGTTGTTGAATCACAGAGACAGCTCCAGCTCTTTCTGAAAATAGTTCTCTTGGCATGAACTTCACATATCAAATAATTTTGTTATACAATCAACTTAGAATGTTTTCTTCTCATATTCATTGTTGTTAGCTCCCCATTTCCCTCCACCCCCTATCTAGTGACTGTCCCTTTATAGAAATCTATCCTGGATTTCATATACTGAAATCCATACAAAGCAAAACACAATCATAACAACCCAAAACACCAAACAATGACTGAACAAAACAGAAAAACCTCAATCAAAAAGAAAGCAGAAAATATTGAAAATGGAAACAATTTTAAAAAGGGAGAAAGGGACGTCAAATTATAGAATATCATATTTTAACCTAACTACATTCGCCATACTTGACTTTACAATGCTCATGGCTATTCATCTCCATGTGGTATGGTCAGAGGGGAGAACCATTTGGGGAACTTTCAAATGGGTTTTGGGCTTTCACTGTCATCCACAGGCTTCTTCTGCAAACCAGAGATGTTCAACAGTTAAGCTCTGTAATTATTCTCATCTTCGGATTTGGGTTTTATTATTTATTATCCTTCACCCAGCATGCTGATGTGCATGTCCCATGTGGATTTAGGTGATGCCTTCCTTACTTAGACAACTGCTTGTTTGACAACAGGCCTTGAAGACCCCACCTGCTGTTCTTTCTGATAACCAGGCACTATCTGACTACTTCACCACCCTTTACTGCAGCATCCATGTCTTCTGTGATCTCTTCATGAGGGCAAGCACTGAGCATGGCCATGTCAGTCAGAAGAACGAATTGTTTTTAGATTGGGGTGAGAGTCAAACGTGTCAATTCCAACTCTTGGTGACATTATGTGTAACAGAAAGAAAACATTTCCTGATCCAGTACCACCTTCATGATCTTTGGAATGTGTGAAGGCAGTATTCTGCTGTGACCCATATGTATTCACTGGTGGAACAATGGTTAAATGCTCAGCTGTTAACCGAAAGGTCAGCGGTTCAAATCCACTAGCTACTCTAAGGGAGGAAGATGCATCTCTCTGCTTCCATATAGTTTATAGTCTTAGAAGTCCCACAGGAGAGTTTTATTCTGTCCTATAGAATCACCGTGAGTCAGAAAATCAATGTGATGGCAGTGGGCTGATTTTCAGAAGTAGATGACCAGATATTTCTACCAAATCCAATGTGACTGACCCTGCTGGCCTTAGAAATATGGGTGGCTTAGCTTCCCATATCGCAGCAGGGCATAAGGCATCAGAGTACAACAAACTGGCAGATGGATGGTAGCTTTAAGTTTTATTGAGGTGTCCTTTACATACTATGAAGTCCATCCATTGAGGTAGAAGTCCAATGACTTCTAGCAAATTTACACTGTTGTGTAACAATGGACAAATTCAGACTTAGAACATTTCTATTACCTCAAGTATTCCATAGCGCCCACTTAAAGTAAAATTTGGAATGTGCTGCAGCCCAAGCAACATCTACTCTGCTTTCTGTCTCCATAGATTTGCCTTTTATAGAAATTTTATATAAATAAAATTGTACATCTTTTTTATTTGAATTCTATCATTTACCTTACTGTTTCTGATGTTCTATGTATCAGGAGTTTGTGCCTTTTTGTTGCTAACTAGCACTGTATCGTTATCTGGATGTAGCATACTATGTGTATCCATTCACCAGTTGATGGACATTTGTAAATTGGAAACTTGACCTTCACTGTCAAACATTTCTTCCCTTTTAGAAACTCCTTCCCAATTTTCTTGGGTGGGAGATACAGGAATGCAGTCATAGGAATCTTATGATGGTGGGAGCAGAAATTTCACGTGGATTACAAAAGACTCTAGAATCCTTTTTAAAACTTATTCTGGTCACATGATGACACTCTCCGGAATCGCTTAAAAAAAAAAAAAAGCCTATTCTGATGAAGAAGTACTAAAAGGAATGCTTGATCATGAGATTGAAGACGTTTTGCAAGTTTCATTGTTGGTCAGAGCATCAAGATTTGTCCTCTTGTCCTTATGTGCCCCCTTCTAATTATTGCTTTCCTCCATTGGCTGCATGTTTTTTTCTTCCAGGAAACAAATTCAGCAGAGCACAGCAAATCAGGTGTATGCAGCTGGGACTAAGTACCAGTGAGCACTAATTCAGGATACTCTGCTAATGTTTGAGTAGGTAATTGGATGTATACAGGAGAATTAACTGAGGATTTGAAACTTCTCATTCCGAAGTATCATTCAGGGACATGTTTATACAATTGTCATGTTTGTGCTTGACAAGTGCTTGGTGGCTCAAGATTGGAGATGTAAGAATTCAGATATATAAACAGACATGTAAATACCCAATAAATCAGACAAGAAATAAGATTCCTAAGCAAACCAATACACAAATGCAAATATATCCAAAGTACTTAACATTTCTTATAAGCTTTTCTTTAAGTCTAAGTTGGTTTCATATCCTTAGATTCTCTGAATCCAGGGCAGTGTTTATTTGCAATTTAGTAATAATAATATAAATACAAAATACTTTCAAAGATAGACAGATGTAGCAGTTATGAAAGCCATGCGATGCAAACACAGAATGAACTCATACTACAGTTTTGTTTGTTCAAAAGTCCTGGGAATCAAAGAAAACTAAACAGATAAATTGGCCAACTGCCTTAGTTTTTGAGTGCTATCATAACAAAAAATACCATAAATGAGTTGCAATAAGGAACAGAAATTAATTTTCTCACAGTTCTGGAAGTGTCTGAATCAGGGTCTTGGCCGTGTTGGCTCCTTCTGGTGTCTGTCAGCAATCCTTGACATTCTTTGCTCGCAGACAAGTCCTCACATGACATCTGTCCCCTCCTCCTGTGTGCTTGTCCTTTCTATTCTGATGTGTTTTGGTCAGACATCACTTAGAAAAGACTAGGTTTAGGACTCACCCTACTCTGGTAGGGCCTCATTAACAGAACAGAAGAAAACCCTAGTTTTCTAAGGGTAGCATTTCCAGGTAGAAGGATTTGATTTTCACATATCTTTTGAGTGGCACAATTAAATTCTTAACACTAATTAAAAACACCCTCTTGAAAATAGAAAGAGGAACTCCTGAAGGACAAGAAATGATGAAACTAGAGGTAACAGAAGAAAGATTGAGTTTCCACTTTTAACATTGTGCATTTTTATATTATATAAACATTTTACACGACACAACCGTGGACCATTTTTAGAATTTACAGAAATACATTAGAAAAAAAGATATTTTAAATTGAATAAAAGCAAGGCAAATATGAAAAATAATCGCATCTTGGTGGATTGAGTGACTTCAGGCAATTATGGATGAGGAGTGGGAGGAAATGCCATTTAGTTTGTCTTCTGTTATTTGTGTGGTTTTAGTTATGATTGATAGTTTAGTATCTATCTTTGATCCATTTTTAGTTCATTTTTGTATAGTGTGATGTTTGAATCCAGATCCTACATTTTACTGCAAATGGATATCTGGTTTTACCACTCACCACTTGTTAAAGAGCAATCTCTTCGACATTAAAAGACTAAAGTCTTTTGTCAAAGGTCAGCTGCCCATATTGAATGCATTTACCTCCAGGTTCTCAGTTCTGTTCCATTGTTCTATCTGTCTGCCATTGTACCAGGGCCAGTTCTTTTGACTATGGTAACTGTGTAGTTGGTTTTGATGTGTGAAAGTGTGAATCCTCCTATTTTGTTGTTATTCTTTACTAGTGCTTTGCTCATTGGGGTATGTTTCCTTTCCATAAAAAGTTGTTCCTACTTATTCTACCTATTTAGAGAGCAATGATGGAATCTGGATTGGTATTGACATTTTCACAATGTTAAGTCTTCCTACTCATGAGCATGGTATCTTCCAGCTAGACCACGCCTCATGGTTTTTTTGAGTAGTGCTTTATCATTTTCTATGTGTAGGTCTTTTGTTTCTCTGATTAGATTTATTTCTAAGTATTTAATATTTGACGTGTCCTTTGTAAATAGTATTATTTTCCTGATTTCCTTTTAAGAGCTCTCTTTGTTGGTGTAAAGAAATCCAACAGACTTTTGTATGGTGACTTGTACTCTGTCACTATGCTGGATATTTCAATCGGCTCCTTTGGGGTTTTCTACATATGGGATCGTATCATCTGCAAGTCTATTTGTTTTACCTCTTCTTTGCCAATTTGAAATCCTTTTAATTTCCTTTTCTTGTTTATAGCTTTGGATAGGCTTCCAGTATATTAAATAGGAGTGACTGGTTACCATTCATTCACAAAGGAAATGCTTCTGGTTTTACACCATTGAAAGTAATGTTGACCATTGCTTTTACATAGATGCATTTAATAATGTTGAAATTCCCCTTTCATTCTTATTTTGTTGAGTGTTTTTATCAGGAATTAGTATTGTATTTTATCAATATATTTTCTGCATTAATCAATATGATCATATGCTTGTATTAAAGAATCCTTGCACATCTTATACAAATCCCACTTGAATGTGACCAATTTTTTTTTCTCTTGGACTACTGAATTCTATTGGTTAGGGTTTTGTTAAGAATTTATGCTTCTGTGTTCACGAGGGATATTGGGCTATACTTTTCTTAGTGATGTCTCTGCCTGGTTTTGTTTTCAGGGTTATACTCACATCAAAAAATAAATTTGTTTTTTCCCACCCCTCTGACATTTTCATAGTTTCTCTACTCAAGCAGTTGAACACAGTGCCAGCTAGTCTCTGAATGTTGGGTAGAATTCACCAGAGAAGTTTCTGAGGACAAACTTTTATTGTTGATGGGAATTTTATAATGTCCTGATAAATTTCTTTTTTTATTCTGAATCTATTCAGATTTTTCTAGTGTAGTGCTAGTTTAAGTAAGTACTGGTTGAGTTTTAGATTTGCCAGTGATTTGTTGATTTTATTAATCCTATGAAAGAATCAGCTTCTTGTCTTATTTTTGTTTCATTATTTCTACTTCAATATTTATTAATTCTTTTCTTATTGACAGTGTTGGCTTATTCCGCTCTTCTTGTCCTAGTTGTTGGAGATGTTGGGTTAAGGTGTTGATTTGGATTCTTTCCTCTTTTTAGTATGTTTTTATTGCTATGAGGTGCCCTCTGAGCACAGTTTTTGCTGTGTCCCAACCCAAAGGTTGATGTGTTGTGTTTTCATTCTTGTTTGATTCAAAATATTCTTTCAATTTCATCTTTTTTTCCTATTACTCACTAATATGTTAGCAGGTGTTATTCAGTTTCCATGTATTTGATTTTACTTTCTTGATCTTCCTATTTTTGATTTCTAATTTAATAGCACTGTGATATGAGACTATGCTTTGCTGTATTTTGATGTTTTTAAATGTAGTGAGGCTTATTTTGTAGCTAAACATATGATCTATTCTGGAGAATGTTCCATGTTTACCGGAAAAGAAGATATATTGTGCTGTGGTTGAGTGGCGTGTTTTGTGTGTGTACATGAAGTCAAGTTGGTTGATTGTGTTGTTTTGTTCTTTGCTGAATTTCTTCCCAGTTGCTCTGTCCTTCATCAAGAGAGGTGTTTTAAATTCTCATGATGTCATTTCAGAGTTGTCCATTCCTCTCTTCAATTCTATTAAGATTTGAATGATATATTTTAAGGCTCTTTCATGGGGTGCACACATATCTATTATGTGTTTTCCTGTTCTATTGACCCTTTAATCATTACATGCCGTGTCTCATGTTTGTTTTTTCCTTAAAGTCTATTTTATTAGAAATTTATAATTCTACTCCTGTTTTTTTTCCTTTTCTGTTAGCTTGATATGTTTTCTACCCTTTGATCTCTAGTCTATTTTTGTCTTTATGTCTATGGTGTATCTCTTAGTAGACAGCATATTGATGAGTCCTGTTTTCTTATCCATTCTACTACATACTATCTCTTGGCAGGGCCCCAAAGAGTTTATTCCTGGAACTAGCACCCTGGCCTCAGCCACCATGGGATCCAGTACAAACTAGTCTAAGTCAGGTGCCCTGACTCCAGAAAACATCTGGGCCATCAGCACTCCATCCAGAACCAGGAATCCCCTCCATTACCCCTCAACTCCCACCTTGTGAGTATTTTGTCTGATAGAGGGCACTGACCCATACCAGCTTCTTATCTACCTAACATTCATTCCATTTACTCTACTTCTCTAGCCTTTCCCAGAGGCTGAGGGTTCTAGAATCGTAATTCATATCTATTTCACTCCATCTCTCGCGTCTTTGTGGCAGAGAATCTGTACAATGTGTGTCTGCCATCTTACCCACGGCCTTTAACCCGTGATTCACTCATTGAACTTTACACACAAAGTGAAAATCAAAACAAACAACTCCTGCCTTTTTTATTATTTCAGCACCTTTGAGGTAGGTTTCTGTAAGCTACTACCCATCATCTAACAAACGGGAACCTGAAATGATGCAAAGTAGAGCCCCATAAGGGAGGCATGGGTAGGATTTAGTGTTTAGTCCTGGGCTGGGTAAATTTGAAGTAAGGCTTTCAAGTTGGGAAACGGGTTGGGTTTTGGCAGCGCTCATGACATAGTCGTTTCTGATTGGTGAGCACAGGGAGCCGAAGGAGATGAAGCAAGTCGTTTTGAGAAAGCTGGTAGTATTGATAAGTAAGCAATTTGTCTTGTCTTCGGAGGAGCCAGCATTTCCTGGAGTGAATAGCTGTCATTTTGGCTTGTTGTCAGTATTGTTTACCATATGAAACAGAAAGTACACTGGATTCCAGGATTGCTTAAGGCAAGGACAGAAACATATTTTGACTTCAGTTATCAGTATTACATTTTAATCACGATTAATTTTTTTAATCTATTGGCATACAGCATGACAAAGTGACATTGAGTCATATGGTGACAAAAGTACTCTCTGTCTTTTAATAATTTTATTGTATCAAGAAGAAAGTCATTTCTGCCCCACTCATCTACATTTATATTCCATCCAAACTCATCTTGCTACTTTGGGTATTTAAAAAAATACTCCACTCTCACCGAGACAGGTCCGACTCATAGTGACCTTCTACAGGGTTTCCAAGTCTGTAAGTCTTTAGAGGAACATACAGTCTCCTCTTTCGCTCTCAAAGTGGCTGATGAGTTTGAACAATAACCAGCCTTGTGGATAGCAATTCAGTGCTTCCAGGACAGTTGGATTTAACATTTTGGGATGTATCACTAGTATTTCCCAGTGGGAATTTACCTTTGCAGAGTAAAGCAGAGTTTCAAATTTTCCAGTCTGCTATTGTCTCATTTAAAACTGCAGAAATTCAAACTGTGAAAGTTGGGTTAATGAAAGACATTTAACAAATAATGAATTCTGAATAAAATCAATCACATTTCCATATTTCTGGAATTCTGAATTTCTTTTACTCAGTGCCCTTTTTTATTTAGAAAAAAAATGATAAGTCAAAGACAGAAAAAAGCTCAAATAGGGGTTTCTTTTCTTTTTGTAGAAAATAAAAATCTGGTGCTTTTAATTCCTGAATGTCTACAGATTTTCAGGCCCATACTCCTATTTTGTGAAATAAATTAAATTCTATCAATGCCGCTTTAATGACATAAATCAAATTCTCAGTGGGGGACAAATTTTGTGTTACAGTGTCTTTCAGGGATGGGGGTGCTTCTTTCAATTTTATTAGCAGAAGAAAGAAAAAGTTGAATTCCGTGGAAAAGACTGTAGATTCCAAAAGTTCACTTTTATTTCATATTGTGGTTGTGAAAGCTACATTGCAATTGCAGCCTAAGCAGAAATAATCCCCATATGGATACTCTTTAGAAAACCCACACTACCGCCATCCCCAAGATAAAACAATGTCCTTCTGACTCCAATGATATTGGAGGAATGCCCCGATTGTGTAAGGATGAACTCCACCCTTCTCCAGAAGCCCAGGAAGATTCCTTTCCCCCTCAGGGCATGACTCTTGGTTTGGGAAAATCCAAACTCATTATTGTTAAGTCAATTATAACTCCTTAGGACCCGGTCTGTCATGGAGTTCCAAGACCTTAATCTTAAGAGGCAGACTATCCAGTCTTCCCCTGAGGAATAGCTGGTGGGTTCAAACCATGGATGAAGTAGTACTCTACTGTGGTAGCACCGTCACAGTGAATAGATCTTTGTTTTCTTGCTTCCGCACACTGCGGGTGCGTGACCCTACAGGAACCAAGCTTCTGTCAAGTCATGCCATGATGATGAAATAGGAAAAGTCATTTTTCCTACCCAGTTTCCTTACCTTCAGACCTCAGTGACCCATTCTGTATTCACTCTGGTGACCAATGGCGCCTTTACCGCAAGACTCCAACAATCTCTGAGGCTCCTTGACAGGGGGCGTTCTGGCGGTGGGAGGTGCATCTCAATCAGTGAAAACATCCTTTGGTTTTGCTGTTCTTTGTCCCCTCGATTGTGTTCCAGAACCAGGAGTGGACGCCGTTGGACCTGGAGCATGTGCTGACCTGAACTGCACCCCAATCCTAGCTCTCAGGATGTGCTGGGTGTAACATTCCCTAACCCTGCCTGTCTTAAGTGGACGTCGGGGGTCTCGTAAAAATGTGCTCTCTTCTGAGCAAAACCGCCTTTGCCCTACTTAATTTTTCCTTATTAAGGAGAAGAAAGAAAGCAAGAAAAACAGTGTTTGCCCACATTTGCGCTGTCTTTGCAAATAAAATAACAGAGTCGAAGACACTCTCTTCATCCTCCTTCAACGCCCATCTCTCCATCAATCCATTCCTTCTGAGACATAGGGGCGGGCTTTCTAATTAAACTCCGAAGCAACCCCAGAGCCAGAGGGCCTGGCGCCCCACAGGACTGTGGTGAGCAAGGAGGAGTGCTTGTCCTCTCACCTCTCCTCTGGACAATTTCAGAAGCTTGTATCAGCATCAGTAATTCTAATAGGCCTCAATGGTAGTTCAGTGATCGGATTCTTCACTTTTACTGATTTTTTAAATTTTGTGTTTGTTTAAGATGAACTTGTTACTAAAGACTCCAAGTCCATTTCTATTTTACTTTTCTTCTTCTTTTTTAAGCCACTGTAACCACTATTTAGGTTTGAAAGATAAGGAATATGGAGGGATTTTTTAAAATTTAAGTTTTTAAAAAGAAACATACTATCCGGTACATAACTCCCTTCCCCCCCCCCCCCATGAAATCAACAACAATAGCCTCTTTAACACCTTCTCTTTTTGTCCCACCTCTTCCCTCCCCTGTCCTGGTTCCCACCCGAGGCCAGTATCTATGTGTTGTCTATTGGTGTATAGACCATGCTTTTCTCTTCTTTGTTTTTCATTATAACGATAGTAATATTAAATGCTTATCTTTGGAAGATGGAGTTTGCTAAGCATAATGTTCTCTACATTTGTCCGTGTCCTGTGGCCTTTGAGAGTGATCATTGTCTTTTATGGACGCATGAAATCCCCTGGTATGAATGTCCCAGAGCTTGTTTATCATTCCTCTAGAGTTGGGGTTTTGGGTTGTTTCCATGTGAGATTGCTGCAATAAACAGAGGTGTAGATAGGTCTGTTCCTGTTACATTCTTAATTCTTATCTTTGAAAGGATCCCTGGTGTCACTATGGACTAAGCATTGGGCTATCCACCACAAGGTGGGTGATTCAAATCCACCAGTCACACCGCATGGGAAGGTTGAGGCAGTTTACTGACATAAAGATGGACAGTCTTGGGAGATCCTTAAAGGGGGCTCAATGGCAGTGATTTTGGCTTAGTGATGCAGGACACTGGGGCTTGATTCCTAATCAATACACCTTATGCGCAGCCACAGCCTGCCTGTCCATAAAGGTGCACGTGTTGCCAGCATACTGAACAGGCATCAGTGGCGCTTCCAGACTAAGACAGACTAGTAAGAAAAGCCTGACTACTTCAGGAATCAGCAGCGCAAACTCCATGCAACACACAGGTCAATGGATAAGGCTGACAAGGTGGGATAGTGTTTCCTTCTGTAGTAATATGGATCACGATTAGCCATGGGAGCCAAGTTCTTGGCTGGTAGGAAGAACCTGGCAGGTGAAAGGAGTTCATTGCTACATTTAATACAACCCCAACAGTTAGCACTAACAGGCGATAAATCCTTCTGGAACATAAAATTTGGACTGTGAATACATACCCATAACAAAAATAAAGCAGGCAAAAACATCAAAAAGATACCACTCAGCTGAGAAGAGCCAATGCTCTTCAACGTATTCATCATGAGGTATGGTCTCCAGGACATGGACACTTTTGTGATTTGTTCTATTTCCCTTCTCTTCCCTTCCTGGGAACAGCTGGACCAAACGCCTGCCACCTTTAGCCTGAAGCATGCCAGCTACGTTCTCTCTCTCTCTCCCACCCCAAGCCCTCGCGCCTTAGGGCCCCTATTGGGGAACTCTCTCTCTGGTTCTCTGCCCATTGGCTTTGGAGCCAAATGGCGAGTCTTTCCTCCAAGTAGCAACCGTGACCTCAGTTCAGCAGCTGGCAGATAAAACCTGACCTGGATTTCTGAGAAATTCTGTCTTCTCATCCTAATTTGGCAGCACCCGGATATTCTAAACTCGCGGCTCGATAGTGTAGAAAGAGAGAGTCAGCAGCTTGCATCTGGACGCTCACTTGGAAACCAGAAAAAGAGCTGAAGTCCCAGCTGGCAGGGGAAAGCCAAGCCAAGGTCACGGGATCGGCAAAGGCTTAAAAGAGCACGCCTCGTTCACCCCACACTCACCTGCAGCTCGCTGTGCAGCGTGCGCTGAATTGGACTCGCCCGAGCTGCACCGCGCCCTCCATTGGCGCAGGACCCCCTAGGCACCCGGGCACTGGGTGCAGCTTCTCTGGAATGCTGAAAGCTGGGTGAGTGAGGGGTTTGGGTGTAAAGGGAATGTAGGGGAGAGAGCTGAGGGAAGGTATATAGGTGTGAGTCGGATTGTTCCTACTGAAGGTTTTGGACAGGTGGTGTGCCCTAAACTTTGGGCTCTAAGGAATGTCGCCAGGAAGGGACACTGTGGCTTTGAAAGGCTGCTTGGCTTTTAGAGCTGGAAAGGACCCAGGAGCAGTACTTTTGGAAGTGCAAAGTCCCCCTCACCTGGAAACCTGTTAGAAATGCACATTTATGAGCCCCACCCCAGCCCTACTGAAGGGGACCTTGGGGATGGGGCCGTGAAGGTGTGTGTTAAGAAGCCCAGGCATGATACTGAGACAACTCAAGTTGTAGAACCACTATCCTAGGGGCCTTTTAGTCTAACTGTTCTGCTTCTAACGTTGAACTGGGCTCTTAGAGACTTCCTCCAAACAGCATTCCCACGGTTTGAAGAGATGTTCCCCAATCCCTATGTGTACCAAGGAGCCCTGGGCAGAGCCTAACCATCTTCTGCTAACTGAAGTGTTGGGAGATCCAGCCCACCTAGAGGCACCTCAAAAGCAAGGTCTGACGGTCTTCTTCCCAGACTCAGCCATCGAGCACCCAGTGGCACACAGTCCTGCTCTGCCACACTGACGGTGTCTTGAATTGGAGTTGAGTGGTTGGCACTGGAAAACTGGGTGCGAGGGTCCAGACCGGCTTCTTTCTGAGTGAAGTGGGGAGTCTGTGAGCTCTCAGGAGCTCCAAGCAAGTGGCAGATGGTTTCTTTGATTCTGTTCTTGGTAGTTGGGTGTAGTCCTTTAGCCCTCATATATATTTTGTGTTTCTGTCCTTTAGTGCGGTTGTTATTAACCCAGCTTGTCAGATAACTAGATGCTTAGAAAGAAGTGTGCTTACTGTGTGAATTACCAGACAAGAATCCTTCGGACAGATCAGACACAGTTTTCGATCTTTGGGCTGAAGTTTATGAGGCTACAATGGATAAGTCCAGTGAGTGGGAATCACGAAATTTATTAAGAGTCAAAGTAAAAAAGAGCAATCCTTCACCTTCCCTGCAGTGGGGCCATAAGGTGGGATTCACCCAGTGTAGCATGGTGTCGATCTTGGTGTCAACGCCACCTCACTCCTTAGTAATGATTATTATCAATATTAATCACCGAAGATGTGATAAATGCAGTTATGCCATACTAAAATGTAATTGTCTAGATTAAATACCACCAACAAAATTATTTCGTAAAATCTTCCTACGTTGCGTTATAACATTACTAGTCACTGAACGGAGCGGCCTTTGTTGTTCTTGCTCTTTCCCTTTCATTACTACTTCATTCTCCAAAAAAAAAAAAAAAAGAGGTTATTGATACAGGTTCACAGATACTACCTATCACAATATTGCAGCTAAGACTTCCAAAAATTTGACGGAATCAGCATCTCTAAAACGCCCAGCAGCAACGAGGACAACAAGGTGTGCTCATTGCACATGCGATGAAACTACACGATTCACAGTGTCATTGGAATTGAGCAATAATGACAATCCTGTGTGCATTAAAAGGCTCCAGATGTAAATTAGCCCAGTTGTCACCTTGTATGCATATTCATACAGGTAAGCTGTGCTCGCCAATGCAGGTTTTGGGTTGCACATACAGGGAAATGTTTATTAAAAGTGTGGAATTTCTGCTGAGACGCTACACACAAAAAATTATAGACAGTCATTTTCCTGTTACCGCCTCCGAGGGGGTCACCTGCTTTGGTCTGTCCACTCTACTGATGCCTTCTCTCATGCAAATCCTAACAAGAAATACATCACGATGGGAAAGCCCCTCAGAACATGCAAGATTGTTGTGTAGACCCATGCTCTGCTGTTCTTCATTCCTCATGGTTGGACCACTCCTTTATCACTGCTGAGAATCTGGGACCCCGACTTACTAGACATTTGATGATGGAAGTTTTATGAATGATTTACTATAGTTGTTTCTCTGTTACTGTTACTCTTTTGTTTTTAGTTAATAGTGGCTTTCAACCTGACATTTAAATTTAAATTAAGCTTGACCTGAAAGTAAGATAAGTATTAGGTGAAGATTTATTACCGATTCATTCTTGAGACTCTGGAGCCAATCTCTTAGTAGATATTTCTCATTTCCCCTTCTTTCAACGATAAGACATATGGTCTAGATGTGGCCCTTGATAGCATTCATGCCAAACAATCTCTCCGGAGTTCCCCATCTGCTGCCTGGTTACCATGTTGAATCAGTATGTTAAGGCAGAGAAAAATTCAAATCATTGGACATATATTTAGTTATATAAGTATGCTTTAAAGGAAACTTTCAAAAAGCCTTGTTCAGAGCTTCAAAGGCTAACCACCTTGTGTTTGAAAACAACTTTGGATATGTCAGTATCATCGGGAGCCGATGCTAGGAATGTCATGAACCTGTGAAAATGAAGTTTGCCACAGTAAATCTCTCTCTCTCTCTGAGCTACACACAAAGCCTGTCCCCAGGAAATCAGCGGGCATACGCGGAGTGCCCTTTTAAATGAGTGCCAGGTGTACAAGGTACGTCCTGTCTTTATGGTCTTTCATGTGTGTTTTCCTCTCCCAGTTCAAATCACCCTCCAAAAGGGGAGTTTTCACTCTGAAACATCTAGGCAGAACCTTCTAGCTCAGCCCCGGGAGGGCCAGGATTGATATGTTTTAGCGTTTCTGTTCTCTTTGACAATGTCTCTGTCCGTCTCCAGGAGCGTGGCTCCTGGGCCTTTCTTGGTAAGTGGAGAGAAGGGGGTGGTGAGCATTGGGCAAAGCTGACACCTAAGATGATACACCACATGTGTACCCGCTTCATGAAAGAAGGCCACCTGAGGATCTCTGTAGCTGCTGGCTTGTTTGTTTTTTAAATCACTTTGACAGTGTCATATGGGACTGCTCTGGACACCTGTGGGCTCTTTGAAATCTCATCCTTCAAACCACTCCTTCAGAGTAGATTTTGAGACAAGACTTGATCTCTGAAGGGCCGGTGGCAATCTGCACAATATCTGATGGTACCAGGTGATCCATTAAGCTCTCCCTCTCTTTGCATGGAACAGCTCACTTGGTTAATTCACTGTTATCTTTGGATGGTAACAGCAGACGCTCCTGGATCATGGCATTGGAGTCAGAGCTCCACCACCGCAGTGCAGTGGAGTGGGAGAGAACATGACCTCTGCATCAGGGATACTGCAAACCCATGGACAAGCCGTGCTGTCTCTCTGAGCCTGTTGCTTCAACCGTATCGTGGGTGGAGTAATGGTTTCCTTGCAGAGGTGTCATGAGAATCAGAGATGTGTGGGAAGAGCTGGTATCTCGTGAGCATGCATGTTAGCCATGATTGTAGAGCTAACCTCCTAGAACAGTCTTTGGTTGAAGGTCACAAAACAGAAACACAAGTCTTGGCAAATCACAACTCAATAACACAGTACACATGAAGATTGCCAAAGAAGGGTCTTCTCAGAGATCCTTAAGGAATTGCATCCGAGTTATCTAGTATTGTTGTAACAACCAAAAAATGCAGTGGGTGAGTGGCTTTAGAGAAAATGAATTTAACAGATATCTCCCAGTTTGGGAGGTTGAGAGCTGGAATTCAGGGCATCTGCCTGCCAGGCCATTCTCTCTCTGCTCTGAGAAGATAATTTTTTTGTGTATTTCAGCTTCTTGTACATTTCTTGGCATTCCTTGGCTTGGAGACAGATCCTTACATGGTGTCTTCTCTAGATGTGTATAACTCTTAATTATTATTATCAATTATTTAAATGACAAGTAAATTATCATTTAATTATTAATTATACTTATAACAATTATTTTAATAATCTTTGTGTCTTTTCCCCACTTTTGTAAGCCATCACCCTGTTGCGGTATAGTCTTATTAACATGAAGGAAGAAAGACTCCTATTTCCCAGATGTATTGATACAGAGGTTAGGACTTAAATGCATCTTTGGGGAGCACAATTTAATAACAAAGACAAACGTAACTTATAATGATCTTATCTTTTATTCACCAGTTGTTTCTTTGTACCTGGATGTTGCTAAGCTCTTTGAATATACATCTTGACTGTCACTTTCTAGAGATTATTATAGCAATTATGATTAGGTCCAACTATAAATAATAGTGAACCCAAATAATAGTAGTTTAAACAAAGCATCGACTGGTTTTTTCCCCCTCATGCAACAAGAAATACAAAGGTAGACAGGACTGACTGATGAAGGGGCACACTGAGTCTCAGTAGCCCAGGCGTCTGACCATTGTTCTCTACGTTCATAGCATGTAGCTTCCATGTGGAAAATTGTCTGACAGCTGACGATGACTGCTGGAGCTCCATCCACTATGTCTGTCTTCTAGGCAGAAACACAAGTAGTGCAAAAAGCCCTATTTTTTAAGTTGGGTCAGCTGTTTTCTGCATCGACTTCACTGACTCCTGCTGCTGTGGTTAGGTGCCACTGAGTTGTTCCTGACTCACAGCGACCTCGGAACAGCACAACGACACACCCCTGGGCCTGTGCGACTCTCACAACGATTCTTACGTTTGAGGCCATCGTCCCGGCTGCCGTGTTGAGCCATCTTGTCGAGGGCTTTCCTCTTTTGTACTGCTCCTCCACTTTACCGAACAGGATGTCCTTCTCCAGGGGCTGGGATCTCCTGAGAGCATGCATAAAGTAGACGTGACAAAGTCTTGCCACCCTTGACTCCAAGGAGTGTTCTGGCTGTACTTATTTCAAGACAGATGTTTGTGTTTTGGGGCAATCTACGGTACTTTCGATATTCTTCTCCAGCACCACAGTTCAAACGCATCAACTTTTCTTCAGTCTCTCTTCCTCAGTGTCCAACTTTCCCAGGCATAAGAGGTGATTGAAAATGCCGTGGTTTGGGTCAGGCGCACCTTAGTCCTCAAAGTAACATCCTTGCTTTTCAGCACCTTAAATAGGCCTTGTACAGCAGATTTACTCAATGCAGTGCCTTGTTGGATCACTTAACTGCTGCTTCCATGAGCATTGATTGTGGTTTCAAGAAACATGAAATCCTTGACTATTTCAATCTTTTCTCTGTTTATCAAGATGTTGCCTACTGGTTGAAAAATGAGGATTTTGATTTTCTTCACACTGAGTGTAATCCACAGTGAAGGCAACAATTCTTGATCTTCATTAGGAAGTATTTCAAGACCTTGTCACTTTCAGCAAGCATATCTGTGTATCACAGGTTGTTAATCAGCCTTCCTCCAATCCTGATGCCTAGTTTTCATATATTCCGGCTTCTCTGATTATTTGCTTAGCATACCGATTAAGTAAGTATGGGGAGAGGATACAACTCTGAGGTACTTTTCCTGATTGTGAACCATTTGGTATTCCCTTGTTTTGTTCCCACAATTGCCTCTTGACTTATGTACAGGTCTCCTGTGGGCCCAATGAGTGATCCTGGAATTCCCGTTTTTCTCAAAGGTATTCCTAGTTTGTTATGATCCACAGAGTTGAAGCCTTTGCATAGTCAGCCAAACACAAGTACACTTCTTTCTGGTATCCTCTGCTTTCAGCCAAGCTCCAGCTGACCTCAGCCATGATATTCCTTCTTTCACTTTTTCTTCTGAATCTGGTCTGAACCTCGGGACCCTCCCTGTCATTGTACTTTTGCAATCATTGTTGGCTGATCTTCAGCAGAATTTTATTTGCATGTGACATCAAAGCTACCACTCTATACTTTGAACATTATGCTGGCTCGATGGGTTTCTTCCTGTCAGTTGACCAATTAGCTGTCTTCCAGATTTCTGGGAGTAGATGAGTGAGTGCTTCTAGTGCTTCATCAGCTTGTTGAAACATTTCAATAGATAGTCCATCAATTCCTGGAGTCTTCATTTTGGTTAATGCTTTCAGTTGGGTTCCTGAACATATTCTACATCATGAAATGGTTTAATGTTGACTAGGTATTTTTGGTACAGCGGTTCGATATATTCTTTCCATCTTCTTTTGATGCCTCCTGTATCATTCAATATTTTGCCTGTGATAGGTTTTGGGGGGCCAACATGACTCTCATAGGAACAGGTGGGTGGAGGTTAGTCTATCAATCAGGCCGGAGATTGAGTGGAGGACAACTGGGACAAATAGCTCTTGAAGCCAGCCTCTTCCTCTTTTCCCCGGTGATCGGACCAGTTCCCTGCTGTCTGAGTTAGCTGCTCTGCACTCCCTGTGGGCCGAGCCAACCCGTGGATCATAGCGGCTCTCGTCCCCATGCTGTGCATCGCTATGCCTTGAGGCTTCTTCATGACCTGCTTTGCCACACTGTTGTGCCACTGGCCTCTGCTACACCTCGGCATCTCATCGTCCTGCTGCCTGTGGGCTGACAGTTTGTCGTGCCTGTGGGCAGACTCCGCACCTCCTGCCAGCCACTTTCCTGTCTGCTTCATTGACCTTGGACCAGCTGCCGGCAGGAGTAGGAAGGTCTGCAGTATATTACCTGTCCCATGAAATTGAGTTGAACTGAGCCCTCTGTACTGCTGTGTGGACTAATTAGCTGCTGTATTCCTTCTTGTCATATAAACCTATCTATCTATCTATCTATCTATCTATCTATCTATCTATCTATCTATCTATCCTGGTTTTGTTTCTCTAGAGAACCCTAACGCGTTGCCCATAGAACTTTTCCTTGATTGATTTCAGTTTACAATATGCTGATCACGTTCTTCTGGTTTGATTTTCTAACCAGGCCTTTCCACATTCCATGATAAGATTTTACTTTGTTTTCCTGAACTGCCCTTTTAAATTTTCTATTAAGTTATTCGACGTCATCATTTCTCCCATGTGCCTTAGCTACTGTCTGTTTAAAAGAAAGTCGAAGAGTCTCTTCTGATATCCACGTTGACCTTTTCTCTCCCCCCCATATTTTTAATAACCTTTGCTTTCTTCATGTATGATAGTACTTGATGTCATTCCACAGTGTATCAGGTCTGTCATTGATGTTTACTTAATACACCAAATCTGTTTTTTGAAATGTTCTCAAAATTCAGGTGGGATAACCTCAAGGTTGCATTTTCACTTTTGTGGACTTGTTTTAATTGTCTTCAACTTCAACCTGAACTTACTTATGAGCCATTGATGACTCACTTCACAGTCAGACCCTGGCCTGATTTTAGCTTCTGACAGTGGGCTTCTCCATGATCTCTTTTCCAATTTGATGTCCGTGTGTTCCATCTGTAGAAGTACATGTGCACTTTGTGTTGTTGAGAAAAGGTTTTTGCTATAAAAAGTCATTTGTCTTGCACAATTCTATCACACAACCTCCAGTTTAATTTCTACTACCAAGTCCCTATTGTTCAATGCTACTTTCTGCATGTATTTAATGGACTATCCCTAACTACGAAAAAGGACTTGGGAACGTGCTGTTGTAGAGGAGCACATTACTCTGTCCCTCCAACAGGGGGGTCTATTAGTACAGACCTGAAAGAAAGTGGAGACTGTCTGCCCCGGCAATATTTACAGGCTCAGTTCTACTCTGTCCTACAGAGAGGTTGAGTCAGAAGCAACTTGATGGGAGAGAATATTGAGTAATGGGTAAACAGCTAGCACTCTGTGCAACGTGCCTATTGGACAAGAAAGGCTCTTTGGTGAGTGGCAGGTGGCAATGTCGTAGCAAGTACTGTTGTGTGTGTGTATGCTTGTTGGGAAACGGGTGTATGGTAGATAATAACATGTCTCTGGGCATTGGTTTGAGGATATTCAGACACATAAAATAGAATAACTTGAGGTGTAACTAGAGTAATAATCGTTTCTCTGTGCAGACTTACCAAAAATGTGGGTCATAAAACCCAACACCCCCCCCAAAAAAAAACCAACCAAGTTCACTGCTGTCAAGTTGATCCCCACTAGTAGTGACTGAAAAGGACAGAGGTGAGCTTCCCCACAGGGCTTCAAATTCTGCAAATCTTTCCAGAAAGAGATTGCTATATGTGTTGGACAGGGTTCTCTAGAGAGACAAACCAGGTTGCTAGTAATTATATAAAAATATATTTATAAAGATAGATATATAATACAAGAAATGAACCATTAAATTATATACAGATAGATAATATAAGAAATTAACAGTTAAATTATAAAGCAGTGAGACACTAGCAGTCCTTTAAGGCTTGAGAGCCGCCAGTTGCCAGTCCCCTTCTGTAGAGAGAGCTGGGCTATATATATCCAGGCAGCAAACAGCAAGACAGGTCCCCAACTGTCATCAACTGTCGGTCCCCAGCTCCAGAGATGAACATTCCAATCGTGTGGGCTTAAAGGGACCTCAACTTACAGCGACACAGTCCACAGGCTAGGCATTCCACAGGTAGTGTACCCCTTTAAACTGAGGCATAGAACAAGCAAGGCGAGGCTCACCGAGCCATTTATCCCTCTGCCCTTCAGTTAATCCTACTTGTGTTTATTGGCCAGGCTGGCACAATAAACTATCGCACTATATTTTCCCTCCCAGGGAGCGGCTAGAGGTTTGAACTTCTGACCATTCTGTTAGCAACCAAGCTCTTACAAATTCAAATCTTACAGCAAAGCCACGAAGTTAATAAAAAAAGAAGTGTAGTTGTTTTTATTACTTCACTGATGAGAAAGTTGAAGCTCGGCCTTATTTAAGCCTTGCCCAAGACCACATGTCTGGTTAGTAGAGAGCGTCCTGTCGCTTTAATGACACCCAGCCTATCTTCTTAATGGAAAGGGGGCAGGCTGTAGACTACATGAAGGAATGATGACAACTGTGAATGGTTCATGTTAAGAAACGAATCTTTTGAAAGGAGTGATAATATCATCAGAGATTTCATCCAACAGAGTAATATCTCCATCTACTCTGGTTTAAATAAGCATTTCTCCAAGCACTAGCTGTGTGAACCTCGTCAAGACACTTAATATTCTTTCTGCTTCTGCCGTGCTCAAGGCTCACTGTAGTGCTCACCCCGTAAGAATAAAGAGCAAATATAACACCTGGAACTTAAAAGTGAACATGTAATGCTTACAGTTACAGAGAGGCCAGAAGGTGAGAATCAATGACAGTTACTAGCCTAATGGTTGATAAAATCCAGCCAAACAATAAAAAACAAGCTCACTGCTATTGAATCAATTCTGACTCATAGCGACCCTATAGGACAGGGTAGAACTGCTCTGTAGGTTTCTGAGACTGTAATTCTTTTTAGGAGTAGAAAGCTCCATATTTCTCCCCAGGAGCTAGTTGGTGGTTTCAACCTGCTGACCTTGTGGACCACAGCCCAATGAGTAATCACTACAAAGCTCCTACCTTGAGAAAATGAAGGTAATTGAATACAAAATAAATTGAGAAGAAAGCCATAGCTTTTCTATAAACTAGCCACAACCAGTTAAAAAATGTAATGCGAGGGAAATTTCTACTTTCAGCAGCAATGAATTACTCATAGCTGACAACCGTGAAGATGAAACATGTAGAACGCATATCTGTTGGGCACCTGCTGCCTCAGCTTCACTGTCCCCTCCTCCCCCACACGTTCAAAGGCCACGTAGAAAGGGGCAAGCACCAGAACGCATCGTATGAAAGACTACTTCCAACAGAACAGAAACAAACATATGTTGCATGAAAATCAAAGACTTCAAATTAGCTCAGGAAACAGAAGAAAATTTGCTCCAAACTCTCAAAGGTCTTAGAGAACAGCCAGTTATAGAAATCAAAGGCTCAAAGAAGAAATGCAGGCTATAGATGAAGCAAAGAACATGCCTGGTGGGATGGGGGTAATTAAAAGCATTGTAAAACTCAAACCCAAAGTGGAAGCAGCAGGACAGAAGTCTACCTTGTGGAAAACAGAGCTTCGAGGTGGAGAACAGCTTTGTGAAGAATTCTCACAGATGTCAGAGTACAAGGACCAACAGACACAATGATCATTTAAAAGTGGCCATAGGAAAAACGTCTGCAGAAGTGGGGTTTCTGAGAATAAAAAGAGAACAAAAGCGATTGAAAAACAGGTTTTAAGTATGCCGGTGTTCTTTGATCCCAATTTATCCATTCTCAGATGCACCACTGACTTGAAAATAGCTTGTGAGGAGTAAAATGGATAATACATTAGCTAAAGATGTCATTTCTATTTCTCAGTTTGAGAAGTATTAAAATGTGAAAAAAATACACCTTAGAATCGAGAAATGAAGAATTAGGTAAAACTTCTGGGAAGTAAAATGACAGTTGAATAGGCAGGTTGGACGTCTCATCGTGTAATAGGGGAGGAAAATGAAAGATTGGTGTGGTGATATTTGAGGACAGAAGATAAATTTTGAAAGCAGAAAAAGAACGTGAAAAACACGTGAGCTCATTCACATACATTTTCTCCGTAATACCAGGTTTTATAAAACACCGACTCTGTCACTGGAGACGTGATGAGAAGCGTAAGGGGAAAATGAAGGAATGGAGCCCCGGAATTCCACGGCGCTCGCTGATGCAACTGATGCCACAGCAGTAGCGCGCTCTGTAGTCAAAGGTCACGTCACACAGTGATCCAACTGTGGAGAAGTAATGAGGCCGAAGACTGGTGCCTGGGATGAAAAGCATGACAACCTTTTGAAAGGTCACCACCTTGAAACTCCTAGGGGGTCGCCATGGATCAGTAACTGATATGGTTTGGGGTTAGCGTGGTGTAGACGGTCGTCTATAAAGTAAAATCAAGGAAATGTTAGCGTACTTATTTTAGTCTTGGAGAGATTAGCTAGCCCAAAACAGAGACCACTTAGCAGATGAACCTTAAACTCCATATCATCAAGGAAAAATACATGTTTTCTTCAAGCAGGCATGCTGTTATTTGAAAATAGAGCATAGATCAAGTTACGAAGGAAAAGCCAAGGGATTAAAATTTCAGACAGGTCCTCGGCTGCAGTCTCTGACCATAATGCATAAAAACCAAAAGTAAATATTAAAAGTCGCAGCTATACCCACACGGAAAAGTAGAATTTCGACAAGGCAAACAAGATAAAACTGGAAATCTCCAGTCACTTAATAAATTTGCAACTGTAATTGACAAACTGTCTGGTCTATAATTATGCTGAAAAGGCTTGCCTATCAGAGGTGGTGTGTTTTAACCGTGGCCGCATGCAGGAAGATGAATTGCCTCGTAAAGCTTTCATTATGAAATAACATGAACAGAATAATAAAAAATAAAATGAACAGAATAAATAAGCTAATCATTCAAGAAATTTGCAAAATGAAACTAGGTCAAGTAGAATGGAGATAAAGACAGAAAATAGGGAATGAAGATAAAGAAAAATAACGGTTGATTAAAGCAAAAATATCTTTGGGTGGGGTGGGAGAACACAGAAAAAGCCCCAAAAGCAGATAACCTACTCACCCTTAACCAGAAACATAAAAGGAAATAAAACAAATGCATAATTCCAAAACCCAAAACCAAACATCAAACTCATAGCAACTCATAGAACAGAGTAATCTCAAAATCCAACGCTGTCTAGTCGATTGCGACTCATAGTGTCCCTATGACAGGGTGGACCAGCCCCGGTGGGTTTTAGAGAGGAATCTTTACAGGTGAAGACAGCCTGCTCTTCCTCCCAAGGAGCACAACACATAACCGCCCTGCCCCTGGAGCACAATTGCCTTTGAATCGCCACAAGAGCAGATAGCCTCTTCATTTCCCCATGGAGCAATTGGTGGGTTCAAACTGCTGATCTTGTGGCTAACAGCTCACTGGGCAGCTCATTAGAGATGAACCTTAGAAGGTAGAGAAAAACAAGAGAACGATCCATTTTACAATTAAAATGGGAAACTGTAGAAGCAAACATGAGTAATAACTTCAAATCTTAACCAAAGAAGCAATCACCACGCAATATGTTCTTGTAATTTATCTCACTGCGTAGAACACATGGAACATTTTGAACTGGCAAATGTTGTGTTTTCTATATTTAAAACAATAATATAAAAAAGAAGATAGAAATGACTTACAATGCCTGAAGGAACTGAGAATTTCTGAAAGCTCAACACTCTGACCTTGCTTGTCTAAGAAATCTTTTTGAAGCTCCCAATAAGAGACAGCTCCTCTGCATTTACAGGGTTTAAAAGCAAAGAGAAAGAAGGAAAATTTCCAAATAGTCTTTGTAATTACAAATCTGGCTCACACGAAAAAGAAAATGGTAGGCATTTCTTACTTACGATCAATGCTGCAAAATGCATGAATTCAATATTAGCAAGTAAACTCCCATAGTACATTGAGAAAAATAAAGTATAATCTGGCAGAATTTATTCTAGAAAGGGGAAAATGTGGTTTGATATTAAGAATCCCAATAAATTAGTCATTAGTATTTTATTATTGAAGTTCAACTTATTAGATTAGAAAAGGCAGAGATATTTGTTGCAGATCCTGCACAAAGTGTGAAAATGTAGTAGCAATTCGTGATTTTTTAAAATCTTAGCTTATCAGAAGAAGAAAGGATATTTTCTTAACAGGATTACATTACAAAACAAAGGCCTGCAGAGTCATGCCATTTTTCATAAGTGAGAGAGACTTGATTCTAGCTCCAGGACCTGCCGGATTCCACTCTAAAATATTTTGAGAGCTGGAGGAGACATCAGGGGGCTGCATGGGAAACGAACTAGAATAAACTGAACTTTCTGTGCTAAACTTTAAATACCCTTGTTCCAGACTGAATAACTTGAAACATTCGCTTGGGGTTCAAACTGAAATGTCGTTCGAGGCAGAAGCAAAAGGAACCCTTACTAGGGCACGGGCTTTCAGATCATTAGACCGTGTTCAGTTCAATCTTCACCCCTTTCGACAAAGCCTGCTATTTGCTAGTTGGGCCTCTGGACGGGGAACATTTTTATATTCTCCATCTGTTTCCACATTCATTCCTTTGGTCTTACATGCCCAGTTCTGTAGACTAAGAGTTTTGCCTTAGGGAACGGATGTTATGGAAACGATTGCTTTGTTCCTAACCCTGATGGCTTTGGAGGTAGTTTTGTTCTATCACTGAAGTTTTATTAATTTGTGTAGGTGTACCTTTCCAGTTGTTTTAACAAAAAAAACCTTCCTTCATATTTTTCTCATTAGTATTTTAAATCTGTACTGTATGTTAGGTTAATGACGCAATATTATTAATCATTATATGGAGGTTACTTATAATCTCATGAATTTACTATGCTGCTATGAAGTGAGCCATATACATATATATAGTCTTTTTTGGCTATATGTATTTTTAATCATTGTATTGGGGGCTCATACAAATCTTATCACAATACATACACACATCAATTGTGTAAAGCACATTTGTACATTCGTTGCCCCTCATCATTCTCAAAACATCTGCTTGCAGCTCATTTTTCCCCTCTCCCTCCCGGTTCCCCCCTGCCCCTCCCTCATGAACCCTTGATAATTTATAAATTATTATTTTGTCATATCTTACACTGTCTGACATCTCCCTTCACCCACTTTTCTGTTGTCCATGCCCCAGGGAGGAGGTTATATGTAGATCCTTGTAATTGGTTCCCCGTTTCCACCTTCCCTCCACCCTCCCAGTATTGCAACTCTCAGCACTGGTCCTGAAGGGATCATCTGCCCTGGATTCCCTGTGTTTCTAGTTCCTATCTGTACCAGTATACATCCCCTGGTCTAGCCAGATTTGTAAGGTAAAATTGGGATCATGATAGTGGGGTATGAGGAAGCATTTAGGAACTAGAGCAAAGTTGTATGGTTCATTGTTGCTACATTGCACCCTGACTGGCTCATCTCCCCCTGAGACCTTTCCCTAAGAGGATGTCCAGTTGCCTACAGATGGCCTTTGGGTCTGCACTCTCCCTCATTCACATGATACGATTTTTTGTTCTTTGATGCTTGATACCTGATCCCTTCGATACCTTGTGATCACACAGGCTGGTGTGCTTCTTCCATGTGGGCTTTGTTGCTTCTGAGCTAGATGGCTTGCTTGTTTATTTTCAAGCCTTTCAGACCCCAGACGCTATATCTTTTGATACCGGGGGACCATCAGCTTTCTCCATCACATTTGCTTATGCACCCATTTGTCTTCAGTGATTGTGTCGGGAAGGTGAGCACACAATGATGTGATGTTTTTACTTTGACGCCTGCAGCTAACGGTGCTGTCAACTAGTCCATGCACCAGAAAGTACACCAACTTAAGTGTGATCATATGATTTTTTAATAAAGCGCATGATCAGAGGAGGGGATTAGACATTAAATGATAAATTTTTGGTTTGCTAACGAGTTTGTAGTGAGAGACTTAATTCTATTTTGAGCTTTGGCATGAATTCAGCATCCATTTGAGTTCTTTCTGACGATTAACCATCAATGCAGTAAGCCTTGCCTTCAGGCAGAGTGTATTTAAAGTAGAGCATGAGTCTGCCAGCCAGCCCAAGGAAGGGTAGATTTGCCTTCGTGGGTTTCACAGGCATGTCCTTAATGGGGACTGGGGAACACAGTCATGATGAAAGTGGCCAGACAGACCAAGACTCAATCCTGTAAATTTTTTTCTAATTTGCAATGGCATTTGCATACCAACTATGGTCCCTTTCCCACTTTGGTAGTACCGCTTGCAACTATGTTGAACTGATCAGCCACCAAACATGATTTTGTGATGAGTTTCCATTGTTTTCTAGGTCTGGTAACTAGCAACGTGGGCCATGAATCCTTTGGACGCCTTTGTGGCTTCATGTGGATGGTCTCCCTTAGCCGGATATGTTGTCTTTGTCTTATTTAAGATTTTTAAAAGAGGTCTCTACCCACAAACTGGGGGGAAATTTTGGTCATGCTATATCCAAAAAAGTCTACAGAAAATTGTAACACCTTAATAAGAAAAACACAACTAAGCCAATTTACAAATGGGCAGAAGATACGAGTAGACAACTCACCAAAGATGACGTCCACGTGGTCAGCAATCATAGGAGTCCTAGGAGAAACATTTCACCATAATGAGGCACTGCCTCAGAGCCCTGGTGGTACAACGGCTAAGTACGTAACTACTCACCAGAAGCTCAGCAGTTTAAGCCCACTCAGGGGCTTTGGTGGAGAAAGGACTTGCTGATCTGTTCCTTTAAAGATTCAGAAAAAACCCAACTCCTCTTTGAGTCATTTCTGACCCGTAGTGACCCTACAGGGTTCTGAGAGAAGGCTAGGGCCGTCTGCTTCAGTGCATATTACAGGCTTAGAAACCCTGCTGAGCTGTTCTGTCCTGTCCCATGGGGTCATCAACTTGAACACCAATAACAGACTTTGAGAAGTGGCTCTTAAAGAGGGTCCTTATATTGACTGATGCGCCTGCACTTTATGACAACCAAAACAAAGTATTAGTCAAATACGTATACATTAACAAAAGATAGGTATATCGCTAAGCACATCTCATAATTTTCAACTAACTTGACTTTGAAACATGTAGCAAACAAGAATATAGACATACCACATGCCAGACAGCAGTTGCCGAGTTGGCAGTATCACATACATTTATAAGCAAAACTATGCCGTGAACAGTTCTTTACGTGACAATAAAGCATACCAATTCTAGGAGAACGTGACAGCACACAGGGTAGTTAGACCCATGGATTTCTGCTCTTTTCAGAGGAGACAGAAGCCAAAGGTCTCTCTGACTTCCCATCTGATGACTAAGAAGCTATGTGAGGCTAACTGTAGCTATGGTGAGCCTCCTCTGAATTCAAGGGTGGGTCAAGCCTCCCTCCTGAGATCGTTCATTGAAAGTAAACGCCTGAGGTCTCAAGATTCGCACTCTCATGGTCACACTGACACTGCAGCTGTTAATTCTTCTCCAGTGCTAAATAGATGTCTTGAGGCCATTCGTACCTTGCCATACTGCAGAGCTGATACATGACCAGCCTCAGCATCCTTTTATTTCTTCTTAAGAGAAAATCCTCCAGCTTCCAACCTTCCCTTACTTCTTTCTCCCTTGTCCTCTGAGACCTCACACAGGACCAGCTGCTGGTGGAGTGTACCTGTATGCATGGGACATTGCTTATGCAATTTCAGGGTACTTCAAACATAACGTTGAAGTGTCCAGAATGGCTGTTGTGCTTTGTTTGTGCGACTCTTTAGTAGCAATGGCTCTGCTCCTCCTAAGTCATTGACTCAGTTGATCAGAATTTCTTGAGAACTTGCTAGCTAGCGTGCCTTCAGTAGGGAAGTAGGGAGATGGAAGTGTTTCTCCACTCAAGAAGTGCATAGATTTGTGTGTGCGCGTGTGTACGTGTGTGTGTGCATCCCCATGTGAAGTGTGATGCTTTCCAAAGAAGAAAGTGGAATGTCAGTCCAGGACACCAGAGGAGGCCTGTGGCTCAGCCACACCCCTTCTCTCTGAGGAGCCGTGCTGTGGGAGAAACAAGAGACGTTCTAGCAGGGGCAGCAGAGTCATCCATCACGGACGCAGAAGATCAATCCACTCTACTGACAGGAAACCCCAGTGTGTCCTCCAGATGCTTCCAGAATTGAAGCCAATGCCCAAGGGAAGTTGAGGCCTAGACTTCAATTCCCCCTTCTGTTGGGAACTGCTCTTGTGCCACGAACATCTCTGGACCACAGAGCTTCAGCTGGAAATAAGTAGTTGATACATGTGCATTCAAATCCCTTGTCCAGCTGGAGAACGTAGCTCCTAAATCCTGCTTTCTCTATGAGAGCCCCATATTCTAGCCAGAGCCTCTTCTGGCCCATTAGTAACCCTTCCACCTGTGTAGACATCCTGACCAAGGGGTGATTAACATGGGCGAGTGAAGCGCAGGCAACGAGGGAAAGAAAGGACCGAAGGGGAGGGGAGCTGAAGTTTATTTCCAACCATCTTTCTATTGCTATCAAAGGAGAGGGAGCGGCATGGACGATTGCAAAACGCTTTATGTTCCATTGTTGATTTAGGCTTTGGCGATGGGAACCTCTAGTAAACTGTTTACATACTTATTTCCAACCCATTAGGCTCCAGACTAATACCAATGCCTTGCTGTGTTAGTGTAGCTGACTAAACAATGGCTGTTTTCCTTTAGTGTCTGAACGTGCCAGGAGATTGTAAACTGTTACTCTGCACCCTGTGCTTGCCGGAATTAAGCTGCATCGTTCCTCCTCTTCCTCAAGCCTCTGTAAGGTTTTGCCTTATCAAAGAGCCCGTCCAGAAAAGGTGCCGTTTACCCTTCAGAATGAGTGCCATTTGTCTTCCCAGACACTTATGACCACAGGAATGTCATCAGAAGAAGGGAAGTGCTGTTTCTTATTCTCTTATGACCCTCCTGCTCTGACTTCTGGCAGTGGCCTTGCACATCTCTAGCTCCATGAGCTCCATGAACGAAACGTCCTCACAGAAAACAGCTGGGCCAGCTGGTTGCTGCCTGGTATTCACTGTGTGGAGTCTCCTCTCCAAATGATCAGTTCCGCTGGAGTGGGCTTGGGTGAACCCTACTGAGAGCTGGTTTTTGGCTTCGAATTCCCCAGCAGCCTCCAAGACGTTGAAACATTTGAGACCATGAGAATGGCTGACTTGGTTCCCTTAGCAGCCATTCAAATTTGTATCCTCCTTCAACAAACAAATAAACAAACCAACAAACACAAAGCAAAACAACACAATTTCCCATTGAGTTGAATCTTGGTGGCCCTAGAGGTTTCCCTGTGGAATAAGGTTTTCAATGGCTGTGATCTTTCAGAAGTAGATCACCAGGCTGTTTGTTCCGAGGCACCTCTGAGTGGAGCTAGCCTCCAAGCTTTCAGTTGGTAGTCATGTGCTGAATTGCGTGTGCCACCAGGGATTTCTGGTTTGAGACGTATCTCCTTCAAGTGGATGGATTAACTTCCCAGAGCAATCATGTGTTTAGGAATTCCGATCATAGCATCATGGGATTGCAGATGTTTCACGCTAGGAGGAACCTTAGATATTCGGTGGGCTTTTCCTAAGTGCCAGGAGTGCTGGCAGAGTACTGGGCTATGTGTTGGGCTTCTAACCACAAGGTCAGTAGTTCCAACTGGCCAGCCAATCTGTGGGGAAAAGGCGAAGCTTTCTGCTCCCCTAGAGACTGATAGCCTTGGAAAGCCACAGGGCCAGTTCTACTCTGTCCTGAAGGGTGGCAATGAATTGGAATGGACTCAACGGCAGTGAGTTTCTTTGGTTTGGGATAAATGCTAGGAACCAGAAGTACCTTCAAGAACAGAAGAGGCAAAGTCCCTGATAACTGATAGCCTCTATAAGATAGATTGCTTTTCCTTTTCCTCCGGACACAGGAGACTTTTGGTTTACAATACATTGGCAATTTGATACTGGTTGCTGGCTTCCTCCACCCAATCCGTCCTTAAAATACCATAGGGAGATGGAAGTACCAAGAACCACAGATAAGTAACATCAAAGGGAGCTGCCTCAGAATAACCATAGGGCTCAATACCATGCAGAGTTGAGTGGCGGTTTTGGGTGGTGGAACCTGTATGGCAACAATGGAGCTTTTCTTTCCTCTTCTCTGCTTTCCAGACCCCTCTTCTCTGGTGGACCAGAAATGTCCATCCTTTCCCCATCCCCAAAATGGGCTGACACATCTTATATCATCTCAAGAGCACAAGCAAATGCAGACGGACAAACCAGAGTAATCTTGACAAAGGACACAGGAGTAATGGAAAAGGCAAAATGAGGATGGTGTCACATGCTAGGTTGCACTATAATAATTAAAAAACAGACGGTGACATGTTGGGGAGAATGGGGAGGAATTAGAATCTTCGTGTCTTACAGGGAGGACTGTGGAACGGTATGGGCATTGTGGAAAAAAGTTTGGAATTTCTCAAAATGTAAGCATGGAGTTACCATAAGACCAAAGATTCTATTCCGAGTTATCTACCAAAGACCCATGAAAATACAGATCCACACAAAAACTTTTACATTTATGGCTTAGCAGCATTATTTGTCATAGCCCAAAAGTGCTTATTAATAGACTTAGATGCTTATTAATAGAACAAAGATGAACAAAATATTGTATTTTCCATTTAAGGTAAAATCATTCAGCTATAAAAAGAGGTGAAGTGCTGATATCTGCTACTCCATGGATGAACCTTGAAAATGTTATGCTCAATGAAAGAAATCAGATACAGATGGCCACAATTATATGATACAGTTTATATTAATTGTAAAGAATAGGTAAATTTATACAAGTAGAAGAGTCAAGGGATGTAAGAAGATGGAAATAAGTTATTGCTAATGGGTATGAGTTGTTTTTAAAGGATGCTGAAAGTATTCTGAAATTAGATCCTGACAATGGTAACAAATCCTGTAAATATAATAAGAAGATTGAACTATATAATATCTATAGGCATGTCTTCTCAAAATTCACTGGTATTGGGTCAATGTTGACTCATAGCGACCCTCTGTGGGGTTCTAAAATGGTAACTCTTCAAGGGAGTAGAAAGTCCAGTCTTTCTCCCACAGAGCTGCTGATGGGTTTCAATGGCTAGACATGTGGATTGAAGTCCAAATGGTAACCACTACCCACCAGGGCTCCTCTTAGAGTCAATAAATGCTGTTACTACAATTATTATTCAATTACACACCTGTCAGTAACGCCAGTGATAGATAAAATGAATTTTCCCAATGTCTTCAGTCTGAGAAGGATGTGCTCAAGAAGCCTTGCTGGACACAAAGAGAAAGGGGCAGAAAATGGAAAATGTGGCCTTGTGGATAGATAGGAACCTGGGGATCAGACTGCATAGTCGAATTTTGAAAGACCAATGACTTCTTCATTGAAAATACCCTTTTCCCCACCAACATAAACAGTGACTATATAAGGGGCTTCACCCGGTGGAATACAAAGGAAGTAAAGTGACTACATCTGAGGGAAGCAGCTATGGAAAAGATCAGTGTCAGCAGCCAAAACCCAGCCAAGGGCTGACGCTGGAAAAGACGACCAAATGCTCACAAGGAAGTTCAGGCTGAAGTTGAAGACAATGAAAACAAGCCTGCAAGCGCCACAAAAACAACCTTGAGAACATCCCACCTGCATTTCAAGAACGTCTCAAGTATAGATTTGAATAATGTAACACTGATGACAGAAGACACGATAATTTGTTGATTGGACATCTTGAGAAGAATGGGAATTCCAGAACATTCCATTGTGCTTATGCAACACCTGTACATGGATGAAGAGGCGGTCGTTCAAACAGAACAAGGGAACATTACTTATGCAATCTGCTGAGAAAATAATTAGCGTAATTGGACTGCCTGAAGAAGAACTTGGCCTGAGGATTGGAGGGAAGTTTATTAACAACCTGTGATATGCAAATGACATAACCTTGCTTGCTAAAAATCAAGAGGACTTGAAGCACTTGCTGGTGAAAAGCGAGGATTGTGGTCTTAAATTGGTGTAAAGCAAACCAAAACCCTGGGTTTAAAGCAAACCAAAACCCTCATAACTGGACCAATAGGTAAGCATCCTAATAAATGGAGAAATGAATGATTGTAGCCGCCATGGATTTCATGTTGGTTGGATCCACAGTCCATGTTCACGGAAGCATCAGGACCCATACCTCACACCACATACAAAAAAACCCAGGATGGAGTAAAGACCTACATGTAAAACCTAGAGCCATCAAGGATTATCAGTGAAAAAAACAAGACAAATGTAAGGGCCTTCATTCAAGGTGTAAATAACTACCAAACATAATGAACAGCAGCCACACTAGAGAAGACAAAATAGAGGACTGGTACCTTCTAACAATATAACATTTATGTACATCCAAAGGCCTCATCAAAAGAGTAAAAAGACGACCCACAGATTGGGGAAAATATTTAGCAATGATACATCAGATGAAAGGGTTAATTTCAAAAATCCACATAAAACTACATCTTAATAAGAAAAATAGAAATAACCCTTACAAAAAATAGGCATAAAACATGAATATACAACGTGTTAAAGGCATCCAGGCGGGCAACAATCATATGAAGAAATGCTCGTATACACTGGCTATAAGGGAAACGCACATTAAAACAATGAGATACCGCCTCACAGTGACACTCAGTAAAAAATTCTAAAAGTCAGAAAATAACGAATGCTGGAGAGCATGTGAAGAGATTGGAACACTCATGAATTGCTTGGTGGTATTGCAGAATTTTACAGCCATTATGGAAAATAAATGGAAATACAAATACCTTACGATCCTGACAGCTCTCTACTCCTCAAGAAATAGAAAACAAACATGAACAGATATGTGCACACCCGTGTTTATAGCAACAAAACATGTAAGCAAAAACAAATTCAATGACTCATTACATGGGGTAAATCTATAATAGCAAAACAATGAACAGTGGAATATGATGCATCCTTAAAAGAAGCTCAGCCAGAGTGCAGAGTGGAGACTCAAAGCCCAACGGTAGCCCCCCCTCCCCCCCACTATCATGATCCCAATACTACCTTGCAAATCTGGCTAGACCAGAGGATGTACATTGGTACAGATATCAACTGGAAACACAGGGAATCCAGGACAGATGACTCCTCCAGGACCAGTGGTGAGAGTGGCGGTGCCTGGAGGGTGGAGGGAATGTGGGGTAGATTCCTGATTACAGGAATCTACATATAGCCTCCTCCCTGGGGGAGTGACAGCAGAGAAGAGGGCAGGGGGAGATGTCAGACAGTGTAATATATGACAAAATAATAATAATATATGAATGATGAAGGGTTCATGAGGTAGGGGGATGTGGGGAGGGAGGGAGAAAATGAGCAGCAGATATTAAGGGCTCAAGTAGAAGGCAAATGTTTTGAGAATGACGATGGCAACAAATGTATATATGTTCTTGACACAATGGTGGATGGATGGAGTGAGATAAGAATTGTACGAGCCCCCAATAAAACGATTAAAAAAAACTCGGCCAAGCTAGTCCATCTCATAAACATAAATATTTCCTGATGACATTATTAGAAAGAAAAAATGTTTTCACACCAAAGGAAAAGACTCTCCAGCCTATCTGGGTGAAGAAGAGAGAGAAGGAGGTAAGGAAGGAGGCTACGTGGGAAAAGAACAAGAGGAAGGAAGCACACGCCTGGCGTTTCCTGGGATGCTGCCGCTGCTGTGATGAAATGGTCCGCGTGAGAGTACATAGACTGCTTTATTTCATGTGTTTTATTCCACAAGTAAAAGGGAAACAATGATAAAAACCCATGACAATAAATTTTTATTTTTTAAAAAAGAAAGGTCACAGCCTTAAAGCCCCTCTGGAGGATTGACCCACAGGATCGAACCACTGGTTTGAGTGATTGCAAACGGAGGAAAGCTAAAATTGAACCGGACTTAAGTTCTTTTGGTGACACAGGAGCTACTTTTCAAACAAAAAGGAGTCCAAGGACTCATTGCATTGGGTAAACCCGCTGCAAGACCTCTTAGAGAGTTGACGAGCGAAGATGTCATGTTGAGTGAGGACTAAGGTACGTCTGACCCAAGTCATGCATTTTCCGTCCTCTCATATGAATGTGAAAACTGGACATCGAATCAGGAAGACTGAAGAGTTTTTTTTAAAAAAAAACATTTTATTGGGGGCTCTTACCACTCTTATCGCAATCCATCCATCCATCCATCCATCCATCCATCCATCCATTGTCAAGCACATTTGTACATGTGTTGCCATTATCATTTTCAAAACATTTTCTTTTTACTTGAGCCCTTGGTATCAGCTCCTCTTCCCTTCCTCCCCCACCCCTCCCTCATGAACCCTTGGCAATTTATATTTTTTTCATATTTTAATTGAATGTCTTCACCCACCCATTCTTAACTGAATGTCTTCATGTCTTCACCCACTTTTCTGTTGTCTGTCTCCCTGGAGGGGCATTATATGTAGATCATTTTGATCAGTTTCCCCTTTCTCCCCCCACCTTCCCCTTCCCCTCCTGGTATTGCTACTCTCATTATTGGTCGAGGAGTTTATCTGTCCTGGAATCTCTGTTTCCAGCTCTTATCTGTACCCATGTACATGCTCTGGTCTAGCCGGATTTGTAAGGTAGAATTGGGGTCATGAAAGTAGGGTGGGGGATCAGGAAGCATTAAAGAACTAGAGGAATGTTGTGTGTTTCATAGGTGCTATACTGCACCCTGACTGACTTGTCTCTTTCTTGTGACCCTTCTATAAGAGGATGTCCAGTCATCCTCAGAGGGGCTTTGGGTCTTCACTCCACACTCCCCCTCATTCACAATGATATGATTTTTTATTTTGGGTTTTTGATGCCTGATACTTGATACAATTGACACCACATGATCACACAGGTTGGTATGCTTCTTCCAAGTGGATTTTGTTGCTTTTCAGCTAGATGGCTGCTTGTTTATCTTCATGTCTTTAAGACCCCAGATGCTGTATCTTTTGACAGCCGGGCACCATCAGCTTTCTTCACCACATTTGCTTATAAACCCATTTTGTCTTCAACGATCATGTCAGGAAGGTGAACATCACAGAATGTCAGGTTATTAGAACCAAGTGTTGACTTGAGGAGAATTGATGTAATGAATTATGGTGTGAATATTGAAAGTACCGTGGACTGACGAATGAAAAACAAATCTGTCTCAGAAGAAGTACAATCAGATTTCTCCTTAGAAGCTAGGATGGCGAAACTTCCTCTCGTGTACTTTGGACATGTCATCAGGAGAGGACAGTCCCTGGAAAGGAGCATCATGCTTGGAAAAGTAGAAAGGCAGTGAAAAATATGACCCTCGATGAGATGGACTGACATAGTGGCTACAACGACATAGAAAGAATTGCTAGGATGGCACAGAACTGGGCGGCGTTTCACTGTGTTGTATGTGGGACTGCTATGACTTGGGAGTGACTCAAGCAACAAGGACAATACTTTAAAAGGATGAAGTTTATAGCATGTGAATGAAATCTCAATCATAAAATAAACAAACGAAGAAGCTGTATGGTACACACAAAGGAAAATGTCAGGGACCTCCTTCTGTAACATAGAGCTGCAATTAAATACTTGAGAGACTCTTCTAACTCTGTCTTCCAATATCTTTCTGAATGAAAACCAATAAAAAAATAACTGGAGTTCAACTCTGAAGGCCTGATACCTTTGATAGCTCATTTAAGATCGCTCAGCTCTGTGGCATAAACAATTAACAGGCGTGGCTGTTGGCCAAAAGATGTCGGTTCAATCCTACCTCAGAAGAACGGCAGTGCTACCCCAGGCACCTCTGAAGAAAGGTGTGGTGATCGGCTTCTAAGAAGCCCAGCCATTGGAGGCCTCATGGAGCACAATCCTAATCTGACCCACGAGCTCATCATGACTTAGAATGGACTCCATGCCAACTATCTGTTTTGCATTTTTTCCTTCTTTCTGAGTGTTGGTTATTTTGATTTATTTTCCTTTTTATAATAAGTCTGATTAGGCAAACGTTCTATGATATTGTCATTTACCATGAGGTTCTCAGATTGACTGCAAGCAGAGGAGAAAAGCTGACTATAAATTAATTTGTAAATCTGTTTACAACTGTGCCAGGAAAAATTTCACAAGGGTTTAAAGAAGAAACAAACATAGTTTGTTGAGGTTTTTGAGCCAGGTTATAAACATATCCAACAGTAAGTAAAAAAAAATTATTGATACTGGAGGTTCCAGTTCATGTATGCATGAGTTTATTGTTTAAACTGTGTTTATCTATGTCTCTGTAATCTGTGATGACTATAGACAAATTCTCTCAGTAAGGGTCAAAGATGTTCATCTTTGTCTCCTTAGGGTGCCTTCAAAAGAAGGTCCTATCGATCCCCTCACAAGGAAGGAATGAGTCAACGAAGGCACAGTATAGCACCGACGAAACCCACAATATTCCTCTGATTCTTTGAGGCTTCCTCACCCCCCACTATCATGACTCCAGTCCTGCCTTTCAGTTCTGGCTAGCTTGGAGCATGTACACTGGTACAGATAAGAGCTCATGACACGTAAAACCAGGTCAAACAAACCCCTTGGTAACAGAAGTGGGAATAGCGATATCAGGAGGGTAGGGACAGGTGGGGGGAGGATGGGAGGAAGGGGACACCGATTGCAATGATCAATGCATACACCTCCCCTCCCTCACCCCATGGGGACAAACAACAGAAACATGAGTTAAGGGAGACAGCAGTCGGTATAAGGTATGAACATGATAATAATATATAATAATTATTATTAAGGGATCACGGGGGGGAGGGAAAAAGAGGAGCTGATATCAAAGGCTCACATAGAAAATAAGTGTTTAGAAAATGATGATGGCAGCATATGTACAAATATCCTCGATACAATTGGTGTGTAGAATGTTATAAGAGCGTTAGAGCCACCAATAAAATGATTTTTAAAAAGGTCCTATCAGAAGAGTTGGTGTTGTTGTTAGGTGCCATCCAGCTGGTTCTGACATAGCAAGCCCTACATATGACAGAACCAGACATTTGCTGGGCCCCTGAAATTCAAGGTGCAAAGGTCAGCTCAGAAGGTTATGGTGACTATTTTGGAACCCCTGATAGGTCATCGTGTTAGGTCTTCTCAAGAGACACAGGATGATCTTGTGGGCTTATCTGGTAGATGTTTTCAGAAAATGGAAACCACCTGGGTGAGTAACAGACCAGGGAAATCATGACAAACACGGCTCCTTCTTCAAGGGCAGCAAGGACTGTCCTATACCACTTCCCTTGGAAAACCTTACCCTACCACCCCCATGGTCCTGGTTTACCCCTTCCGACTTCCTTTTGTTCCCCAAACTCAAAGAACATGGAAATGAGTAACCATTTGAGTCTCTCAAGGACTGCCAAAGCTGCCCTTTTGAAGTGATGCCAATTAAAGAGTGTGGAATTCTCCAAGGGAGAGTTAGCGAGATGGAAACCCCACCTTCAGAAATGGACAAACCTAAGGAGGACATGTTGAGAAGCGAGAGGGTCACTTTTTTTAAAAAAATCATTTTAGTGGAGACTCATACAGCTCTTATCACAATCCATCCATCCATTGTGTCAAGCATATTTGTGCATTTGTTGCCATCATCATTTTCAAAACATTTTCTTTCTAGTTGAGCCCTTGGTATCATCTCCTCGTTTTTCCCCTCCCTCTCCCACCCTCTCACTCATGAACCCTTGATAATTCATAAATTATTATTATTTTTTCCATGTCTTACACTCATCAGTGTCTCCCTTCATCCACTTTTCTGTTGTCCATCTCCCAGGGAGGAGGTTATATGCAGATCATTGTGATCAGTTTCCCCTTTCTCCCTCCACCTTTCCCTTCCCCTCCTGGTATTGTTACTCTCATTATTGACCCTGAGAGGTTTATCTGTCCTGGATCCCCTGTGTTTCCAGCTCTTATCTGTACCCGTGTACATGCTCTGGTCTAGCCGGATTTGTAAGGTAGAACTGGGGTTATGATAGTAGGGGGAGAAGGGAGGAAGCATTAAAGAACTAGAGGAAAGTTGTATGTTTCATCGATGTTATACTGCACCCTGACTGACTGGTCTCTTCCTTGGGAAAGGGTCACATTTTAATACATGCATATTTTCAAGATCATTTTATTGGGGGCTCATACAGCTCTTATAACAATCCATACCATTGCATGCACATGATATTATTTTTTAATAATTTCTATCCTTTTGTAGCAATTCCTTGCTACTTGCCCTTATATGATCATTATTGTTGCCCTAACAATAGGAGAAAAAGAACAGCAAATTTATCAATTCCTTGAGAATACAGATTATGTAAAATATTTATAACAGAGTGGTTAAGAGTTTCGGGTCTATGTCACCCTTTCTGGGTTCGTATCCTGGCACCACAACTCACCAAGCCTCACTGTGCCAATTTTTGACCTGCTCCCTTATAATTATAGAATTTACCTCTCAGGCTGTCGTGAAAATTAAATGAAATAGTACTTGTACACACTGAGAAAAGTGTCTGCGCCCAGTTCAGGGCTCGGCAAGCATTGGAGCTCTCATGGGTTATGCACTGAGCCATAGGTTAGCCATAGGGTCAGCCTTCAAGTCCGCTAGTGGTTCCACCAGAGAAAGAAGAGACTCTGCTCCTGCAGAGCTACAGCCTCCCTACCTCCACCCCCACTTTTCTGTTGTCCATCCCCCAGGGAGAGGGTTATATGCAGATCATTGTGATCGGTTCCCCCTTTCTGCCCCCACCTTTCCCTTCCCCTCCTGGTATCGTTACTCTCATTATTGATCCCTGGTGGTGGGAGGCAGTTCTGCTCTGTCCTATAGATTCGCTTTGAGTTGGAATCAACTTGATGGCAGTGAGTGGTACTCCACATGCCTCCCTGGATGTTCCCAACACCTCTGAGGTCGCCTAGCAAATACTTGCTTACAGTATAGTGTGCTCTAATCCGGTTTTTACAGTAGACACTCATAATCTGAATACTTTTTTTCAGTGCTAATGCAAGAGACCTTCGCTCACAAAGAGAAGATGCTGCTGATGCTGAGCAAGATGCTATTTGTTCTAATGCTTTGGCACCAAACATCAGCTTACCAGAGTCCAGGTACTAGTGTATTTTGAATTTACTCTGATTTAGACTAATACAAGGTTTAGGTCTCAATGAACCTTTATTTTAGTCAGCAGAGAGAAAGAAAAGAATTCTGTGAGAAATGAAAGCAGAAAGCATTCAGAAGTAGTTTAAGGAATATAATCTCAAGGAAACAATATTTCAAAGATGACAGGAAGCAGTGTGTTACACTCTACTTACTAAAGGACCTTGTCTTGTTCACTGATTTGCTAAGTCCAAGTGTCCTCCAACTGTAGGTCAGATTTCATTGTGGCCTTAATTGAAGAAGAGTCAAAGGAACCCTACAGAGAGAACAAATGGAAATATCCATACGGTGAAGCCACTGCCTTTCTTTTCTCTTACAAACTTGGAGCAGGGAAAGGCTTAATATGTTTTTGTTGTTGTTGTTTGTTTGGAGGGGGGAATAAGGAAGATAGCCTGTCATTAATTACTAAAAGCATTCTGCAAATTATTTCGAATTCTCCATTGTAGTAACCTTGGATCTCATGACAAATTTCTGAGCAACTTGAAAATTACTTCTCCAGGCTTTCCCCAGCAGCACATTACGAGTTTCCAGAAAGGAGGTAGTTGACCCCAACTGCTAAACACACTGGGTGCCTTCGATTACCCAGTCTCCCTATGCTGGGCTGATGACCCCCTCCCCCAGCTACGGTGAGCATTGCCTGAGAGAGCTCACAAGTCACCTTGGCTTCTTAGGAGAATTTATCTTGTCTGATGGCTGTCACCTTATTCATAACCTTCTGGGCTGAAACTCTGGGTTTTGGAGTTTGAGCTGCTGCCAGCGATTGGACTGAAGGCATGTATAAACCTGGCCCTCTGGTCTCTAGTAGGGACAACTATGGTGTGACTTATGTTCCAGAGGTCCCCTGCAGGTGAGGTCAAAACTAACTTTCGCAAATAACATAATCTTCTTTGCCCTGCCTTGAGGCTCTTCCACCCCTTTCACTTCAGCGAAGCCCAGACACCCACGTCCCTGCCTTAGGTTCCGCATCTAGGATTCCCAGCCCACCACGGCTTACTCTATACCATTTCTCAAAGACAAGTTTGGGACCCTCTGGGGGTGGTGTCATGCTGTCTGTCCTTTAGGACATCAGCGATTAGAGTGGCAGAACAAGAGGAACGGCAGCAATCACCAAAAAGTCAGATCGAGTCTGGTATAGAGCTGAGAAAGGAAAACCATCTATTGGCCATCTTGATTGTAACCTTCTGTTCTACATTTTAGCAAAACAGGTTGTTTCTCTGGTTAGCCTTCAGAAGACATTTCCCTTGTAGTCTGAGTAACTCAACAGAACATATTTGAACATGAGTACTGCCGTCTCAAAGGTACAGACTAACCCATAGCCTTGTTTTATTGCTGTCTTGTTTTGCTAGGGCCAGATCCTGAGTATGCAGATGTCGTCTTTTTGACGGACAGCTCTAAGGAACTGGGAGCTAAGTTCTTCCCATTTGTGAGAATGTTCATCAACAAAATGATCAACAGTCTCCCCATAGATGCTAACAAGTACCGGGTGGCCCTGGCCCAGTATAGCGACAGGCTGCACAATGAATTCCAACTGAACACCTTCAAGGGCAAGAACCCCATGTTGAACCACCTCAAGAAGAACTTGAAGTTCCTTGGCGGGCCCCTGCGGCTAGGAAACGCCCTCCAGGAGGCTCACAGGACCTATTTCTCGACACCCACAAATGGGAGAGACAAGAAGGAGTTTCCCCCCATTTTGGTGGTCCTGGTTTCTGCCAAGTCTGAGGATGACGTGAAAGAGGCTGCGAATGCCCTGCGGAACGATGGCGTGCGAATTGTCCCTGTAGGGATGCAGAAAGCCTCAGAGGACGACCTGAAGGCCATGGCCACGTCTCAGTTTCATTTCCGCCTGCGGACCGTCAGAGACCTCAGCACGTTTTCCCAAAACATGACGCAGATCATCAAGGATGTAACTCAGTACAAGGAAGGAACAGTTGATGTTGATTTACCAAGTAAGAAAGCCTCTGGTTGAAAAGGCACCCATTCCCTTTAGGGATCTGCATCTCTCTACCTCCTCTCCCTGAACCCCAGTCTCGATTTCCTTAATTATCGCTGCCCTTAGTTGCCTCAAGTTGCATCTGACTCATGGTAACATGTATAAAGAGTGAAACTTATCCATAGGGTTTCCAAGGCTATGGACCTTTGGGGGCGGATTGTCAACCCTGTTATCCAAGGAGTCTCTGGGTGGGTTCGATGGTTAACTTTACAGCCAGTAGTGTAGTTAAGGGCACGCTATTTGCGGCATCCAGAGACGCCAGGGTTTCCACCCCCACCCCGCACCACACACAGCCCAACCTATTTGCCATCAAATCAATGAGACAACTTTGACTCATAGTGATCAGACATAATTATTGATAATGTCTGTACATCATGGTCTCCCTCATCTCTGTCTTTGTGGATGGCGATGTTCTTTCATTCCTTTGCCTTCTTACAGCTTTCACTATTTTAATCTCAATCTTTAAATTATGGCCTCTTGGAAGGCTTTGCCTCCAATTTCCCCTTTGGAAGTCACAGGTCCCAGCAACTAACAACGGTGGCACTTTGTACACTGTCTCACCCTCCTGTTCTGTACTTGACCTTTCTACACCACCAACGAGCCAGGGTATCACTAGGGTGGCACTGGCAACTCCTGTTCACCTCTGCTTTCTTAGTGCCTAGAACGGTGCCTGCAAGCTGGTATTCAGTGAACATCTCACAAATAAAGAAACAAGACCCTTCTCTGTTCTTCCCTCCACAGTGTTAGCACAGTGTGAGGCACTCAGTAAATATTAAGCAGATGCCTATGGATGAGTCTATAACTACCGTATATGAGAACAGTGACCCAAGAATGTGACGCTTTATAGCAGGCACTCGTGATGTGAGTTCGATCAGGCAGAGCAAGGGGTTTCTTCAGTTGTAGAGTAGGGTGGGGACTGCTGGAGACCGCCTCACGTGGCTCAATTCTTCTCTTCATACACATCGTAGCCAAATGCTATTCCTTCAAAGAGAACTTCCCCGATTTCTTCACGTCCCAGGTACATTAGTCCTACCTCACATCCCACAGTAGTAATTTGATTCAGTTCCCTGGATAATTTTCTTTCTAGCATGTATTACAGTCTCAAAGAATATATGGGCGCATTCTTCCATTCAGAGATAATTCTGTTTACCCATCCCTGAACTCAAACAGTTAAAAGAGTAGTGATGGTGTTAAAGACGAGAAAGGCAAGGGTGATGGTGGGGGGTCACAGGAAATGGTTGGAAAATTGATGAGAAGTATTTTCACGTAGAAGGAACACCATATGAAAAATATAATGACTTCATTTCATCGAGACATGTTGATCTTTGCTTCTACTCTGCTGGAAGCAAGTAATAGGAGTTGAGACTTGTTATGACAACTGGTATTTTCAATTATGCCCTTTAGCAATCTGTAAAGTACCTGTCTCCCTCTGAGCCAGTGGTTTATCATCAGCCCCATGCTTTCTTTTTCTCCACAGTTCCGGTGCTCAGCCCCTGTCATAGAGATTCGCTCATGGACCTTGTGCTCCTGGTGGACGAAACATTCAGCAACAGGCAACATTTACAGGACTTGCAGAGCTTCCTGGACCAGATCACCTCCTCTATGGATGTGAAGGCCAACTGCATGAGGCTTGGGCTGATGAGTTACAGCGACAGAGCGGAGGTGATCTCTCTTCTGAAATCAAGCACAACCCAGTCTCACTTTCAGCAGCAAGTCCAGAAGCTTTCTCTACGCTCTGGGAAGTCCAATGCTGGAGCTGCCATTGAGAAGATGAGGAGAGAAGCCTTTTCAGAGGCCGGTGGCAGCAGAAGAGCCCAGGGAGTCCCCCAAGTTGCCGTCCTGGTTACCCACAGACCATCCACTGACCAAGTGCAAGAGGCAGCCCTCAGACTTCGCCAAGAGGGTGTAACAGTCTATGCCATGAGCATCCAAGGGGCCAACAATAGCCAGCTAGAGGAAATAGTGTCTTACCCCCCAGAACAGACGATTTCCAAGCTGGATTCTTACGCAGACTTGAAAACTTATAGTCCGAAATTTGTGAAAAAACTCCAGAATAAAGTATGGTCCTACATTTCTACTAAGGCTGAGCAATTAGACCTGGATAAAACTGGTATGTTTTTTTTAAGTGCTTTTCTTGTTATAAAAGTAGTATAGATGACTGGGATGGGGTGGGGGTGAGGACTGACTGCAGCAGAATAAGGGAGCGGTCTGTTCTTTGACACTGTGCTATACCACACCAGCTCTGTCTATTATGTTGGGCTGTGCAGATGTATACGGTTGGGTGGTTTCTATTTGTTACGATTGTATTTGGCTGTGATTAACAGACAAAACAAAAATAGGATCATTCCATTTGTTTCACAAATAATCCCAGAGGTAGGTAGGCAGTATGGTATGTCACAGTATCAAAGATCTTGTCTCTCTGGGGGTTTCTCGTTTGTTGTTTGTGACCTTTATTCTCAGGATCCCAGATAACTGTTCCCACCATCATGTTCATATCCAGAAAAGGAGAGAGATGAATGGGAAGCAAAGGAAGACACGGCCCCACGTCTTCTCCTCAAGGGTACTTCCATGAAATTACACACCGCCTCTGCTTGTGTCTCATTAGCAATTCCACTAGCCGGTGTAGCCATGTTTGCCATGAGTATCCAAAGAGCCAAGAAATAAGACATAGCCATTGAGTAGATCCCAATCCATAGGGATCCTGCAGGATGGAGCAGAACTTCTCTGGTAAAGTCTCCTAGGTTGTGATATTTATGGAAGCCGACTGCCACGTCTTTCTTCTGTGGAGCAGCTGGTGGGTTGAAACCACCACGCACTAGGTTAGTAATCAGGAAGTTAACTGTTGCACCAGGGGTCAAAAAGAGCCAGTTGACATAAGTAGAATTTAGTCCCATGACTCTTTTAGTTGGGAAAAATGGGAGCTGGGGAATTGAATTGGTTTTTCTTTGGGACAGTCAAGTGTCTAGATGAAAAAGGGGGGCTCACTTGGTGTCAAAGGAGAGAACAGATATGGAAGACAACCAAGTTTATCTTCCTTATCCGCTTTTTATTAACCATAAATCATAAACCTTTGTCAATTTCTTTAAAAATTTTTACAGCATTTAAAAACCATTTAAAATTATAAATTAGGAGGGGGTTTATATTTAGGATCACCAATTTTGTATTTAACAATTTAAGTTACTAGTCAATGCTTTTCTTTGTCCCCTTGCTCCCCCCCCACACACACCAGACTGGACAATAATTTTATTTTCCTGTGATCCTTGATTTCTCCAGATTACAGTTCCAAATGTTTGGAAATATTTTACATCATCTTCCACTTTACATAGTGTAACACCTATCATCCCACTAGCCCACAGCTTCATCTTCCCTCCCTTACCCAACCCCCATCCCATCCTCCAAAGTCTGTTTCCTTTGGCATGAGAGTCTTTATATTGCTTCCCCACCCCTAACAGTGGTCTCTAACGATACTGCATTGTATGGATGGACCGTGATTTCCTGATTTGTTGAATATATACATCATTTCTAGTGTTTAACTTTCATAAAAGTCTCTCTGGGCTCATCTTTATTCTTGTATCTTCTGCACATCTATGATTATTTTCGTACACTTTGATCTTTTTAGAAAAAAAATTAAATCATTTTATTGTGGGCTCATATAGCTCTTATCACAATTCATACATACATACATTGTGTCAAGCACATTTGTACATATGTTGCCATCATAATTTTCAAAACATTTTTTCTACTTGAGCCCTTGATATCAGCTCCTCATTTCTTCCATCCCCCACCCTCCCTCCTTCATGAACCCTTGATAATTTATTTTAAATTTTTCATGTCTTACATAGACTGCTGTCTTCCTTCACCCACTTTCCTATTGTCTTGTCCCCCTGGGAGGGGGTTATATGTAGATCATTGTGATCGGTTCCCCCTTTCTTCTCCCACCTTCTCCTTCCCCTCCTGGTATCTCTACTCTCATTATTGATCCTGAGGGGTTTATCTGCCCTAGATCCCTTGTGTTTCCAACTCTTATCTGTACCCATGTGTATGCTCTGGCTTAGCCAGATCTATAGGGTAGAATTGGGGTCATGATAATGGAGTGGGGGCTAGGGAGGAAGCATTAATTAACTAGAGCAGCAATTCTCAACCTGTGGGTCTCAACCCCTTTGGGGGTCAAATGATCCTTTCACAGGGGTTGCCTAAGACCATCAGAAAACACATAAATATTTCACAATATATGATTACATATTGTTTTGTGATTAATCACTATGCTTTCAGTATGTTCAATTGTGTTCAATTTGTAACAATGAAAATATATCCTGAATATCAAATATTTACATGATGATGAATAATAGTAGCAAAATTACAGTTATGAAGTAGTAATGAAAATGACCTTATGGTTGGGGGGTCGCAGCATTAGGAAGGTTGAGAACCACTGAACTAGAAGAAAGTTGTATGTTTCATTAGTGCTATACTGCACCCTGACTGGCTCATCTTTTCCTTGTCACCCTTCTGTAAGGGGATGTTCAATTGTCTATAGATAGGCTTTGGATCTCCACTCTGAACTCCCCTTCATTCACAATGATATGGTTTTTTGTTCTGGGTCTTTAATGCCTGGTACCTGATCCCATTGACACCTCATGATTACACAGGCTGGTGTGCTTCCTCCATGTGAACTTTGTTGCTTCTCAACTAGATGGCTATTTGTTTATCTTCAAGCCTTTAAGACCCCAGATGCTATATCTTTTGATAGCCAGGCACCATCTGCTTTCTTCACCACATTTGCTTATGCACTCACTTTGTCTTCAGCGATCATGTCAGGAAGGTGAGCATCACAGCATTAATGCCAGGTTATGGTGGCCGCTGTCTGGTCAGAGGCATGGCCGAGGGACAGAGGCCACCAGGCCACTACTTGTGGTAGCCTACCTCTGGGCCCATCTAGACAGCTTGGGCCACTATTTGCTTGGACCTCAGTGTGCAAGCCTGGGCTCTGCGGGGAGGTGCTGGCACCTGGCTTCTGGTTAGCCTGGGTGACATATCTGTGGTCCCCATGCCTGGAGCCTATCTGGCTCAAAGGGATACAGAGGACCATATCTCTGCTGGCTGGGGCTGGTTCCAATGAAGCCAGGGGCTTGAAGAAGGCTGGGGGGTTCCCAGAACCATGGAAAAAAAAACTGGCCTGCTCACAGGGGGCCAAAGAGTCGGGGGAGAGGTAGTTTTGAAATCCTGGAGCTAAGTGTTCTTGTGTTGAGGGAGTACTTGAGTAGAGGTCCAATGTCTGTCTGCTACCTTAATACTTAACATATAAATATATGTACATAGATCCATTTCCCTATCACTAGATATAAATATATTTACGTATGTATGTGCCTGTATTTAGACCTCTGTAGATGTCCTTTGCCTCCTAGTTTTTCCCTCTATTTCCTTTTACTTTCCTCTTGTCCCACTATCATGTTCAACCTTCATTCGGGTTTCAGTAATTCCTCTCGGCTACATTGCCCTTGATCAAGCCCCACCAGACATTCTCTGCACCTCCCCACCATTCATTTTAGATCACTTGTTGTTCCACACTTTGATCTTTTAATCCCTCCCCAATCATTTCAGTGATGCTTTGTGAATCTGGTCAAGTTTACTGAGTTCGTTTAGAAGCTACATGTCAAGATACTTTATGACTTTGATCTTATCTAATTCTGAGAAATCTCATGGCTTCACACATTTCCTCTGTAGATAACATGCTTCCAAACATTTCGAACAGTAATTTGGAAGCACTTACATGGAGAAGGATTAGATTTTCCAATCATAGTAGGGACTAATTTTAAATTCAGATGAATCATTTGAAGACAGGCTTACAAATGCTTCCTGGGGTGACCCTGGATTTGGGCCTGCTATGTGTACAATGCAAAATAGTAGCATCAAGAGAAAAGTCCCCAGCTCCTTCCCGATTGGCCCAAAGAGAACTCCCTCAGAAGCACAGTCACCCTGGTTTGCCTGGTTCAGCTGTTCAAGTCATAATGGCTTAGAAATGATGTGACAAAGAGCAGTGTTGTCACAATTGGAATTATGATTGGGACGAAGCCTAGGGTAAATACCTTCCAAGATAGATTGCTATCTTCCAAAATGTCTCAATGATTGGTTTCTTATTCTTTCTGTGGTTCTCAAACATTGGTATATGTCTTAGTCGAGGTTATCTATATAAACAAACCTGTAGGATGTATACACATGCAGAGAAAAGATTCCTAGGTCAGACAGCAGGGAGAGTACAGAGTTGAGTGAAAGAGAACCAGTTGTGTCAAAATATCTATTTATAGTCTGAAACAGTAATTCCAAGACTTACTTGGCCTACCGCCCCATTTTCGGGGAAAAAAATTACTCAGCACCCAAGGGCAATTAAAAGCTTATAGGGTATTCTATACGTCAGAATAAAATGTAGCTAATCTACTTTTGTAGCCCCCTCCCCCCACCCTGGATAATTCCAACACCCGTCAGGAAGTAGTATCACCCACTTTGAGCAGCACTGGTCTGAGAGAAATCCACCCCCTAAGGAATTTCTCTCTGAAGTGGTTGATGATATTGCATGATGCAATGGAAAAGTAATTACATCACATCACATTAGGTTGCCTTATGAAACAGCAACCAGTCTAGTGTTTGGTAAAATTACTGGGAACCATTGCCTAGCAACTTGATTCATAATGTTCACCACCACAGGTTGTGTTCTTCAGAAGTCGAAGGCAGAGTCCTCTGACATGTATGTATTAGACTGTACTCCCAGGGCACACTCTACACTGGTAGGGAAGCGAGGAAGTGGGACTAGAGAAGCAAACATGGTAATAAAGTCCCATGTGGTAATGCTGGGTCAATTCCAGTGGGCCATTCTAGAGACAGTGTTGGGCACTTCTTAGAGTTGTCCTGATCAGAGAGAGGGCTGTGTAGCTAGAGAATCTATATTTCAGGACACATGAGTATTGTACATCTCCAGACATTCTTTAGGTGCCAGGCAAAGAGGGCCCCCGAGAGTAGCCTGCTCATAAAGAAACACAGGCCATGGCCATTGGAGATGAAGTCAGCAGTGGCCCAGGTGCACAGAAAAGAAGAAACGAGCAGAACATAGTGTCTGCTGTAAACCTCCCAGCGTCTCCGGAAGAACTTGTTGATTATTCAGAGACACAAGCCCTAATGTAAGCCTAAGGGAAACAGTGTCTCTGAAAGTAGAGTCTGGGCAGGTGCATTTTAATAAGATCCTCTGATGAATTCATGCAGCAGCATTTGAGAACCCCTCCGGTAGACAGGTTTTTTTTTTTATGATTCTAGGATCTGATTGCCAACTTGGCAGTTGTACAACGATCACAGATCTGAGAGCCCATCTTGATTTTATGTAGTGACTTTTATATCCACCGACATTTTGTAGGTGTCCAATTTATCAAATTGAATTTCATTAAATTAAGGGGAGATACACACGAACCAAATTAAAAAAAAAGATGTATAGAAAAAGAACAATTGTTTTATAACTGTGAGTAGTATCAGTGGTCAAGGAGCGCGCATGCTCTCTAACACATTCTGTAGTCACGCCAATTAGAAGAAAAATTAGAATCCAAAGGGTCAGTTCCACAGTGGCTCATACCCTTCTATCGGCTCCTGAGATGGAGCTTCTCCCCTGTCTCCTCCTACAGATAAGGTTGATTTTATTCCATTCAGTCAGAACTGTGTGTATATAGTCACCATTTGAGTTGTTGAAAAAATAACTCATTGGTCTTGACAAATTTTATCACATGTTCTCCAGCATCATTTCTACCACCAAGAGCTAGTTTCCAACAATTGATCGTTCTTCTTTGCTTCCAGCTTACACATTCCACTCATCATTAATTATCAAAGCCCCTTTAAGTGTATGCGTGATCAATGTCTGATTGCAGAAGTTGATAGAAACACTTATTTTTCTCATCTTTGGCAGTAGCCGTTGGTGTGAAAAATTGAATAATCGTCATATTATTGATCTTACCTGTAGGTATGTGGATATTATTTTATCACTGACAGCCTTGTGCTTCGGTTTAGATCTTGAAATGTTCTTTGTAACGATGAATGTGGTGCCATTCCTGTGGCCATTGCCAGTCTACCTCAGCTCACCAATGCCTAGGATATCAATCTTCCAGCATTCCATTGCGTTTTTGACAATTTGCAGCCTCTCTGGATTTATAGTTTGCACATTCCAAGGTCAATCATGTATGTTTGCAGCTCTTCTTTCTCATTCTGTGTCACGCCATAGCAACACATAAAGGTTCGGAAATTTTTACTCCGTCCACGCTATCCAAGTCAACTCGGATTTGAGTCAGCTCGGCAGTTCCTCAGTTGTAATTTTGGGCACTTTCCAACCTGAGAAAGCGCCCTGCCAGCACTGTTGGGTAAGCTTTGGACCACAATGCTCACCTTCAGGTGCACCAGCTGCTCTGCAGCAGGAAGATGAAGCTATCTGCTCATAAAGATTGATCATTCCGGAAAACCTATATGCAGTTGCTGCGGGCTCGATGGCAGCAGGCTCTGGGTGGGGGTGGCAGTGGAGGCTTTTCAACATGAGAGGCTTGTCTTCTGGCACGGTAGCCCCGTTCTGCTTCTGTTAGGTTTTCACTGACCTTTTGTTTGGGAGATCGATCGCCAGGTTGTTTCTCCTGTTTTCCTTCTTCCTACGCTGGAAGTCTCATGGAATCTTCTTCATGGGTGAGCCTGCTGGTATCTGTACTGCCAGGGAAATGGCTTTTTTATCAGGATGCAACAAGTAAGACACCACCGGGTGACAAACTCACAGATGCGTGGTAGAACATGTGGCTAACGGCTGTCATATTGAACAACATAGCTCTAGACAGGATTTTCATGGACATTGCCAAGGTGACATACTGTGACTCGCTTTTCTCGCCTTCTCTGTTAATTCCATTACCTTCCTTCAGCCAGGCAGCTAATGTTTATTTATTCATTATGTGAATGAGTCTGTTCTGGCTACTTTCAAGTTTTGCTGACTTGGAATTAACCCTGTCTTTTGCAAATAACTTTGATAATCTTTACCCCAAATTATAAAATTTGGATTAATGATGGAATTTATTTCAAAGTATTTATGTTATCTTGTGGAAGTCTAGCATATAAAACCCAAGGCCATCCAGTCAATTCTGACACATAGCAATGCTTTAGAATAGAGTTGACTGTTACCCAAGTTTTCCAAGACTGTCAATCTTTCCAGGGACAGACAGTTCATCTTTCTTCCACAGGGAAATTGGTGGGTTTGAGTCAATTAGTAACACAGGGCTTTCAGGGCTCCTGAGCCAGAACGAAGGCTCCCTTCTTGGAGGTAGCATGGAGTCCTGAAAGGTATAGAGTGAAAGGTGGATTTGCACTCCGATTTTGAAATTAGTTACGGCAGAATCTATACATGTCAATTTTTCTGAGACTCCAATGCTGGTTGATAGGTGCTAACTACTTACCTATCAGTTTTTTCAAAAAGGTAAGTGAAATAGTTTATATAGTGTGACTGGCCAGAGGGCATGTCCTTCAAATGTTAGTTTCCTACCCCATCTTTCTTATGTGTTGATTTCATGGTTTAATTCTCAGAGTCAACCTAACTCTTGGCATTTCTATTTGCTTAGGGAACAATTCTCCTAAGATCTGTCAAGAGCTATAAATTTGCCAACAGTCTAACAGGGTAAACAAAACAAGTGCGGTGACCACGTGATTTTCAGGCATTGCAAAGACTCACGTACCAAGTCAGTTAATTGTTCAACTGATCTAGCATATACAATTATGCTCTTCTTTCCACCAAATTGGGATGAGTAACTACATGGAGTAAATCAACAGACAATAAAGAAAGTTTGAGGACTTAAAAAGATATAGAGACTCTTCTGAACGAAGGAAAGAACACGAGTCCTCTTATCTCATAAAGCTGTATGGCAATATTAGCTGGTGCTAGGCCTAGGCTGGTTTCTGGGGCAGAGTCAAGAAGAAGACATCCTCTCACCTCATGAAGCTGTCACCCAGAAGTAGGTGGCAGGCTGCACTCCTGAACAAATGTGGGAGACAATTTCAAACAGTGAGGGGGGCCACGAAGAAAATGAACAGGCCAGTGGTATAGACGAGTGGTACAGTGCTTCAACTGCAGGGAACGGAGGGTCTTTTTGACAAGCTGGCATTTGAGTTGACACAACTATCACGGGAAGGGATCTCTCATGAAAATATGTGTGTAGGCAAACCTAGACCCAAACCCATCAACTTGGTTCAGACTCAGGCACCCTCTAGTAAGGAGTGGAATTGCTCTATGGGGATTTCTGAGGCTGTAAATCTCGTCAGAATTACACCACTTCCTCCTTCTCCCACAGAGTAGTTGGCTGCTTCAAACTGTGGACGTTTAAGTTAGCTGCCCCACTGTGTTAGTGGGGCTCCTATTGGAGTAAGAGAGAGGGAAAGTTCCAGGAGGAGTGGAAGGCAAGTGCAAAGGCCCTGGGGCACAGTCTGAGAGCAGGGAGGAACCCAGTATCCACGGGGATTGATGTAAGGAGTGGCAGGAAATAGGGACAGTGAGGAAAACAGGGGTCAAAAATAGGCCAGTTTTGGATATTCAAGTTCTAACACAGTGAGAAAGTATTTGAGTAGATTGTTATTTAAGCGTATTACATATTTAAGGTAAGTTTATTTTTATTTTTATAAAAAAGTAAGTTGAGTTTTATTTTTTTCTAAAAGCATTTTATAAACTTATCATTTATTTATTATTATTTAAGTAAGGTTACGATTTAAGTAGCAGAGTAATTCAATCTGATTTGGGCTTTTATCTCTATCCCTTGATATAAATATAAATATGGCTATTCTGGGAAGAGATTGTTGGAGAAAGAAGATGAGAGCGTCCTAGGTTCCATCCCAATTCTTGGGCAATGATATGTCATAAACTATCCAAGAAGGTGAGTTTTAAGAAATGCTACTTACTTTAGAGCCTGAAGAATTGGGAAAAGGAGCCTCACTCTTCAACTTACTGGCTGTGAGACCTTGCTCTACGTCCTAGACCTTGCTCTACGTCCATGTCTCACCTATTGTGCATAACGGGCGTGCCTGTGTTCAACATGACCTCTCCTGGCTCGATGCCGACGTGAGGAGTCCTGCTTCACAGCCTCCACAGCCTCCTTCCTCACGCTCCTCCGGGAACATCTTGCTCAGTTCTCTCTAGATTTGCTGGTAATACTTTCCTTTCTGTCTGCAGGCTGTGTGGACACAGACGAGGGCGATCTCTATTTCCTCATCGATGGCTCAGGCAGCATCCGGAAAGAACAGTTCATGGAGATCCAGGAATTTATGTCAGAGGTGACAAACATGTTCAGCATTGGCCCGGAGAGAATCCGTGTTGGAGCTGCACAGTTCTCGGATGAGCCTACACTGGAATTTGATATCCACAGCTATGCTAATGGTGTTGACGTAAGGAAGGCTATTTTTAACATCAAGAAGAAAGGAGGTCGTACTCACACAGGCAAGGCGCTGACTTTTATGCAGCAAGTGATAAAGGAGGGAAGGAAGAGCCGCTCCTCTGCTGTTCCCACCTACCTCATTGTGCTGACTGATGGGAAGTCCGACGATCAGGTCCTGGGACCTGCAAAGAGCCTAAGGGACGAAGGGACCATCGTCTATGCTGTTGGCATCGGACAGGCCGTTAGGAGAGAGCTGAGTGAAATTGCTGGGGTAGAAGAAAGGGTTAGCTATGGGAAGAACTTCGATTCTCTCCAAAGCATAAAGAGTGAAGTCGTTCACAGCATCTGCACTCAGAAGGGTAAGCAAATGAAGAAGGACTCTGTGCTCTACGTTTCACCATGAATGGCTTCAGGCCCACTCATGGCCAACTTGAGACAAGGCACACTGTGTCCGGTGGCCTAGTCAACGGCCCCCCTCCACAACGAAGCTACCGTAACACCCTGCAGGGGTGAAGCACCTGCCATCCTTGGAGGATCCCTCTAAAGATAGGGGGAAAGTGGCTAAAATGATGAGTCTTAACAAAGTCTACTGCTGTAGAGTATGAGACTGACTACTCCGCACGCGTGCTCGTGTGTGTGTGTGTGTGTGTGTGTGTGTGTGTGTGTGCAGACATGCATGCTTTGAAGGCAAATTGGGGGGGGGGTTGACTCTGGATATCAATAAGTGAAGGGTTCAGCTCTTTTTTATTGCTTGATCTTCAAACGTCTTCGTCTATGAAATGGAGATACAGCCTATATCAGAGAACCCTGATAGGCTTAACATAGCAGACACCAGCCGTTAATGCTATACTACGAACCGTATCTACTATATATGGAACCATGGTTTATATTGATTTATAACAGAAACACACATTCACGTTTTGGTTCTGACGAAAGTTTAAATACCAAAATTTAGGTGCAAAACTTATCAAATCTCTGGTTGTTTTTTGCTTCTTCTTATAAAACAAACAACCTAACCAGCTGCTGTCATGTTGTCCCCAACTCCCATGTGCAGAGTGGAGCTGCTCTCCACAGCATTCCCTACGCTGTGAGCTTCCTGAAGCAGGTCACCAGGCCTTCCCCACAGAGCTTTCTAAACCCCGCTCTCTGCCCACTCTGTTGTTCCTCACCACTCCATCGGATTTGGTCCTAATCCCAGCAGTTTATTTTCCCAATCTCCCAAGCTTTGGCTTCTTAGTTTATCTGAATCTCTGTTCAGAGAGTGGGTCAAACTGCTATACAAAAAGACCCAAAGTACAATGATGTCAACAATACGGAATATTATTCCTCTCTTATGGAATCGTTCAGGTGAGCAATCCAGGTGTATGAGAGAGGTAGTTTCATCCTTGACAGATAGCTTCTATCTTTAAGTCAAAATGGAACAATCCCCCTACCCCGTTCTCATGTCCTTCAGTGGAAAGGGAAGAAGAGCCCCCGATTTCAATTATTGTCACAGTAAGGCCTTGCATGAGCCAGGTCACTCCTGTTCATTTCTATTGGTCAAAACAAAGTCACGTGGCCACAGGAAACCTCAAGAGCGACTAGGAAAAGTAGTCTTCAACTGGGTAGCCATCTGCCTAGCTGAAACTTATTAACCAAAGAAGAATGGAATAGCAGATATTAGTGAAATCGTCTGTATAGATTCCGCTGAGACTGCTAAAATCCATTTCATGGGAAAGAGAGTCTTCCTGAGCAGTGATAGTTTTCCAAGCTTCCCAAATGCTCAGTGACTCCCTAGTTCTCACTGTGATGATGACTCTAAGATAAACTGGGTCTTAAAGTGGTAGTTTTTAGCCCCAGTGGTTCATTGAGTCACATGTTGGCCAGCTAATGACAAAGCTGGTGATTCAAATGCAGCCGGCGTCCCAGGCATGCAAGCGGAGGGTGCCTGCTCAACCTCAAGATGTAAAGTCTCAGAACCCTGGGGAGCAGCTCTACTCTGAACAATAGGTCTGCTGAGAGTCAAAATGAACTTGAGGGCGGTGAGCAGTGGGTTGGTGGATATAAATAATTAATGCCTTTTATGTTTGTATGGCCAGGACCACTTGTCTATTTTTAAATAATATGAGAGAGACAACGTGAGCCGTCAGGGAGGGACCCGTAAGAAGGATGGCAGATACGAGACAGGAGAACAAATGGAATGCGATGAAATAAATACACGATAAAAGAGAACATGGTTGCTGCATGTATCTCCCATGGGAGCAGAGAACTGATTACTTTGGCTCTGATTCCTTTCTGGAGCCCCACTGCATCCTAAAGGCATGAATAGATATGGGTTTCATATGCCTTCCAGCATTATGAAGGAAGGAATGCGAGGTGAATGGAGGAACTCTTTCGAAGTTGCATTTCCTTTGTCAAGCCCTGGAATTAAATAGACTTCTGATTCATGGTGTTAATCAGCAGGCTCCTACTAAAGAAGTAAATACAATGTTCCCAGGCTTGAGTTATTTTTTGCATTTTATTTAACTTTTTCACTGTGAATTAGGAGGAGGTTTGCAGGGCAGATCATCAATTTTACATTCAACAGTTCATCAAACCTCCCAGTGTCTTGCTCTGTTTTGATCATTTTTTAGTCCATCTCCCTCTGATTGGATATTAACATCCCCCTTCATCCAAATTAACACCTGTCAACCCACTGGCCTGTAGCTTCCCCTGTCCTCCCTTCCCCTCCTACTCCAGCTAATAATCACCATTGTGTTACTTGTCCTTTGGTGTTTGACCAATTTTTCTCAGCATAATGTTCTCCGGGTTCATTAATGTCATGAGATGTTTGAGGTAATTTTGCACGTTTTCTTACTCCTGCATTTATTTCCATGTCACTGCATGTACATGTTCTGAGAGTCATGCCAAGCTCACTCATTTCTATTCATTTTTTACAACACGCAGAGTGTGAGGACATGACGGCTGACATCATGTTTCTGGTGGATAGCTCTGGAAGTATAGGACATGACAATCACGAGAAGATGAAAGATTTCATCACAAACCTGCTAAATAAGATCCAAGTTGGTCCCAGAAAAACACAAATCGGACTTCTTCAGTTCAGTGACAACATCAGAGAAGAGTTTCCACTTAACAAATACTCTTCACAGCAAGACATTTCTGATGTGGTAGGCTCAATGCTTCTTATCGGTAGAAACACGCTAACTGGGCATGCACTGGACTCAACCACTCCTTACTTCACCCCCGCCAAAGGAAGCCGTCCTGGGGTCAAGAAGTTTCTCATCCTCATCACGGATGGGGAAGCACAAGACAGTGTGCTAGAACCTGCTAAAAGGCTTCGGGACCAAGGCGTGATCATCTTCTCTGTAGGGGTGTTTGGGGCCAACAGAACTCAGTTAGAGGAGATTAGTGGGAATAGCAACCTGGTTTTCCAAGTGGAGAAATTTGAAGATCTGAAGACCATAGAAAGCAAACTCATCTTACGGGTGTGCACTGCCAATGGTAAGTGACCCTGTTGCCCTTTGGGACTCCCGGGTATGGGGTGTGAGCTATTGACATCCGGGTGTGTGGTGTGTTTTTTTCCGGACTTGGCCTCTATCTAGACTTGACCATTCTCTTTTGGTCTTATGTATGTTATATGGAAACACTGGTGACTTATGGAGGTATTTCAGAATCATAATTTGACAGCTAGTATTCATAGGAAACAAAATAGCCTGGCGCAGGTGACTCCCAATGTATTTCAAGAAAGTCAGGCGTAACTGGATTTTACAAAGGTGATTTTAATCCCATATGATTGTCCAACGTCACTTCCTGGCTACCTCTAGCCACCATTCCACCGTTAATAAGAAGAAATACAAATTCATCCTCCTTCTAGTCAAATTCTTAGAGCACTTGCATTCCAAACACCTGCCTTTTGTCTGAAAGACTTTGCTGTGTCACTAGTTGCAGAGAGTCTACTCTGGTTTATGACAATCCCGTGTCACAGAACAAAATGCTGCCCCGTCTATCTTAAAGACGGGCATATTTTCATTACTTCACATCGTAATTTTTACCCTCTGGCAACTAGGTATTTTATATTTACTGGTATGTGTCTTGATGGTAAGTGACCGATACATGTACAAGGAAATAGAAAAATGTCCTTTGGGTATTTTTGATTTGTCACCTTGTCCCCCTGAATGTTTGGTGGTTGTCATTTTTCAATCTCACTAGCTATAATGCTTTTCAACTTGTGTCAAGCAGCCTTCACCGTGAGTACATCATTCATTAAGGGCTCTTGAAAGAGACTTTGCTACAAATCCACAGACCACCCCCAACCCCCCACAAACTCAAATTGTGCTTTTAAATCTATCGTGGTGTCCATTGGAGAATTAGTGATGTGAGATTTTCAGAATGTCTCATAGTGAACTCTGAATTTTAACAACATCCCTAAGATTTGTCTTGTGGCAGGTTAATTAGCTTAATTAGAGCTTTTTCTTCCTCCCGAAGAGAAGTGAGGGGCGACTAGGGGGAGGGAGGCAATCAGGGAGCTCATAACGATGAGCACAAGCATGAAAAAAATGTTCTAAAATTGATTGTGGTGATGATTATACAACTCTTCTTGATGTGATTGAACGATTGAATTGAAATTTGGGGCAAAAACAAAACCTTAATAATATTGAGACATGCTAAGAACCGTGTATTTTAAGGCTACAGCGCCACCTTTAAAGCCAGCTGCTCTCTCCCGGGCACCTCTCCATTTGGATAAACGTAGTGTCTGTGGAGGCCCTGTCTGTAACAAAGGCGCTATCAGGGCAAAAACGACATTTTAGCTCATTCGTTCATTAGATAAACTCATAGATATTTATCAAGTATCAAGTGGTCCCCACATCGCAGAGGGCCCCCAGTTTCTGCAGATATCATCTGGGTTCATCTATTATACCTGAAAATTGAAAATCAGAGGCTTCGCGGCCATCCTGCAGGGCTGGGGGTAAAATTTACCAGGTGGAAACTAGAGAAAGTAGCACAGTAGAGGCATGTGCTCAGGTAGTTGAGAGAACACGAAGGGGGGGAAAGAGAAGCCCACATTTTGGAGACTCGGCCTGAGCAGCAGCTTGTCTTCTGATAGACAGGAAGGTTTGTAACTTCAGACGAGCTGATAAGAACCTGAACTCTTCCCTCCTTGATAACGCTCCTTTCTGAGCTGGGTTCAGGCAGCCAGGAAAGGGGGCACATGGTAAGGTGAGGTCCTACAGCAGTTCCAGAGAGAGCTGGAGTGACAGGGAGTAGCATAGAAGCCAGCTTATTCCACGAGCTCCCCAGCTCTTGACAATAGAAGATCCGTTGGTGAGAGCCAGCCGTATCTCTCCAGCATATTAGCATCCTGGCTTCTGCCATTTTTGTTCAGATCAAAGCCTACTCAGCAAAAGGCATGCCCTAGAGAGATGCGGCAGTGAAGAGGGGTGTGACATAAGGGCCACCGAATCAGAAATCTGCCATCTCAACCAGCTTGACGGCTCCTTTTCTCGGCAGTCTTTAGCGAACACACGCCACTGAGTGTGTGCTTTGTGCTTCATCCTCCTTGCAGAGTGTAAAGGGATCCAGCTGCTGGACATTGTGTTTGTGCTGGACAATTCGGGCAGCATCAGCGAAGAGCAGCTACAGAGCATGATGAACCTGACCATCCACTTGGTGGAGAAGGCGGATGTTGGCAGCAACCGGGTTCAGTTTGGAGCTCTGAAATACTCCGACCATCCCGAGACTCTGTTCTACCTGAATACCTACTCAAGCAGGAAGGGGATCATGGAGAATCTGCGGAGGCGCAGGGACACTGGCGGGTCGACCTACACGGCCAGGGCCCTCGATCACTCCAACTCCCTGTTCACGGAGGAGCACGGCAGCCGCCTCCAACAAGGCGTGAAGCAGGTCCTGATCGTCATCACGGATGGGGTGTCCCACGATCGGGACCGTCTCCAGGACACGGCCTTGAAGCTGAGAGAGAAGGGGATCACCATCTACGCAGTGGGCGTGGGAGAGGCCGACAGAGAAGAGTTGGAGACCATGGCCGGGAATAAGGAGAATGCCATTCACGTGGAGAATTTCGACAAACTGAAAGATATTCACCAGCTTCTCCGAGAAAGTCTGTGCGAAGCTTCACCCGAGGGTACGTGACTGTTTATGTATGTGCGTGTTCGTTTTGTCGTTCTTTGGGCTGCCGTTGGGGTTGAGCAACGGCCACCGTGTCCGTCATGTAAGGTTTGTATAATTCGGGGACACCGATTCCGTTCTTCAACTTGGGTAGTCATTCTGGAACCTGCTCCTTCTCACGGTGGTTCCTCTCCGTGAACTCACTTCACTCAAAGGCTCCCACCTAATCTTCCCAGTTGTGGTTGTCAGTCTAAAGGCAGGAGCCGGAGGCCCTGACAGAGGACAATGTTCAAGATAGTCTTGACGAGCTAAGCCAGACTACTGAGGGGTTTTAAAGAAAGCTTCGCGGGATTTTTTTTGGCTTAAAGTTCTTTCTCCCCCCCTCCCCCAACTTTCTATTTAAAGTTTCTAGCCCTGGTGGCCTAGTGGTTATCTGCTGGGCTGTTGGCTTGTGAGACCAGCAGTTGGAAACTACCGAGCATTCCCACATTCCCAGAGAGAAAGAGGAAGCTTTCTCCTCCCAGAAAGAATCCCAGTCCCAGAAACCCACAGGGCGCGTTCTGTCCTGTGCTATAGAGACACCAGGAATCAGAATCAACTCTATAGGAGGATGTTTTTAAGGTGGTTATACAAGCTTCATTAAAAAAAATTTTTTAATGGTAAGGTTTAGCTTCCCATTATTTGCGGGGTGGGGGGAGCGTCATGAGCTGAATTTGTCCCTCCTCAGGGTACCAGTTTGCTCATCTTTAAAGAAAGGTTCTATTCCACCCTAACATGTGTTGAAAAGATTATACAAGAAACGTTTCAGAAGTTTTTCTTGCTGTTTTCCCACACCCTTGCCTTTTTCTGGACAGGAAGAGACGTTTCCAAGGGTCACACTCTCCTTACCCCATTGAACAGCTAGCTACTCATGGCCATTGTGTAGCCACAAGGAGTCAGGCTCAGGTCAGATTCAAGTGGAGAGTTTTATGATGTAAACCATAGGTTCCCACACATTTCAGGGGAAAACAAAGAAAAAGGAAAGAAAGAAATGATTCAGCATTCCCCTGGCAATTAGAAACTTTTGTGTGACAGCCCATAAGACAGTAGAAAGTGTAGATTTCTGCTTCAGCAGCCCCTGTCTCGGTCCCCAACTGTTCCATGGTCCTATGGGGTGTGGGGGCATAATATTGCCCACTTTGAGAAACTCTGGTTCAAACAGATGGATGTTTTCTCTGAAGATCCTAGGTCTTCTGCATGAGATTATAAGTCCTGAGGAGTTGAAAAGTTTGAACCCACTAGGGACTGCATAGGAGAAAGACGTGGCAGCTAGCTTCCGTTAAGACGTAGAGTTTTGGAAACCTTATTGGGCAATAAGGGGACACAATGAGCCATAGCTGACTCAACGGCCGTGAGCCGGCAGCATAGGTCCAGAGCAAGTTTGAATGGCTGAGTAAGGATTTCTAGGTAAGTGCCACAAGTCCAGAGGCTTGAACATGGGAGTTTAAAGTGTGGGGTATTGAAGATTGGCCACTAGGATCAGCAAGGGAAGGGAAATCAGCTGACTACATGAGGTACCCCTAGGGTAGGGCAACCTGCAGGTATCCCATCTGAGGGATGAAAGAAAGAGAATTGCCTTCTGCTCTGAAACACAGAAATGGGCAAGAAGTGAGCCGAGGAGGACTTCAGTGTTTCCTTCCTTGGATGGCCTCACCTCTAAATCAGTGTTTCCCAAAGTGGACAGTACTGCCCCCTGGAGGTGCTGGAAGGATCCAAGGGAGCTGTATAAGCAGATACCCACACTTTATCCTGGATTATGCGCTCTAGTGAAAAACCTTTTCATTGTGAGGGGACCCTGAGGAGCTAATTTTTTTTCTCTCTGACAAAAAGGCGTTAGGACAAATAAATTTGGGAACTTATACAATCCTTGGCTAATCTTAGTACATTCCTCCAAACCTGACAAATTAATCAGCGTCGTCTCTTCTTGCTTCCCTCTTTCCCTCCCTCTCCTCGTTCTTCTCTCCCCTATTTTCCTTTCCTGTATTCTTCCTTCCTCTCTGGCAACACAAAACCTGCCTCTGCATCCAGATAAATCCAGCTCCGACAGCTGACACTCATCCACTCTCGTCGTTGTGCCCAGACAAACCCCAAACAAACTCTTCCCCATCATCCAACGTCAGATCAGCATCTTCATTCAGGGAAACCATACCCACTGATCACCATGGCCCGATGTTACTTAAGTCAGCAGCACATTCAGTATTTTGGGTTTCAGATCATGAATGATAATCTTATCTTTAACTAAGTAAAAATTATGATGTTTCCCAAGGGGGAAGACCAACTGGACTCTTCTGCCTGTTCTAATCTATCCCTGACTCCACCTTGCAGCCTGGTCTCCCTACCATCCATCTTGCCACTTTTCAATCCATTCACTACCCTGCAACTTAAGTGATCTTTCTCACGATGAAACGCTTCTCTGCTTAAATTCTTCCTTCTGACCATGTCCTGAGTTGGGAGTTCTATCTGGCCTCTGTCTACCTCTACAGTCTCATCATACACCCCTCCCTTCTCCTATTCCATCCTGTGCTATTCTAATATATATATTAGATCTATATATTAAGATCTATATATTAGAATATATATATATATATATATATATATATATATATACAAACCATTATACCCCGGTGAACACATTAGCTAGCTCACCACTGCACCCAGCTACTTCTAACTTGACTGTCTGGTTTCAGCCTCTGCTTAGTAGCTTTCTTGACCTGACACTTGATAGTGTCCCTGCTGTGTCCCTCAATTCACTGCACCTTTCTACTTTTTTTTTCTTTCGACTTCATACACTACTTGCTGATCTCTTGTCTGTATCTGCCATCGACTCTGGGGTCCTTGACAGGCTTGACCTTGCCTGTTGTATGGGAGCTGTTTTATTGTAGATGCTGAGATGGAATGTAGGGCACACAATGTTTACCAGAGATCCACATTTGTGAAAGAAAGGAGAGTCGTAGGATGAGGTAGAAGAAGTCAAGCAGCAATGCATGCTCAATAAAGCTCCAAACCTGGCAGGCGGTTCTAGAGTGAGTGCTGTCTACTCTAGATTAGTAGATGGGCCCTACAGGGGCAGTGACCTTGGCAAGGCTAGTCTCCATAGCTGCGCTGACCCTGAAGGAGTTGACAGCTGGACACTGGCTGCTGACCACACTCCCACAGCTGGACAACACATCCTTCTTTGAGAGCTCATCTAGGCAGTGCATCTCTGTGTCTACCAGACTACCATTCCAAGAACATGATTTTTTCTTCTTGTTAAGAATCAATTGGGGATGATCTCTTCTGCCATTTCAATGTGTGACAAGGGCACACACCTTTGGTCTGAATTACCTTTAGTCATCACTTTCATGATTCCCCTACCCTAGCTATTGAGTTGGGTTTGAATTGGGTCTAGAGATCACTTATTGATTTGGGAAGAGTACACACTTCACATTGGCCTGGGCTCTGTTGATTAGACACTGGCACTTTTACCATGAAAAAGTGAGCCTGGAGGAGACTCAATGTCAAGGAATGCCAAACTGAAGGGCCAAAGGGGACCTAGAGATTCAGGTACCGGCCATGCCATAAACTTATCAAGTTCGTTTAGACATGATCACATGTCTAAGACCAGTACTCTTAAATAAGTCACTTTACCTCTGAATTCCATTTCTACATCTGTGCAATTTGAATAATTCCATACACAGTGACTATGAATGCAACTGTGTTATTATCTATTAAAGGCATTCTTCAAAGTTATATTTCCCAATGCAATGGAAGATCAGTCTTAGCAGTCATCCCGTTGCTATTGCTGGTTGATGCCAAGTAGATGCTCACTCACCCTCCCCCCCCACCCCCCGATGTCTTGTAAGGTTTTCATGACCGTGACTGTAACCGAAGGAGCCCTAGTGTTGCAACAGTTAAGCACCCAGCTGCCACCCTAAAAATTGGCGGTTCAAACACACCTACAAGCTCCTCAAAAGAAAGCTGTGGATATCTGCTTTCAAACAGATGACCACCTACCGTACCCTGTAGGGCAGTTCAACTCTGTCACAGGGGTTACTGAGTCCCCATCAACTTAGTGGCACCCGATTATAGTCTTAGCAGAATCAGATTAACAGGCTTTATCTTCCACCTTACCCCTAGACGGGTGCTCGCCACCAACCTCTAGGTGAGCATTCAAGGGCGGGGCCATTGGGACCACATAGGGGACCTTTGAGTCGTAGTAGAAGTTCTAAGGCAGCAACACAAATACCCTGAGTTGGATGGGTGTTCCAATCTGAGTGTCTCAAACGAGCGTCTCGCCTTGGTAATGGACTTTTCATGAATACATTGAATCTATTGAGTCGTTCTCGGTACCTTTTCAAGTGAAGCATGCACGTCGCTAAAGTTTGAAATGGGCTCTTCTCTTGCTCTCCCTCTTTCTTACCCGTCTTCCTACCTTCACTCCGGGGACCGCGTTCAGATGAACTCTTCAGTCAGCACATCTCAACTTGCCACGAATAGAGCAGTTTATTAAAGCTTTGTGCGGGTTGAGGTCAAGGGAAGAGCTAGAATGGTGCACTGCGGGAGAAATCATTTCTTTTCTTTCCCATTGCAGTCTGTAACCGCCAACAAGTCGATGTGGTTTTCCTTTGTGATGGCTCCGATGTGACCTCTCCTGAAGACTTTAAAATCATGGTCAAATTTGTGTCCAGCTTAATTAATGATTTTAACCCTCAGCCCCAAAGAATGAAAATTGGGATGGCCCAATTTGGGAGCCGCTATCAGGAAATTATTGATTTGGAAAGTTCGTGGAACAAAACCAAGATGGAAACGCAAATTAAAACAATTGACAAGAGCAAAGGGGATCAGCGAATCGACAATGGCCTGGATTATGTGAGGGGTCTGTTTGACCCATCGAATGGCGGGAGAAGACATGAAGGCATCCCGCAGACTCTGCTTGTGATCACGTCTGGGTCTCCAAAGTTTAATGTGACAGGCCAGGTCCAGAAACTGAAAGACCTTGGGATTTGTGTCCTGGCTGTGGGCATAGGCGTTCATAAAGAACAGCTTTTGCCAATAACAGGCACTTCGGAAAAAATAATCACTTTTCCAGACTTCAGTAAGCTAAGTGACATGGATGTGAAGAAAAGACTGACCCGTGAGATCTGCCAGAGCTGCTGGAAACCCAACAGCAGTAAGTGCTCTTGATGTGTTTTTAATTCCTTGCCATGTCGCTATTCCCCCTTTCACAGAGGCGCTTCATAGACACGCTCTAGCCGGACATGTATTGAGAAGAGGCTGCTCAGAGGGTAGGACTCTGCTTTCAAGGCACTTGGGGTCGGAAAGCACAGGAAAGCTTAACTAAGGCTAAGAGGAGGCACCGAGTGTGTCCTCCAGTCAGCTCTGCCCTGCCTTGCAATGTGATGAGTGCTTATTTCTCTGTTTTAATTGTGTTGCCACTGTCTTCTAAAAGGTCCCCGTTAATGTGCACACATTTTTGGCGCATTTCCTTCATTTAAGGAGGAGATTCATATAACCAGAAACTATTACTGACTGAATGGTCCTCGGGGGTTTTCTAACCTAGAAGCCAGAAACTCAAAGGCCGCAAAGGCCAGGTTAATGAGCCCAGTGAGTAGTTGGGCAGAAGGGACATGCAATGGGGAGGGAAAATCCACCCAAAGGGGATGTCCATCCCATCCAGCGTTGGCAAATTATTAAATTAGTCGACAGTGTTTTAAAACTGAGCACTTTTATCGAGGGATCAAGATATAGTCGTGAACATGTCCAGCTCGAGGCGGGCGGGGCCACCTGGGTTTCAGGCTTGGTGAGTGTGGGGCTAACATTTGGAAGGACAATACCTGGGAGAGAAGCAGTGATAACTGTGTGGGGTTTGCACAACACCCAGGTTTTTCTGAGGGTTTCTGTTTCCGCGGGTGTTGTGAAGGCAGCCATTCTTTCACAGAAATGGTTAGTCTGCCCAAGTCCTCTAAATCTTGTGCGTCCCATTCTGGGGCCTTACACAGAGGCAGAGGCAGAGGACAGTGGTGGAAAGAGTCCTGGGCCCGGAATCAGAAACTGGCTCAGCAACCACCGCTATGAATCTCTGTTTTCTTCACTGGAGAAATGGTGGCCTGGCAGGTTGCAGACTAATGTAGCCCACCCCACCCAGTGTTGCCAGCGTGTTAAATTAGTTGACGACCTTTAGAGAATGAGCAACCCTACTGAGCGATAGACAGAGAGATTTCAGACTAGTCTTTGAAAAAATCAGAAGCTCTGCCAACATGACAAAAGTGGGGCTCTATTTCCCACGTGGCTGCCCTTCCTGGAGCGGTGCTTCCCATTATATTTTCCTTCCACCGTGTCCACCGGTGCATTCATATGATTCACCTTATCTCTTAGGCATTCGGGTTGGTCACCTCTAGCTTTATTTCTTAGGAGTAATATCTTTCCTATTTCCTTAGGATAAATTGCATTCGTAGTTTCTGATTGATCTGAAAGTCACCATCCAAAGAGAATGAAACAAAACCATGGATCTAACTTCACACAGCTGTTGTCATTGTCATTGTTGTTAGATGCCCTCAAGTCAGTCCCAACTCAAGGGGCCCTCTGTACGCACACTAGGGTGAAACACTGCCTGGTCCTGTGCCAGCCTCACAACCGTTGTTCCACGGGAGCGCACTGTTGCAGCTGTGGCGTCAATCCATCTTGGCAAGGGTCTTGCTTTTTTTTTTTGGATACCCTTCCACTTTACCAGCCACCTCCAAATCACGTGAGAAAAGTCTCACCATCCAGATAGCTGTTAGGACTTGCCATTATGGACACAGCAAAAATACCTATGTCATATTCAGGGAAAGCAGCCAATATCTTCTTCTGGAATGCACTTGGTGAGAGAGACCCTCCCGTTCTGAACCATGACCCCCCTTTCTCCTGCCTGACCACCTGGTCTTGCTCCTGCATACTCACTAACCCGACCTTGTTTCCTTTCGTCTCCAGATTGCTACATCGATGTAGTGGTGGGGTTTGACATTTCCACTCTTCAGCCGGGGCAGCCTTTATTCCAGGACCATTCCTGGCTGGAATCATACCTCCCAGGGATCTTAGAGGACATCAGTTCCATCCGTGGGGTGAGCTGTGGGGCAGGTGCAGAGGCTCAGGTGAGCATGGCCTTTAAGGTGAACAATGACAGAGAATTCCCCGCCAAGTTTCAAATCTACCAGAAAGGCATCTTTGTCAGGCTGAGACAGGTCACTGTCGACGGACCAACGCATCTCAACACTGAGTTTTTGCAGTCACTATGGGACACCTTCGAGGACACATCTGCATCCCGAGGACAGGTACTTCTGCCATACCCTGTCCTCCATCGTTCTCTGTCTGTGCATCTGTCCCCCATGATGGATTTGGGTTTGTATCATCCTGTTTTCTGCTCCCCTCTCATTCTAGATACTCCTCATCTTTTCGGACGGCCTTGGGGGTGCCGACATCAACATGCTTGAAGACCAGTCAGACAGGCTCAGACGAGCAGGTACAGGGTTGAAGATGTTAACAACAAAGCAGGGATTTGCCGAGCGTGTCTCTGATTGTCTTCAGGTGCTCTAGGCGTTGGCACTGGTCTGTTCTCTTATAGTAGATGCTGTTGGTGCCTTGCCCAAAGCCCTTTCACCAGCCGACATACCTACCCCTCAAGTGTCACACTCTCACTAAATGCACACCGGGGACCTCTACAGACACTTGCCCTTGACTGACCTAAACCACTTAACCTGAACACACCTGGGGGAGGGGATCTGAACCATACCAGCCTGAGGGACCAGTCAATGGTACAGAGATACTGGCCACTTGTTTCATGTGGTACCGACAGAGGCCCTTGTAGATCAGGCAGAGATGAAACCTTACTGAAACACCTGCTTGCTCACAACGTCCCTGACTCTCCCTCAACAAATTGTCCACACCCTCATCCCTCTCTGAGGCTGTTTTCAGGGCACCTGTTCTAAGACAATTCCCATTTCTGAGTATCCCTGTGAGAGGAAGTCACGAGGATTTGAGAAAGCACTTCTCATTCAACATGCCCCTGTCCACACCGTACCTTCTGACGGCATGAGAAGTTGAAGGCAGATGTGGAGGGTACTCTGGTGACTGGAGAACATCCCTGTCAGGCGGAATGTACTCTTTGGCCTTCTTTGGTGTAGCCCACGGTTAGCTTGGGTTCTTGCTGGATTGTGTCTCCTCTCTTGCCCAGAACCCTTCAACATCTTTCCTACAGCTTGGGAGATATTTGGCAAATTTCTCAATAGGGTTCTCCAGGCTCTGCAGGATCCAACCCCCGGCTCTACCCTGCCGCCTGGCCTTACTGCCCATGCTTCGTGCTCCTGACAGAAAGCAAACAAAATAAAGACAGTTGCCCTTGAGTCCATTCTGAACTCGCCCACAGAGTTGTGATGGCTGTGACCTTTGGGTAACAGATTGCCAGGCCTTTCTTCCAAGGCACCTCTTTGTGGATTTGAGCCACCAAACTTTCCATTAACAGTTGAGTACTTAACCATGTGTGCCATCCCAGGATGGGATTCGCCCTCTGGGCACATCTGAACACTTTCAGAGAATGTTTTCTGGGGCCAGAGCTCTCCCGGCTTCCCTTCCTCCCCTGTGCTGCCCATCTCTAGTTCCTGCCCTTTACCAACTTCCAATCGTCTTTCGGGATCATCTTAGACAGCAGCTCTTTCAAGAATCCTTCCATGACCCTCCAAGGCCCTGATGTACCCTCTCAGAGCACTTACAACTTCTCCGAGCACCGATGTGATTCTTGTCTACCTTTCTCATTAGACTAAAACACCAGTGAAGGGAGGAATGCCTTTCCTATTGATCTTGTATGCCTGTACAATTAGAAGCACCTCATAAGCCCCTAAGAACCAAGCCTATATAATATAGAAGAGGGGACACAGTGGTGGTGGGGGGTGAGGGTAAATGGGAGATGATGTCAAGGAGTCCAAGAAGAAAAAAATTGATGGTGATAACAATTGCACAATTCTGCTTGACGCAACTGAACCATGGAATGATATATGTATTAATTCCCAATCAATAATAATATTTTTCCAAAGAAATACCCTAATGGAAAAAATTCAAAATATGAACAACAGCAGCACAAAAGTGGCGTTGACGCATTTGAGTAGTCTTCTGATAGTGTTTTGTTGTTTGTTGTTATTATTTTTTAAGTATTTTCTTTTGAATACTTTTACTTGGGGGTTGTGGGCAAAAGTCAGGGAGCAGTGTTTTGTTTGCACAGAGAATGCAGGCAGCCTGCTGTTGGACTCTTCTGTTGGGAGGGCTGCCTTCTCCTGGGCCCCCTCCTCTCTGATACTCTGATAACAGTCCCAGGCAGGACCTGGGACGGGCTACGCTTCTTTATTCTCTTTGGCTTCATAGCTGTCACTTTATTTTTCTGATTAGGACTTGATGCTCTGCTGGTGGTCTCCCTACATTCAACTTCCTATGATGATTTTTCAAGCTTCGAATTTGGAAAAGGTTTTGATTACAGGACCCACCTGGCCATTGGAATGAAAAATCTGGGCACAATGCTATCAAAATACCTGGTACGTTGGGGGTGGGAAAAAATCCAGTTATGTACAAAATGCATAAGAACAAAATTGGAAGCTTTAAGAGCATTTTCAAAGTCGTGTTTGTTCCTCTCGGTGCCATGGCAGGTCTTTCGTATGGGGCAGGGGCTGGCAAACTGTGGCTTGAGAGCCAGATGTGACCCTTTGGGTACATACCTGTGCCTCTGAAGTGAAATTGAGATGAAAATACAACTATCTGAGTTTAATTTAAAGGATATTTGTTTCTAAAAATATGCTTATGGTGCTTGGATACTTTTTTAACTTGCTGGGAGGGACAGAATTGGGTCTTCCGTCTCAAAAGTTTGCCAACCCTTGATGCCGGAAGAACTGTGAAAGCCCAAAGCACGCTGTTAGGGATGGAATACGTCCTTCACTCTCCGTCATCGCGGTTGACGAAGGCCCGTGGAAGCCACAAAGAACCAACCGCGCCCGAATAAAGAAAACAAAATCTCCCAATAGACTTTGTTTGTAAAATATCAGGAACCAAGAAACCATCCACCCCAAACCAAGTAGTCTTCTGCCACCTGAGCCTGCACCTGTCCAGGGGGAGGCTACCTTCTCTATGAAGACAGGTTGTTTCCTTTGGAGAAGGGATTGCCAACAAAGGTTACGCATCCGGGGCCCTCCTTGCAGTGCCAGTTCCCTGAATCCTCTTCAGTCTCCCTCCAACCCCCAAGGGGGGAGGGGATGGGGCTGTAGGTGGCGCATTATGCTTTGTGACCTTGAATAGATTTCTTATGTGATGACCTTCCGGACAACTGCGACTCACTCAGGTTTGCTATTGCTCCAGGGGAACGTTGCAGAAAGGACATGCTGCTGTACCTTTTGCAAGTGTGCAGGACCTGCAGGACCGCCCGGGTTTCCAGGACCCAAATACATAAAGGTGCCGTGTCATGGTCATCCTATCTGACCTCCTGGGCTTTATTTGGTGTGGAAAGGGCTGAGGTGAAGTGGTTTTTCCGCCTCTGCTCGGTGTGGATGTAACTGCTTTGATATAATTGTATGTGACTCTTAAGGTCTTTTTTGATACTGCTACCAAGAATAGCTCCCATTTCTGTCATCAATCTCTGGAGATGTTGCTTCTTAGATTTACAATATATACTTCTGGGCCTACATTAGTCAGTTTGAAGGTTACAAGAGGTATTAATTGGGAGAGTTGTTCTTAATCAGCGATGGAGCAAGACTGAACTACAAAAGGAATGGATAAATATATCATGACATTTCTATTTGCTAGAATATTCTACAGAGGGGAAAAGAATGAACAACAACTAGACACACCAGTATGAATAAATGCTGTAAACACCATCATAAACGGAGAAAGCAAAATATAGAAAAATATATATGATTCTGTTAATAAAAGTTTAAACTCCAGCAAAAAATTACTAAGGGTTTTTAGGAATTAATCATTAAGTAGTGAAGTTTTGTGGTGGTTGTTTGTTTGGTTTTTAAGCCTGTCCAAAGGCAGTGAGCTTTACTCATCCCAGGGGCTGGGAAGCCCACAATTCTGTCTTGGGCTCCGGCTCTTGGTTCAGCTGCTACCTCTCCTATGGTGTCACGGCACTCTGTCTGCTGGAGGTTAAGCACACAGGAATCTTGGGGTCTTCCTTGTAGTGAGAGTCCTCTCCCACCTCCTGCTTATAATAAGGTTCATTTTCTACCTAGTAGGATGCCAAAATTGTCCAATCCCCACCTTCAAGGCAAAAATTTAATAATCACAATTTACCCTGTTCACAATCACTCACAACTGAATCATAGAATCCTATCAACATCTTCCCTCACCTTCTCTTACCCAGGCCCATCGGGTAGGGAAGACACATGTCCAATGTGCCTGGACCGATCCAGTCCTTAGGGGAGAGTCACTTGCGATCCCTCTCAAGTAAACCATTGTAGCATACGCACTGTGACTGCTTATCGGCAATGCTCCACTGCTGGGCCTGGACAATGACTACACAGACGTCCACTTTATAATAAAGCTGCACCTTTGTCTTCTTCACTTTCCCGAATGGGTTTTAGACACCAAAACAAAAACCAAAAAAGGATTTTTATTTTTAAGAGATCACATACAAGGCTTGTGGATGAGATCTACCTTCCCGTCTTTGACTTTTTCTGATGCCTTTTCATGTTCTACTTCTTTTTCCTCTACATTCGAATTCTGTTCCATGAGCACCCCTTCTGTGGTATACCGCGTCAGCACCTATATCAGAGGGTGGGGGGACACAACCTCAAACGCAACCTTTGTCGCAAATAAGCCATGACGCAGTGAGGCTGCTCTTGGTTGAGTGAGCAATGACGGCAATGTAAATACCCTGGGGCCAAAGCTTTGCAGTCAGATGCCAACCTACCCAGGGTACCCTGGGGAGAAAGGCCTGCTTCCATCAAGGTTACAGCTAAGAAGGGGCCGTGGGGAAGTTCTATGTGGTAACACGTGGGGTCATCCACATATTGAGTTGCAATCAACAGCAATGACAACCTTGCTGTTGGGGGCGTGGTGATCCCGTGTTAAATTATCACCTTCGGCATGATAAAGGCTGGTTTAATAACCAGCACCTCGTGTACAGTCACACACCCCCAATCCGCCAGGTTGGAATGTTACTAAGATACTGAACAGGTTTCAGAGGCTCTTGCAGAAGGCAGGCTCAGGAGAAAGGCCCACTGATGTTTACAAACATTAGCTGCTGAGAGCCCAGTGGGTCACAGTGCAGTCCGATCCACCGCCTGTCTTAAGATTGACACCCAACCACTCAGCCAATCCACTCTACTGCGCATGAGCCAGGGGCTAGCAACAAGTCCTATGCCATCCAGAAAGAAAGGGAGGGAGGGAGAGAGGAAGGAAGAAAAGAAAACTAAGGACCTTCCAGGAATATTACCAATTCGATAGCTGGAAGGGTTGTGATGAGCACAGCTGTCCTCCTGGCAAATCCCTCTGGCACAGGGCTGGCTCTGGGGCCCTCGGCTACAGGGAAGGTCCAAAGATCAGGTTCTTGTAGGTGTCTGAAGGGGCATCTTCTGCATTGGGGTGTCAGATAAGTGTAAGGACAAACCACAGCCCCACTTGTGTCCAACTCTTGTCCCACTCGTACCCAAAGCTCCCTCAAAACTGCAAATACTGCAGTTACATTGGAGAGAGGGACTTGGTTACAAGTCATTGAAGCCTAATGACTTTGCCCGCTTGAGTTGATGTGAGATGACTAACATGTATTTTTCTGTCTTTCCTTCCAGGGTGCTCCCGGCCTCAAAGGTAGCAGGGGACACTGGGGAGAGGTTGGAGACCCTGTAAGTATGGGGGACATGCACCCCTTGTTTATTGATTTCCTTTTTCATGAAACGTGTTCTTTTTCAACAGAACAGGTTATAGGTTCATTTTGTTTGGTGTTTCTTTGGAGGAAGAAGTTGCTTTTCTTTTCCTATCTGACTCATAGGCATCAGGAGGAGTGAGGAAGAGGCTTATACAAAGGTTTCCTGGCTTGTTTTACTCAAAGGCAGCGGGTAGACCATGCTCCTTTCCACCCCCAAGAAGTGCTCAGTGGGCAATCTGCTAAGCAGCATTCTTTAGAAATGAAACCCAGTGCTGAGTACCTGGCTACAGACTTAGGCTGGCACATAAATTCCTCCATGGAAGAGGAGGTGGGTCAAGCATCCACCAACGTATGGCTCCCTTATAAAGGCCAGACATCTCAATTTTTGGTTCATCCATCAAATTAGGTGAATGGATTTGAAGGAAATAAAACTATTTAGATGTTTCTGTTGGGGATGGGAAAAGTCCAGGTAGGATCAAGCCTGTGACAGTATCACAGCCAACTCTTCCTCTGGGGCTGCCATCCTTTCAGCCTCTGATCCAGTCTAGATGAAGAAACAGTGAATCATGGAGGCTGGTGCAGAAACAGAGATGGAATTCTGTGTTTCTGATTCCAGGCCCTGGGCTCTTCCCACCACTGTCATCTTCCTCCACTTACTCCAAGGGAAGGGGGACATAAAAGATCTGGAGGGCTTAGGAAGGTGGAAAAGTCTTGTTTTCTTAGCCTGGGCTTGGGCCAAATCCAAAATCCAAACTCAATGGGGTGGAAGTGTGTGTGTGTGTGTGTGTGTGTGTGTGAGAGAGAGAGAGAGAGAGAGAGAGAGAGAGAGAGAGAGAGAGAGAAACTGTTTTGAGGAATTTGTTCATGAAATTATGGAGGCTGGAAAATCCCAAATCCATAAGCCAGGCTGCAGGCTTCTCCTCTTAGGGTTACAATGGCCAATGAATCCCAAATCTGCAAGTCAGACAGCAAGCTGCTGGTTGAAATAGCTGAGGACTGGAGGTGAGGGGATGATGAGTCAAAGGTAAGCTGGAGAGGGAGTGAGCTGTGTCAGACCAGCCACATGTATTAGCTATAGGCCACCCACCGAAAATGGAGGATAAGTACATCATACTGTGAATCTAGCCAACTTGATATATTACGTTAACCATCATACCTATTGAAAAAAAAGTAGCTTCAATCCCAACAACTCAGAAATGAAAGCAATCAGGAATTTATACGAGTTGTACAAATTCCAAAACAATGTTGCTGTTCACGGCCACTGAAGGGTACCATAGCATGAAATATTGAACAAGCTCTTGCATGTCTTGATTATCAGTTTACCCCTCATCTGTGGCATTTACAAATTCCTCTGGGCCACTGAGCCGGTTTACAAAATGAGGACTAAAGAGACAGAGCTCTTTGTCTCCTCTCCTCCTCAAGGAGGTCTTAGAAACCACCAAGCTAACATGACAGGATTTTAAGTGTGGGGAATAGTGTCACCCCCACTGCCTGACCGTGACCCCACAACTGGCGGTGAGTCCAGTAAGTGGAACCCGGTCATGGGCAAGGCCTTCTGCATTGACTGGGAAGAATCCTTGGACCACAGAAAGCAAAACTGAAGAAAGGGAAACCACATATTCCCTTACCAGCCAGAAAGGAAACCATTATTTATCTACAAGCAAACCATGTACCCTGTCGGGCACCCAGCCCTGCACCAGACACAAGAGACTACAGTGGTACAGACACCGCTGGCCCCTCCCTCTAGAAGCACGGCACCATTCTCCTCTGGAGGCCCGCCATAGACTAAGGTTCACCACAGCTGTTTTGTGGGAGAAGTAGATTTGGTGGGAAACACACACGTCATTGAACTTGAAATCTCAGTCCCATCTCATGGATGGCCTGACCAGAGATCTCTCACCTCCTCATCAGGAGGGCTGGCTCAGCTTCAGTCCCCGGGCTCTTCTCTCTTCTGTCCGCAGCCCCAGGGCTCTGAGCCGGATCTCAGGCCTGACTGTGTTCCTGGAGGCTGTGGGAGGTGGCTCCTAAGTGAAGTGACTTCTGAGCCTTGGGCTGTGCTGTCTGCTGAGGGCAGTGAAGCGGCTGCGCTCATCCTGTACCTGTTTGTGGTCTTGGATCTACAAGGAAGCTTTGAGTGCCCAACGGGGGTGGGGGAGGTGTGGCTATATGCAGGACCCCAGATCCAAACGAATGAGCTTGCTCTGTGGACAGTTCAGAGAAACTGTGTCCTCAACCGGGAACTTCTGGCAAAAGAGTCACCTTGGGCCTCCTTTCCTTAGGGACGGCGTGGAGATCCCGGACGCCCAGGAGAGAAAGGGGTTGCAGGGTGTCCAGGGGAAATAGGTCCAAAGGTAAGGCTTTCCTGGAAATGTTCTTTTAAATTCAGTGCAACACCCTCCCGTCTCATTTCTGTTCCTTCTCCCCCACGTGCTCTCTGCGCACCACCCCTGCCTCTGCCTCTTCCTCCAATTAGATCCATTCGTTCTTTCAGCCAAAGATGAGTAAGGCTTCTTGGGGGCCTGAAATCTTTTGAGCATGGATGACATTCCATCTATAACCTCTTTGTAGCCACCTGGGCAGAAGGGGCTAGAAATAGAGGTACTCACTTTTAACTCCACCTCCTGTGCTCTCTCTTCTTTTCCAGGGAACCAAAGGATATTCTGGAAATAAGGTACTGTAGTTTGTCCCCGGTCCAACTTGATTCACGAATGGCACCCATTGTTGAGCAAGCATGTGGCTGAAGGGCCGCTTCCACCTGACTTCTCCCCCTTGCTATCTCCCAGGGGGAGCAAGGAGAAGGCGCGGTTGACGGGATCGATGGCGAGGAGGTAAGCCGGTCTTGTTGGAGCACCAGGATGTCCTCGGGAGATTGGATTTGTTTCTTAATGGCCACGTTGTGTTCTTTGTCGGCTCTCAGGGCTTTCGTGGGTACCCCGGAACAAAGGGAGAAAAAGGTGACCCAGGAGCCCAGGTAAGGCTTTTAATACGTCGAAGGAAGAACACTTGGTGACAGAGACCATCTTCCTGGCTGTATGATCAGAACTGAGTGGAGACCAAACTGAGAGCGGGCTTCCCGAAGGGCAGGGGCCCTGTGCCACGGAAGAAATGCCATGCTCCAGTCAGAGGCCAGCTGGTAGGGATGTCACTTTTCCAGCACAAAACATGAACGTCGTCTGTGGGCGTGCTTTTTAGAAACCTGAAATAAGAGCTTTTGTCTTTCAGAGGCTTCTGGGCTCTTTACTGGATTGGGGGCGGTGGGGGGGGGGGATGTATTTAAAAAGAAAAGGCAAGAGAAAGAGACCAATTAGTTTAGGGTCATTGGTGTAGCAAGCTCAGTGGATCCTTTCAAAGTTTTCCTTTCAATTTATTAATTAATAGGTGCCTGGCTGGTTCAGAAAGAGCCCTGGTCATGCTCAGGGTTAAGTGTTGGGCCGCTAGCCACAAGGTCATCAGTTCAAACACACCAGCCACTCTGAGGGAGATAGGTGAGGCTGTCTGCTCTCATACATTTTCCAGCCGTGGAAACCCTAGGTAACAGTTCTACTCCGTCCTGCAGAGTTGCGATAGTATAGACTTGATGGCAATAGGCTTGTTTATTTGGTTTCAAGTAGTTCTATTTTATGTTTGATCTGTTTGTCATGGAAGAGAGATGAGGTTGTCTACTCCTGTAAAGACTTAAAGTCTTAGAAACCCAAAGGCGCCATTTTAGCCTTTCTTATGGGGTCTCTATGGGTTGGAATTGACTTGATGGCAGTAAGTTTAGTTTGGGGATCTATTTTTTAATAGGTAATTATTATTTTTATGCTCTGATCCATATCTCTGTGTGAGCACCTGGCAAGTGTCAGGTGTTGAGTTATGTGCTGAACAACCAGCAGTGAGCTAGGCCATTGTGGTCCTCAAGGATCCTATGGTCCAGTTGGGAACACAGACAGATGGATGAACAGTTCATGACAACACAGAATCTGATTGTGCCCAGCATTAAGCATCTACATGGGTGCCCAGAAGAAAGCGCCTAACTAGACTTGGGCTTAGAAAGGCTTCCAGGAGGAAACGATCCGTGAGCTGAAGATGACTAGGAATTGGCATGCCAGACAGAGGGAACAGCATATGCAAAGACATGGAGGCCTGGAGACTTTACAAGTCATATGGTCTGGCAGGAGCCTTAGAGTCCAAGCAGCAAGAGTTGAAGTTCAACAGGTGCTAGAAAGAGTCCGGGAAAGCACGGGTGGGCCCTTAGAGGAGTTTGCCTCTTGACCATTCGACAATTAGGGACCTTTGAAGGATGGCAATCTTAGCAGTAGTGAGGAGGATGTGTGGAAGAGGAGATAGATGCAGGCAAGGATGAAAGGCCAAGTTTCAGGAATCAAAGTGAGGAGGGAATTATGAAGGGTAGTGAGAACAAGCCCCCCCACCCCCAACCACCACCACCATATATTAAGGAAACAGTTGAGCTGGGGTTGTGGTGAGGCGAGAAAAGCAACCAGGGTAAAAATTGAAGGAGGGACTCAGTCTCAGCACTAGACAAAGCATGAGGCATTCCTTAAATGTGGCACTCTGAGTACCTCTCTGTCCTTTAAGGGTAGCATAGTGGTTACACAAAGGGCTGCTAACCACAAGGCCAGCAGTTCAAACCCACCAGCCACTCTGCAGGCAAAAGATGACATGCTGTCAGGAGAGACCGGTCCCTGGAGAAGGACATCATGTTCGGTAAAGTGAGAGATGCCTCAAAGGAGAGGAAGGCCCTCAAGGAGAAGGATGGACTCCGGTGCAGCAACGGTGGCATAGGAGAAGTTGTAAGGATGGTGCAGGACCAGGCAGAGTTTCGTTCGGTTGTGCATAAGGTCGCTAGAGGTCCAAACAGACTCAATAACATCTTACAACAGCAAGTTGAGAGGCCAAGAACCTCTCTGGGCTCACCCTAGTGCTGGTCCTGAGACATAAAACTTCTAGATTTTGATGACCAGAACAGCAGGAAATGGGAGTCCATCAACATGACTGCCGGGGCCCTGGTTCGGGCCAGCTTTAGTTGAGGACCAGTTGGGTTTGAGTTTGGAAACCCAGTGGCATTGTGATTCACATTGGGCTGCTCACCACAAGGTCAGCAGTTGGAAACCACAAGCTTCTCTGTGGGAGAAAGATGAAGCTTTCTACTCCCACAAAGAGTTATGGTCTCAGACATCCACAGGGGTGGTTCTACACTCTCCTTTAGGGTCGCTGCGAGTAGGAATCAACGCCATGACAGTGAGGGGTTTTTTTATTTTGTTTTGTTTGGTGGGGACTGACTGGATTTGAGTTGACAATGGAACATCCTGATGGAGGTTTCCATGAATTATAGTTGTCACAAGTTGCTAGACTGGCCCATCCGTCCAATATAGTAGCCACTAACTAAATGTGGTTACGTAAATTCATATTTAATTAGAAGTAAATAAGATTGAAAAATTCAGCTTCTTGGTTGTACTAGCCCAATTTCAAGTGCCTAGTGCCACCTGTGGGTAGTGGCCACCATATTGGCCAGTGAAATAGAGCATCTCCATCATTGTAGAAAGTTCTATTGAGTTGTGCTGCAAGACCCGAGACGTTTTCAGCCAAACTGGTGAGAACCTTGGCCATGAGCTTAGTAAAACCAGGCCCAGTACATTTAATCTGATCTCTCTCTCTCTCTCTCTCTCTCTCTCTCTCACCATTTTAACACCATTGTGAAAACCTCCCACAAGCGCTCATTGTATTGTTTTGTTTTTCCAGGGCAGCCCAGGTTCCAGAGGCTTCCCTGGGGACTATGGGAATAAGGGTTTCCCTGGAGATCCTGTAAGTTGGCTCTGGACTTTGTAGTTGCTCCCCAGTGCCTGCCTCCTTTCTCTGTGTCTCCTGCTAAACTTTAGGCCAATGCTTATCATGGGAATCGGGATGGCAGATGGTGGCTAAAATTTTGGGTGTTTGGAGAAAAAAATTGTCTGCATCTGATAACAGTGGACTACCCTCAGCATTCAGAACGGAGCACTAAAGTTTCATCTTATTTAAATATTTCAGGGTATATTGAGCCCCTTGACTTCCTTGGTGAGGTAAATTCTCATAGTTTTGAATATTGGGTTTCTGGCTTAGTAGACCTGCAGATGAGCCCTGTGCAGGCTTGATAACAGGAGACTCTGATGGCCTATTTGGGGAACTGCCATCGAAGGCTTACATTAGCACATTTTTATAGTTCTTTGTTTATCACCAAATCTCCTTCAAATCTAGGGAAAATGCCACTTGTATTCCTCACCCATCCCTCAATTAAATCTACTCATTTCAAAGATGGAGAATTTTCTCCCATTCCTTTTCATTCAACTTCGCTTAGTTCTTGGACAGCAACCAGCTTGTAGGTCACATTTGTGGGGCTAGATGCTGAAACACTTTCCAAATCTTCCTCCAGGGTGATCCAGGACTAGACAGTGGCATCAAAGGACAAAGGGGCTCCAAAGGAGGACAAGGAACACAGGTAATTGGATTTATTTTACATATCTGAGCTGATTGATGACATTATTGAGCTGGGGCTTTCCTACATTCTAAAGCAAGTCAACAATTTAATCAAATAGCTAACTCTTCTTCAAGGGCATACACACCCGCTTCGTAGATTATACACTTCTATCGACAAAGTGATCATGCCTCTGGAAGTTATCTTATCCTATGAGAACACTGATGGGGGCGGTGCGTCTCACTGTGACTTTTCCTCTTGAAAGGGTGTGTCACGGATGGTGTTAAACCGCAGAGATAGTGAATGTTCTGCTGTCATAATAGCGCTTGAGGATTGGATGCCGGTGCCTTTACAATTGCTTCAGAACCTTTTGCCTGATGGTCTTTGCATTTCTAGGGAAGACCTGGAGTGAGCGGGCCGAAAGGCAGCCCCAGCCCCAGAGGAAGCAGGGTGAGTATCTCCATGGGCGTGTGTGTCCCTCCCGGATACATGGCTACAGAGTCCGCTGACCCAGGGGTGGGAAACACTAGCCGGGTTTCTCCATCTTGGCACGATTGACATTTTCGGCCCAATAATGTTTTGGTGTAATTGTCTCTGCTAGGCATTGTGGGATGTTGGACAGAGTCTACTCACTAAATGTCAGTAGCCTTCACAGTGCTCCATTGTGACCACCAAGAATGCCTCCACACGTTGCCCAAAGCCCTGCGGGGTGATGGGTATTAGAAAGGAGGAAGAACGTGCTCTGACATCGATGGCAGTGATGATTGTGCAACTCTTCTCAATATGACTGAACCATCGGGCTGTAGGATGTGTGAATCATATGGCAACAAATGGCTTAAAAAACCAACAAAGATAAAGATCCTCTGGGGACAACAAAGCACTCCCGGTCACGACTGAGTCAGATTCAGGTTTTGGGTTCCTTTCTGCTTTCTAGGTGTCTTGGAAGAGACGAAATGATTTTAATGTAAAAGTTTAGCATCTTTGCCAGGTAGCCGAGCATCTTAGAGCTGACGTAAGACTCTCTGAAATGGATGAACGCAGTTCTCCTTCCTTTCCCTTCATAGGCTATCAGTGAGAAAGAAGAATCACAGAGGCTTTAAGTGCAGTAGTAGAAGGCCAGCCAGCAGCATCCTGGGAGAGCTAGGCTAACTTCATAGCATCCCATGTGATCTCGGGAGACCCGGTGGTGCAGTGGTCAAGAGCTTGGCAGCTAATCAAAAGATCAGTGATCCAAACCCATCAGCAGCTCCACTCCAGAGGAAGATGGTGGGAAAATCTGCTTCCCTCAAAACCACAGCCTCTGTTGAGTCGATTCCGACTCCTAGCCGTGCTGTGGACAAAACTCTCCCCATCTCCATGGCATCCTCGCCGTGGTGATGCGTGAAACTCCTTGTGGCAGCCGTGGTTTCCATCCAGCCTATCGAGCGTCTTCCTCTTTTTCAACCCTCGACATTAACAAGCATGATGTCCTCCTCCTCTGGGGAAGGGTCTCTTCTGATCCATATGCCTGATGTAGTGAATGCAGTCTGGCCTTCCTCATGTCTAAGGAGCACCCGGGCTGCGCTTCTTCCCAGACAGTTTTGCTCAACCACATGGAGAACTAAAGAGAAGAGGAAGGTCCAAGGGCCTAGAGTTGGCCCAACGTTTGGTTCAAGAGGGAACTGGAAGTGTTCAACTTTATGATCCCTTTGGATCATATGGTCTCCCCATCACTTGACGGTGGGTAACTTCAGGCTCTTCCCCCTGGGTAGAGAGTGGACACAGGTGCTTGAATTCTTGTAGCCTGTGTCAATATCTTCAGAAGTCCTTCCTCGGCGAAAGGAGCTGCAGGCAGGGCTTAGACTTGCCGGTCTTCTTCTCCACACGAGCTAATTCAAACATCTGCAGAGGAAGCAGGGGGACACAGCCATGATGTCCATGGTACAGATATTCAAGATCAGGATTTATGATTTCTTGTTAGTTTAAGAAAACAACACCAAAACTTTTCATTCAAATCCTTTGATAACTCAGCCACGCATCAATGAGAGCACTTTTTAAAGGAGACGCCAGAGGTGGTAAGGAGGTTAATCTTCCTATTTGGGCAACTAGTGGATCTGTGTCAACTTGCTCCGAGACACGGGGTTCACTGCCTCCTTTCTGTCATTATCCTCTTCCCCACCTTACCTTCTCCTTCCGAATTTCTTTTCTTTGGAATTAAAAAACAAAACAAAACAAAAACTACACCATGGACATACAAGCACAGCCAGCTTCTCTATTCACTCCTGTATTTCCAACAAAGGACAGAATGCTCTGAGGGTCAGTCTTTCCCATTGCTGTTGACTCAACTTCAACGTAAGGAGACCCCTGTGTGTTCAAGTGCAGCAGTGCTCCTCTGGGTTTTCACTGGAAGATTTTTCAGAAATTGATCTCCAGACCTTTCTTCCGAGGCACCTGTGGGTGGGCTTATCATCAGCCTCTTGTCTCTTATAAATTGGAAGTGTATACACAGCCAGGCCTTTCTCTGTGGTCTCCCCCACACTGGGAAAACTTATATACAGAAATAGTCATATTTCCAAGAAATGTCCTGAAGCATTACATTCATGTGCTAATTAATTTAATCCTCATTATAGGCATATATGACAGATACTATTATTATGACATCTACTTTGTAGTTTTTAAAAATGAAGGAGCCCACCTCATCTCCCTCTAGAGTCCCTGGTCCTTCACGACGGGTTTCTGAGTATGTAAATCTATTGTCTGTAGCCTTGAGATGTGCCTCCTGTAGGCAGCAGATTGATGGGTGTGTTTTCTAAGCCAGTCTGCTAGTCTCAGTCTTTTAATGCCCGAGTTCAGGCTATTGATATTCAGGGTTATTATCTCCATCTGCGGACTCTGTGATGTCATCTTAAACCTTTTGTGTTGGGAGTTTTCCTGCTTTCCTTTCTCATTTGTGTGTGTGTGTGTGTGTGTGTGTGTGTGTGTGTGTGTGTCATTCTTGATTTCTTTCCATCCTTAAGACAATGCAATCTTGAGGTCTGTTTTCTCGTTGTTGCCCTCTGGGTGAGGTTGTTCTAGGTGGCGGTCTCTTATTTATGCTTGTTGAGTGTTGTTCTTCTGCCCATATTGGGTCAGCAAGGATCTTTTGCAGGGCTGGGTTTCTTCTAACATATTTTTTGAGTTTTTCCTTGTCTGGGAAGACTCTTACTTCTCCATCTATCTTGATCAATAATTTGGCTGGGTAGAGTATTCTTGGGTTTGTGTTGTTTTCCTTCAATTTTTGGAATATGTTAATACACTCTCTCCTCTTCTTCATAATTTCTGCTGATAGGTCTGAGCATATTCTTATTTGGGAACCTTTATATGTGATTGTTTTTCCCTAGCGGCTCTCATGATTTTCTCCTTTTCCTCAAAGTTGGATAGTTTAACTATTATGTGCCTTGGTGAGTTCTTCTTGGGATTCAGTTTTGCTGGTGCTCTTTCAGCCTCATGAATGGTTGCCTGATTTTCATTCATTAAGCTGGGGAAGTTTTCTTCCAAGAATCCTCTCACTATTTTTGCAGATGACTTCTTTGTTGTGTCTTCCTCCGGTAAGCCAATAATTCTAATGTTGTTCTGCTTCATAGCATCAGACATAGTTCTTAGGTTTTCTTGAGCTTCTCTGATGATCTTATTAGATTTTTGTTCACATTCGTTAAAGTCTGCTTGGCTGTCCTCCAAGTCACTGATGTGGTTCTCTGTTTCCTTCAGTCGATTCTTAAGGTCCGTGTTTCTGCTACTGGTTTTTGTTATCTCCTCTCTAAGCCCCTGTCCTTTTTCTGTATTGTTTCTCTCATATCCTGTGTGACTCCAAGCAGCATTCTGAAAATTTCTTTCAGTGGTAGCTCAATGTCTGCTTCTTCTATGTATGTTGTTATGGTCAGACATCTTCTGCCATTGCCTTTTGTTTCTCCTGTTTTTTTGTTGAGGTCGTTGGGGCTGATGGCTGTTTGCGTTGCATTGTTTTAGAGGAGCCAGGTGCCATTTTTCTAGGGAGTCAAAAAGCACTGGCTCTCTCTGGGAGACTTGTAAGAATGCTTCTTTGAACTGCCTACAGCTAATTTTACTATGGGATAAACCTACCACTTTATCCTCCTGTGGCTTCCCTATCAGGGCAGTGACCCAGAAGGCTGATGGGATGCCTGCTTTGGTGTTGCAGAGGTTAGGCAGAAGTTCCTGCAACAGCTTGGAATGTTGAGTGTTGGCTGACCTGCCTTATGCCTCCAGGTACACAGGCAGGAATTCCCTGGTGAAAAGTTGGGCAGAGTATCTCCTGGAGGGAAAGCAGGGCTTTCCCTAGACTCGTGCTAGCTACACAGGGAGAGCTCACCTAGCTGGCTGTGGTACAGGTGTAAATGCCCTAGGGCAAAGGGAGTGTTCTGGAGGTCAACAGTGGAGTGTGAGAGAATAGGAAAGAAACAAAGAGGAGGAAAAAAAATTAAAAGTAAGACCCATTTAGACTCTGTGGGAATATAGAGAAGAGAAGGAAACAAAATAAATTATGTAGCTGAGTCCCACTCCCCACTCATGGAGCTGCAAGGGTTTAGTTTCTGCCCCAAGGCAGCATGGCAAGCTGTAGCTGCCAGAGAAAGCTGCTGAGCAGCCCTCAAAGACCATGGGGGGAGAGAGAGCAGAGATGTAAACAGAAGCAACAATGTAGCTGAACCCCAATCCCTGCCCGTGGAGCTGGGAGGGTTTGAGTTTAGTCCTTGCCCAGACGTGGCAGTGGCAAGCTTTGGCTGTGCTGTGAAAAAGCCCTTGCACAGCCTTCCAGGGCTGTGGGGGAACAGAGAGCAGAAATTTAAATAGAAGCAACAATGTAGCTGAACCCCGATCCCTGCCAGTGAAGCTGCAAGGGTTCTGTCCCTGCCCTGAGGCAGGCGGGGCAAACTGTGGTTCTGTTGAGACCAAGCCCCACTACAGGCTCCAAATGGTCCCAGCTCTGGTAGATACAGTGGCTGGACTCCACATGGTCCCAGCTCCGGCAGATACAGTGGCTAGGTCAAGGTCAAGCCCCAGCCGGCTTCCACTGAGGTAAGCCAAAAGCCCCTAGCCCCTCAAAACCCCGTGGGTCTGTGCCTACTTATCTTTATGATGCTCCTCCTGCGATCCAGCAGCGTTGAATTTCCCTCTAAGCAACTCTCCTGGACTGGATTCTGCGGAGTCCCTCTGGTATGTGTCACTCCATCGCCATCTTCCCAAAAGTCTGAGTCTGTAAATCTTTCTGGGAGTGAAAAATTTCCTCTGGGAGTGAAAAGCATAGCAGCTGGTGGGTTCGACCTGCAGACTTTGAGGTTAACAGCCCAAGCATAGCCCACTAAGCTACCTGCACGCCTTTCTGGAAAGGAGAGGTGTGGCAAAGATAGCCACTAGATGGCGAAGCTGAGCTAACAACGTGAAAATGCTCCAGGCTAGGTGCAGACAGATTTCCACTTCACTGTCAGCTGGGCTCACTGGGACCTCTTCAGATCCTGGCAGAATACTAATAAGCCGAACTCCAGTGGCCCATTTGAAGTCCTGTATTTGAAGTACTGTTTCACTCACCCCCAGGAGGCCTGAACACAGAGAAGTGGATGTGGCCTGACTGGTGCCCACTCAGGAAGTCTCTGATTGACAGAAGGGGGCCTGGTGGTACAGAGAGTCCAGTGCTGGGTTGCTAGCCAAACAATGGTTTGAATCCACCAAGCAGTTCCCTGGGAGAAAGGCGAATTAGTGTGTTCCTGTGCAGATTCACAGCCTCAGAAAGCCCATGGAGCATTTCTCCTCGGCCCTCTGAGGTTATTCTGCACCGGGATCTACTGAGACCGCAGTGGGTTTGGGAGGTTTGCTTGGAGCGGGAGGAGTGGACACAGGTTCTCCCAACAGCCTCCTGATAATTGTCAGAGGTTGTCAGACTGGCGCTGGGCCGGTAATGACTTTTAGATTGGTTGACAATCAATCCCCCAAATGTTAGTCTGTAACGAAGGGCCCAGTGTGTAAGCCCCTCAGGGAAGCCGTTTCTGTCTATTGCTCTTTATTCATGACATCCAGAGTTCAAGGGGATGCTGGTTTGTCCCTGAAGAATGACCCCCACTCAGACACCCACCTCCAGGTACTAACATCTCATCTTTTTTTTTCCCCCAGGGGAGAGCAGGCCAAAGGGGGCCCCCAGGTCTCGAGGTAAGTTTCCTTAGCTCCTGTCCTCTCTGGCAGGAGGGAAGAAGATTGCTCACATGCAAATGGAACTGGTCATCTTTGAGCAGGATCCCCAGACTTGGTGGGAAACACAAGTCCCCAGAATTTCAGCTGCCCAGGACCAGGGCAAAGCTGACCTGAGGCAAAGCCTCTGTCACAAATACATCCTGGGAAATAGAGCCTGTCCCCTCTCTCTCTCTCTGTTGAACTGTTTTTGTTGACACCTGGAACCCATGACAAAGGGAGGGAATATCTTGGTTCAAATAATAAGCAAGTGAAACACCAAACCAACACAAGCAAACCAGCAAGAGTGAGTGAAAATCCTAAGAAAGCAGAAGTGACCTTGAGCCCAAGCACCGTGAGTTAGGCAACATAACACCTTGTGTATAGGGACAGGGCTTTGTTGGAAGAATTCTGTTCATCAGGGCAACCAGCTGTGATGGAGTGCATGTTCATGGGCGGTGAGCCGGCACCCATGTGAACTAGACAGAATGATGTAGGCGCTGTCTTCTCTTCCTAGGGACAGAAATAGCACAGATACCTGCTATTTCACAGAAATATCAAGAAGAGAACTTGAGTTTCCCACAGTTCAGGAGGCTACAAGTTTGGATGCAGGGGACCAGGGACAAGTTCTGGTGCTACAGCCTTGTCCTAATTGTCAGAGCCCCGACATTCCATTGTTCCTAAGCATCTTCTCATGGCATCTCCTGCACCCACCCATTTGTTCTTTCCAGTCTGTGTGTCTTTGCTACTTATTAACAACTCAGACGGTATTAGCTTCAGGGCACACCCTACCATGACAAGGCCTCATTAACATAGCAAGGCATGCCTATTCCAAGACAGGATTCCTCCCATGTTTAAAGGGGTCAGAACTCCATGACAGATTTGAAGGGGGAGAGCGGGTGGAAGAAGGGATACATTTTAATCCGTAACAGGTATTATGTAATGAAAATCTCCATGGAAAATCTCAACACTGAAACTTCTCATTCATCAGGGGCAACCAGGAAGTTCTGGACTTAAAGGTGCACCAGGAAATGAAGGATTACAAGGACCACAGGTGTGTTGAGAAATATTGATAATGGATGCTGAATTATCCTGAGTGGAAGAAGGCAGATAGTTCTGCAATTTAAAAATATTCAATAAGGGAGATTAATAATATTTCATCTGTTTGTGTGCCCTTCCTTCCTCGTAGTCTGTATCTTTGGAATTCACATTGCCTCCCTTTGAGACTGATTTTGCTTAAACTCGCTCCCGCCTATTCAGCTTATTGATTACCTTCTTGCAGATAAAAGAGATGCTCTTGTCCTCAGCTGCATAGTATCAGAATTTTAGGCAAATAATGCATGTGTTGTTATGGGGTTGCTTTTTGGGAAACCAAAGAGCTCCTCCCCCCCCCGCCAATATATAAGTTTTCTATTCACTGTGTGGGTTATATTCATGTATGGATTAAATAAATAATGCATTATTTCCCCCAAAACACAGAAGTAACAATACAATATTATATGGGGAAAATACAGTAGTAATAATAAAATATTATACCTGGTGCTGTATTCATTCATGCTATGTTATATTAATCAATATCAGGATTAACCTATAAACTACCCTTCACTGAGGTTCTGAACACAGACGTGCTGAGGAAAGGTAGTTCATTCACTCCCCTAAAGCAAACTACATAGGGCATGACCATCCTTATTCCTGGAACATTACAGATTGACTTTATGTGAACCATTACCATATGACCATGGTCACACCATTAGTTACATGGCGGCAGGACCCAGGGCCTCTCTGTCTTCTCTAACCCCTGCCAGAAAGACACTGCGGCCACACCCAGAGGATGATCTTCTAACCCATGTGGTTTTAGTGTCCAAGATCTTACGGAAGCCATGTATGCCTGGATTTTTCTGGAGGGCCCTGTATCAATATGCCTGTTCTGAGGCCTTCCCATAAATCAATTTTTGTTCTAGAAAGTTCCAAGTGGTTAGCAGTACACTGAGATTTGGGATTCTCCTGAATGGTTCTGGGGTCCCTTAACCAGGCCACCAGCTGGTAGTCTTCTAGATCAATTAGCCCTGAGACCAGTCTGTATCCACTCTTGGGCCTTCAGGTGAGGGTAACAGGTGCCTCAGATGTTCTAGGGCCCCTTTGACCCTAAGGGTGGTGAGTCTGACGAAACAAGACCTGTGTGTTATATGAGCAGTTAGTCAAAGCTAATCCATTGTCTCTAGCCACCATTTACATGGGGCAACCAAACCAGAACCTATAATTTCCTGCCGGGTGCTTTGGTGGTGAGAAACCATACGGAGGCATCTAATTTCTCCTTCGATGACTTTATAGGTACATGTGGTAGAAAGAAATACTTTGATTCCTCTCATTGGAGTCTGTTGCTAAATGCCCGGTGTCCTCCCTTGAAACAACACTGCTTTCAAGGTTATGTCGTGACCAGCCTCATCAAGGATGCCACCTCACTCGTGCCCATGTCTCACATCTTCTGTCTAGGAGCTTTCTTCTTCCCCTTGGTTTTTTCCACGTCATTTAGAGATGGCAGCAGTCCATGCGGAGAGGGAATCCCTTATCACATCAGCACCGCTGAGCCCATCTGCTCCCGGTTCCTCTTCTGACACATGGTTCTTCTCACAGTTCAAAGTGGGCTTTCAGGCATTTAACTGTTAAGCATGAGGCTATTTGAGGGGTTGGAACATTGCATTTCCACGGGGGTGTTTCAAAAACAAGAACATGGATTTTTTTCCCCTGATGTCTGGCATGACGTTCTGTGACTTTGTCACCACCACAGGGGAAAAATGGAAATCCTGGAAGAAAAGGAGAAAAGGGAAGCCCCGGACTTAAAGGACCTCAGGTGAGCCAGCCAAGAGGCAGTGCAGCCAATGGGCCCCAGCCTGGGCTTGCGGCTTCCCTCGGCAGCTTCTTCCTCTATGGTTTATTGTGTACGATCCACCTATAATCTAGTTCATTTGGGATTCACTGGGGGCACATGTTGTGCCTAGCTCATGACGTGAGCATTCTTCTTTGTCCTTCACCTGGGTTTGACTCTAAAGCACAAACCCATTTCATCAACCTAGAGAGAGAGAGAGAGATAAATAGAGAGATAGATGATTGATAGATAGATAGAAAGATAGATGGAGAGACAGATATAGATAGATAGATAGATAGATAGATAGATAGATAGATAGATAGATAGATAGATAGATAGATAGATATAGATGGATAGACAGAGATAGGTAGATAGATGGATAGATAGATAGATAGATAGATAGATAGATAGATAGATAGATAGATAGATAGATAGATAGATATAGATGGATAGACAGAGATAGGTAGATAGATAGATAGATAGATAGATAGATAGATAGATGGATAGACAAAGATAGATAGATAGATAAATAGATAGAGATAGATGGATAGATAGAGATGGATAGACAGAGATAGATAGATACATACATACATAGACATAGATAGATAGATAGATAGATAGATAGATAGATAGATAGATAGATAAAGCATTCAGAGGAATAAAAACTAGTTCCTCTGTTCTAGCTTTTGTGACTTTGGCGGAATGAGCTGTACCACTCAAGTCTCCATAGGTGATACCTAATTGAAAGTGACTCTGCAAAGATTCCTTGCTCTCCGAAGTAAGCGGACTTCTAACTTCACACCTCCAGTGGGCCATCTGAATGTATTGGCTTCCTGAATTTCTGATCATGAACAAAGAGCCCTGGGTGCTAAGGGATTCAGATGGGAATCTCTCTAAGCCTATCCTGCCCTTCACCTCCGATCGAGAGACAAGGCATGCCTGCCTGCATGTGCTCAGTTCTCCTCCCCACAGGTTTGGGAAAGATACCCAGGCTTAGCGGTAGATCAGGGCATTGAAATGTATTCTGCAGCCAAGCCTACTGTACACATGGCCCAGTGGCCAGCGGTGGCTGAGACAGCAAGCATCTCGTTCTAACAAAATCAGTGCAGGATTAGAAATGAAATGTGCTCAGTGAAGGGCATGTTTTCTGTCTCACTGAGGCACCATCCGGATGAATGGTTTCCTTGCTCACGAAGATCCTTGGTCCTCTAACCAGGACTGAAGGACTGAAGCGCTCATGGCGCTGTGTGTTACCAACCAAAAGGTCAGTGCTTCAAACCCACCAGTTGTTGCTGGCGGGAAAACTGAGGCTGGCACCTCCAGTAGATTTCCAGTCTGGGAAAATCCTAGACAAGTTTACCATGACTCAAAATCGAGTCACTCGCAGTGGGTTGGATTTGGGACTGCTCTGAACTGAAGCTGAACCTGGGTAGGTGCTTCTGCCCAGCTGTCTCTCTCTTCCTGGGTGGCCGGTCTCCGTGGTAGGAGGTATCAAGGAGTTCTAGGAGCTGCCATGAAGAGCACGGAAACCCTTACGGGGTCCTCGGAGAACAGCTGCAGCACCTCCATCTGTGTCTCACGTTGCCTTTCAGGGTTCTCTGGGACCCGCGGGACCCAAAGGGAGCAATGGAAGACCTGGGCTAGTGGGCAAAAAGGTAAGTGTTATTCCCATCCATCGTCCTGCTTCAATCGTTACACCGTAACGCAACGATGCCTCCTAGAGCCTTCTCAAAAGGAATGGGTTAGCTTCACTAGGAAAATAACATGTCTGCCTTGGGCATGGTGCTCTTTTAGGAACTGTCTCTATGGGGTCAAACCCTAGTGGCACAGGGGTTACGTGTTCAAAACTACCAGCTACCCCACAGGAAAAGACGAAGCTTTCTGCTGTAAAGATTCAGAGCCGCTGAAGTGTCAGGAGCTGTTCTCTGTCCAGGAGGGTGGCTGAGTCCTAAGGGACCAGCTGTAATGGAGAGCAGCATGAGCTTAGGGAGCAGCGACTTTATGTCAATGAGGACGAGGAGGGGGAGAAGCCTTGCTCAGCTGGAAGAATGTTGTCCAGGTCGCTGAATGGCAGCCGAATCGATCTCTGTTGGGCTCTGTACCTTCTCAACAACAACAACCCAATGAATCAAATGATCCCAACAAATAAAATGCTGAGAATGAAGGATCCGCAGTCGCCCTCTGAGTTCCGGGACTGCCTGCTCCCCTCACCAGAGAGCGCAGGCCCCCAGCTTGTCTGCTGTCCCCCTTCCATCTGCCACCAGCTTGTGCGCCCTCTCCCTTCAGTGAGCGCAGAAGTTCTAACTTCTCCTGTCTGTGAGACTGCTGCCTCACTCCAGGCAAAGCGAGACGGTGACTCTTACCCATCAGGAAAAAACTCAGAGAATCTCTTCCATTTGGAGCGTGTGGACGGCGCTCTCAGAGTGGGGAAGGCAAGGAGGAGCGCGGAGGCCACAGCTTCTCTGTGTACACGCGATCCTCTGTCTAACTTCCCCCGCCACCTCGGAGATGCCTCACATGAAGGTGGTCAAGGAGCAAACTCTGGACCTAAACAAGACCTTGCTCCCCTGCACAAACATTTCTGAAACTCCCAGGCTTCAAGCTCTAGAGTTCCGGAGGTCTCTGAGTTCCTGAGTTCCGGAGGTCTCTGTGCCTCATTTAATGCTCTGCTGTGTCCTTCTGGGCATTTGTAATAATATTTGAACAAGGTATCATTTTGCTCTGATGCCATGAATTAGGTGGTCAGGCTGGCCTATCCCATGACCCTTAAGAAAATCTCCAGCGTTAACGTAGCTCACAGGGGTCTTTGCTTTGACCTATTTCATTCTATAGTTTCACAGCTCATCTCTCTCCTGTGCTCCATACCTTGCAGCCCAGAGCCCGTGTGTGCTGATCTCTCAGTTCCTGGCATATATGCACCTGCCCTGGCTTATGTCTACCTGGCTCAGCCACACCCCTCCGTTGTCTTTGCCTGGCTGACAGTCCTCACCCTTGAAGCCTCAGCCTCCCTGCCCTTGCCTTCACACGCAGCCTTGGCCCAGTCCATCCAATTGAGGTTCTTCATCTCTTTGCTCCCACAGCACCCCTGGCTTCATCTCACAATATTATAATTACTCCTCTCACTGTCTCTGCAGACTACACTGGGTGAGGGTGGGACTACATCTGTCATGGTTAGTGCTGTTCATGCTCCAGGACAGCCTATCATTTTAAATCACTGAATCGGGGGCTCTTACAGATATTACAAATGGGCAAATACATCTGCAAATGAATCCGCTTCCCCGACAGTTCATTTCCCACTGTCCCTTCCTCTTCAGTCCATGCAGAGCAACAGGAAATAGATTCTGGAGTCCACCCTGTGTATGCTAGAGATAGTACCTGTTGCTTTTGAAACTGAACCCCAAACCAGACAAAATAAACCCACTGCCGTCAAGTGGAATCCGACTTACAGCAACCCTACAGGATAGAGTTGAATGGCTCCTTCACGTTTCTGAAGCTGTAAATCTTTACCGGAACAGACAGTCTCATCTTGCTTCCAAGAGCAGTCCATAGGTTTGAACTGCTGTCACTGTGGTTCCCAGCCTGATGCGTAGCTCACAGCACTACATTATTTCTCAACCAAACCCCCCTTTCTTACTGAGCACTAACAATGCCCCTACTGACTACATTGAGATTCCTCCTCTAGTGGCCAGAACAGCTCTTGGTGGGAAGCCAACCATGATTATGCTGATCTGAAGCAATTCTTGTCTCACCTATTAGGGAGAACCTGGACTGCTTGGTGGCCCAGGGCCACTTGGACCACCCGGACAAAGAGGAAGGCAGGTATGCTGTTTGCAGGCACTTACCTGTCCCTAGCTCAAAGTGCTCAGATCGAGGGGAATTGATTCTACTAGACTCAACACCCGAGGGAGTGAATGTCTTTCTATATCTGAGAGGTTGTGGGGGGCATTTCTCTATCCTACAGAGCCTGCTCTATAGCCAGACTGTGGAAGAAGAGAGAATGATGTGGGGGGGGGGGGGAGGGTGGGTTTCATGCCGAGAGGAGAAGGGATGAGTTAACACAGCGCATTTCTGTGGGATCCAGCCCCACAAGCAAATGGGTCCTTAGGAGCTGGGTGTGCGATGAAGGAAAAATAAATAAGATGGAAAAGATAGGGAACCGGATGTTGGAATCCTTGAGGTTGGAATCAAGAGGAAGAAAGCTAGTTTATTTCACAGTGAGTTTATAGATTGGCCTGACAGGCAAGCCTCCATTGGGCGCATACTCAACAGATGGGGCTAAGTGTGAATCTGCGACATCCTGAGTTCTTTTAGGAGGATGCACCTCAAAGGAAGGGTCTGGCAAGTGAGGGAGCGAAGGAGTCAAGTGGTGTCCATCGCTCCTTAAGAAGAGTAAACGGTGCAGCAGCCAATGCTTTGGGGAAGAAGCATCCTCTGAACAGTGTTTGCGAGAAACCAGGCGTTTGTAGGAGGCACCTTATCCTTTTATAGAGGCTATATGTGAAGAACCTGCTTCCTGGAGAAGTACCGTATATACTTGTGTATAATCCGAGTTTTCCAGCACATTTTAATGCAGTTTTTGTGGTAAAATTAGGTGCCTTGGCTGATATTCAGGTCAGCTTATACTCGAACATATACGGTATATGCATCTGGCTTCCTCTGAAAGCACAGGTACATGGGGAATACTTCACTCCAAGTACCAGGCAACTAAGGGACCAAAGAGACGAAGGGACAAAGCTGACTCCTAGCATGATGAAGATAAATGGAGTGTGACTGCTTTTAAAGACAGGCATCAGTCGGGAGGAGCTAAGCGGCCAGTTAAAGACAGCTTGACATTCACATCTTAAAGGAGGGCAGTTTGGGAGAGAACTCTTTCTATCTGGAGGAAGCCTGTTGGGTTTTATTCTCTGTCTCGGGACCATGGAAGACTTCTCTCAGTAGAGCCAGTCCTCCAAGCCCGTGTTTACGCCTGTAGAGATTAGGCTGCTTACATGATGATCCCGCTTCTCAGTTTCCCACACGTTTCAATCTTTCCACATCAGTGTGGTCTCATAGATGCACGTCCGTGGATAACAAACCACTCATTTCCCCCCTCTATCTTTCAAGGCTCCATAAACACTGCAGAGTGGGGTAAGAAAAACAAGCCTGACACTGTTCTAGAGGCTTCTATGAACCACTGGCTCAGTGCTTGGAGCTTCCCATCTAAGGGCACTTTTTAAATTCCTTTAAAAAATGATATTTCTATTATAGACATTATGTATAGTTATTGTTGTAAGCATACTTAGCACACACACACAAATGAAAAATGGGAATTATAAAAAAGATACCCAAGATCCCACCATTGTGAGATCTTCATCATAAAGTCTTAGAGATATCAGAAATATTTGCAAGACATTCTGTTTATCCCTCACAGCAGTACACTGTGTACAAAGTTCCATGTTATGCATTTTTTCTCAGTGTTAATTTAATAGCTTAAAAATGTTCTACTGGATTTATGTACTTTAGTTGACCTGTGTCTTACTCTTTCCTTTTTTTTACCCCCAACTGTCATAAACAATGTTCTTGCACCTAACTAAATTGGGGGCAAACACATAACAAATGTCTACTTAGAAATTTCCAGAAATAGCATAGCTTCATCAAATGATATATGTACATTTAAATACATATCTTAACCCCTATGGTAATCTGCCCTCTTGCAAGACTCTGTGGTGCCACCACACACTGGAGAGTTGGGGGAATTCACATCAAAACCGAAAGACTCACATGTTACCCAAAGAGGGCTCACCCGGGGCATCCCTACCAACAGTGGGCTTTGTCCTTGTTCTTTTTTTTAAATCTTATCATTTCTAATTTCACTCACTCAAAAATTGATATATTTTTATGGATTCAAATTTCATTAATGTGATGACTTGTGAGGATGAACATTTTCCCATAGATCTTTGGCAATCTATGGTTTTTATTTGGCATATCCCTCACCTGTGTCTTTAGGATCGGCTTGTCATTCGCCAGGTAAGTAACTGCACAGTTTCCAGCGTCCTGGTGGACTGTCTCTCTGTACCATACGGAGCGGGAATGTAGATCTTATAATCCAACGTCGAACGAGGGATTAGCAGCAGAGCCTAAATTGTAAGAATCCGGTTTTCGGAAGTCTATGGATGAGAGTTTATGGGACTGCATAGGAAGGGAAGTAAGCCTTTAGCTAACTCCCTCTATCCACAATTGAAGGATGAAAGGATAGTGGTTACTAAACAGAGTGTGTTGGAGAGATACGTACCGAGATCAAAGGCATGGATCTGACCTGAACAGTTAAAACCTGGTCACTTGATCCCTCCTCTGACGCAGGCTGGGCCTGATCTGGTTGTCAGCATTTTCTTTCTGCTTTGTTTTAGTTTGTTCGTATTAGTGTGTATCTTACAGGTATTATGTCACTGGAAGTCACCCTCTTGAAGTTATATCACATGTTTTCCTGTGTTTTGGGGTGTGAAATCCCGTATTGATGAACCTGTAGGGACAGCAAGTAAATAAAGGTTTGAGAAGTGGGGGGCAAAGGTGGGGGCGAAAGGGAGACAAAGACAAGGAACCCAGAAAGGAAAAGAGTGTTTGGAAACTGAGTGTGGCAACAATTGTACAATTCTGCTTGACGAGCTTGAACTATCGAATGATACGCTATATGTATGGACTCCAAATTAATCATAAATTTTAAAAAACAATAAAGGAAAAGTCAGCAACTTCCGTTTCCCCAGGGTTCAAGTGCGCTAATTAAGGCCTTTCCAACGTGAAGGCGGTTTTCTCCTGACACCATAATCTCCCCAGTACAGATTACAATTCATTTTCTGTTTGGAGAACAGTGAACTTAAATGTCAACTGGTGTGTTCACAGGGAGATTATGGCCTTCCAGGCTATGGTTGGATGGGACGGAAAGGCGTAAAAGTGAGTATTGGGGGGGGGGAATCTTATTTTTTAATTGATGAGTCAGCCCTCAATAATTTAAAGAGTTAGGAACATACCATGTCTGTGATATGCTGATTTGTTGATCTTTTCTGCTGCAAACTCTAGGGTTCACGAGGATTCCCTGGAGATATGGGCCAGAAGGTACTGTGCACATGCCTTTTTGAACTGACTGTAATGTTTCTCTTCTAAGGACTGAACAAGTCATTAGGTACAATGGAAAGATTGCTTAAAAAGAGAGCAGATACTTCCCATGGGTCACACGAGGAAAGGATTCTATTCAGTTCCTAACCATCTTGAAATCCTATGAGGGTGCCTTGCCCTTCGTTGCCTGATGCACCTTACCGTGAAGGCTAGTGGGTTAAGTTTTACGCCTGGTTGAGCTGTTCGGGTCAGAGGGTACATCTGGTCTCTGCTGTTTCATCTTGGCAGTAGGAGAAGGTGCAACAACACCTATGAACTCAGTGAGGTCAGACGAGTAAAAGAGACAAGAAACGGAAATACCGTTCTCAATCCCAAGTAAGGAGCCACAAAGCAAAGCCCCAAACAAACTCCCTGCCATGGAGTCCTTGCTGACTCACAGCCGCCCCCTGCGGGTTTCTGAAGCTGTAACGGCTGACGGGGGTATCAAGCCTCATCCACATGAAGGTCTCAGACTCTAGGGCACACGTTTACTTGGCCCAGAACACTTCCCGCCACATGGCCATTGCTCACAGGCTAGCCACAGCCTTCATGTTTTCTCCTTGGTATTTTGAGTTTCCCTTTAACACCTCTGGCCTAGGGTTGTAAATTTTTCTCTACTTGGATCACTCCCTTCCTGCTGCCCACCTTCTCTCACTGACTCCTGCTCTCTCATCAGGTCTCAGCTCAGCCATCATCTCTCCCTGGAAACACACACTGCATCCCTCAGATCAGACAATGTGCCCTTCCTCTGGTCTCCCAGGCCGCTTGTGGTTGTGCTTGTTAGGTGCCGTTGAATCCATTCCAACTCATCATGACAGCAAAGTGGAAAACTGGCCAGTCCTGAACCTCCCTCATACTTGTTCTTAGGCTTGAGCCCATTCTTGCAACCCCTGTGTCAATCCACCTCATGCGGCTTTCCTCTTTTCTCTGCCCCTCTACTTAGTACATCCACTGTCCTTTCTCCACACCCTCTATCTACAGCTTACTTATCACCTACCTCCAAGTATTTAACTGATTCTCCGCTCTACTGTGAGTGCCTCCAAAACATATCCAGAAATGAATCCTCCATCTCCATCCTAACTCACCTGTCTAATTCTGAGCATAGTGACCAGCCCAATAGACCCTTGTTGGGCACAAATGGTTGATCAATAGAATTGGGACTCTCTATGGTTCAGTCCTGTTTGGTGCGATAAGAAGTGATAAAGAAAGAGAACGCGGGAAGATTAAGAGTCATGGAAGATCCTCACCCCCTCATGAGGGGATTCAAAGAAGAGTCTCTTCATAATCGATGCTTTGGGCTGCATAAAGAATACATCAGTGAGTTGAAAGACAAGGCAGAGCATATTATATTAATTCTTCGATTCATTTCTCCCACCAGCATTATGGTGTACATACTATGAGCAAAACATTGACAAGCCAAAGAGTCACCAGACAATGTATGCCCTCACAAAGTAGCAAACGCTCTAGAAGACACACTGTCTGTCTAAACTGATGACCCTCCTGGTTCTTCTCTAAAAACAAGATGTCATCATTTCTAAAGGCCACAGGGGATGAAGTAGTAGGTTTTTGAAGGACTCACAGTCTTCCAGGTAACTTCCAACGTATCACTACAAGAGACTGTACTCCTTGTCTTTTACCATGGCGTCTACTTCCAGTCCAAAGTGGGAGGAAGTCAATCGGGGACATAATGGCTTGACTGCTATGGTAGCTAGATATTCTGTTGTCAATTTGAGAGGATTAGGAGTGAAGGGATCGGGCTTAACCTGTCAATCAGGTCGCAGGCTGATGACCTCATTTAAAGGTGCTGGGGAGATAAAGAGCTCCCTGGAGGCAGGGCGCAGGCTGACTCCCTGGGAGACATTCCAGCTATGAAGACACATGGAGCTATGCTAGCGCCCAGAGCTGGAGGATCCACATGGAGACCCCCTGCTAGCACTGAGATGCTTATTCTGCCACTGGATCCACAAGACTCTCCACCCACTGGCCTGTGATCTTCCTGCATTCAGTGTCATTTCATGTGTTTCATGAGTCTGAAGAGGACTTGATAGATTGGTATCAGCTATATGGGCTAATATCAGACTTATAGACGAGATCTGGACTGGGCTGGGATGTTTTCTCAATATTCAATTGTGTTTTTTTTAAAGCTCTTTCTTATACACATTAAGTGTCTATGAGTTTTGTTTCTGTAGTCTACCCAGACTAACACAACTGCGTTATTTCATTCCTAACTCTCTGGATAGTGCTTTAAATATAAATAAACTAGGTATTTTAGACAGACGTACTCACGGAACTCTGCAGTTAGCGGGAGGATATAACACAATTTTGTTTCTGGGAATGATGGACACCTCATGACCTGAACACTGCCTCCCCCGCTTCTCATTCCCAAACCTTGTCTCTCCTTTCTTCTCTCCTACATATAATGAATAACTGCTCCTTCCAGAACTTGAGTTATCCACTTAGTCAACATTGAATTTAAAGTATCTTCCTTAGGACAGCTTTTCCTGCTCCCCTACCCCATCATATGCTCCTAACTAGCTCTGGATTGGGGTTAGATAACATTTGTCTCCCGATAAGATCCATATGCTTTTGTTCAATTCTCCACATTCTCAGCCACCCAAACCCCAGAAGGGCCCTGTCTTAAATACTCTCCTCCTTTAGCATACATGGGCATGTTTTTCTATCGTCTATCTATCTATCTATAGTTATCTACAGGTAGAACTGATGCATTGAGTCATGGTGCTGATGAAGGATATTGAACGTCCCACGGACTGCCAAGAGAACAAACAAAACCAAATTTGTCTGGGGCCAAGTGCAGCCAGAATGCTCTTTAGAGGCAAGGAGGGCCCAGCTTTGTCTCATGGACTCTGGCCATGCTGTCAGGGAAGACCGATCTCTTGGTAAAGTAGCAGGACAGTGACAAAGAGGAAGGCCTTCGGCGAGCTGGTTGACGGAGTGGCTCCATCAATGGGCTCACACACGAGAATAAATGTGAGGATGGCCCGGGGTCCGGAAGTGTGTCCTTCTGTGGCTCCTCAGGCTGTTAAGAGTTGGCACCTAACAGCAACAACTTCTATCTGCCTGTCTCTCTCCATCTGTCTGTTTATCTACTTATCTGTTGCTCTAGCTCTCTGACCCCCTTCCTCTGTCGAGGCCCCCTTTTCTCCCTATCTCCAGATATCCTTCTTGAGCTCTGCTCTGATGATCTCATTCAAATAGTCTTGGTTCCTGCTAGCTTTCCCTTGTTTGTATGACCTCCACTTTCTCTCACCTGAATATTCTTCTCATTGGTTTTCTACTTCTGGTGTCTCTCTGCGACAGCCACTCCCCAAACACCAGCATCACTTGATTGGTTTTTCCCCTTCAGCAAATTCCCTACCCACTGCCGTTGTGTCCATTCCTTCTCACGGAGGCTGTGCAAGGCAGAGTAGAGCTGCCCCTGTGTGTTTCTGAGGTTGTAAATCTTTACAGTAGCCAAAATCCTCCTCTTCCTCCCCTCTACCAGCTAAAGAGTGCAAATGGCTGAGCTGCATATAAGTATTTTCACAGCAAATATTTCACCACCTTAATTTCTATTTTCTACATCGTCAGGGCGATGTTGGCAATCCTGGAACGCCTGGAGGTCCTGGACCCAGAGGATTCAGGGGACGAGTTGTAAGTGGCCTGTAGTTTCGGAAGCAATTAATGTCTCCTTGGAAGCTCTGACTCTTATGTTATAATTATAAATGTCGATTAATGATCTAACCTAGGGGCATCTGAGATGCCACCAGCCGGCTGTGTGAGCTTCCACACATCTCTAGGTCAATTTGGAGGGTATGAGCGTTCGTCTACCTGACCCCTAAACTCATTTGCTGCTTTAAAACTCTGAGGCTGCAAAAGTCAGAATGAGCTTTGAGATTTACACTGTGACTGTTGGTTCCAAGAAATGCCAGTGCTTTCCAATTGCTTCTCAGGCTCATACTCAAGTCTAGCACAGTAGCCCTGAGAGTCCTTTCCTGATTCCACTATCCAAAACCAAGGTCATTGTAAGGCACGCCTTTGAGAACTTATAATTAGCCACACGCAGAGAAGAATACCACGAATACTTAAAACAAAACTCTGAGACAAGCAGCAGTTCATATTAAAGTTTAAGCACAACATTTCTGGTCATTATCAACATAAAAGTGATGCAATTCAATGAATACTCTCCATCTGGCTGGGTAGATGTTATTAGCATCCACATCCATCACCTTGGGGTATAGGGTTAACACATCCCACCCATGTCTTCTGGTGTGTGTGAGAGGTCATTTTCCTTACTTGAGATTTAGCAGATGGGAGGGTTGGTTTTGTTTTTCAAGATCTCAATGTGCCTTAGTATATTTGCTTTGTCTGGTAACTCCAGTCCCAGTTGATAACAAATTCAGATTTAAATGCAAGGCCGGTACCAGGGCAAAGCATGTCACTAATAAGGAGGCTACAAGGGAAATGGATGTTTACTAAAGATTAAGAAGAGCTCATTTATATTACAAGTAACCGATTTCCTGGACTTCAGTGAACAGTTAGTATCTTAAAACAACAACGTTTTTTTTCCATTTGAAACTCTTATTGACATTGTGATCCTCCCAGTGGATAGACAGGGCAGTGATTTACACGTCTCTCTGTCTGCAGTTCACTGAAGGCTTTCCAGGTGAAAAGGGATCACCAGGAACCCCAGGCCCTCCTGGACGCATAGTAAGTATGCCCATGATTTGCCTTTTGTTTCCAGTTTACTGGTTTCTGGGGCCTTCGGGAGAAAGGGAACAGATTTTAAATGCAAGTTCATGTTTCTCAGCAGCAGTGAGACCTTGGGCCAGTCACTGAGACTCTCAGTTGATCTCAGAAAGGGGGAGGAGCTACGCCATCCCAATCAGCTCCAAAGGCAGCCAGCTGTGAGGAGAAAACAATCCAAGGGGAAAGCTCTTAGTAACCCCTCCAGTGTCACACAAGTATCAGCAGTCGCTGTTATTTCTTCCCAGCGCTTTGAAAATAAGGATGGGATTGTGTAAGCTTCACAAAGGTGTTCGAACAAAGGTCGATCCTGGGAGGCACATTGATAGGACACTGTGATTCCCTTCCTCTCCTCAAAGTTAGGCTTCTAGAGGGATGTGGAACTATGACCCTAACTTCCCCGTGTGATCTCATTACAAGAGAAATGTCACCCCCTCTGGAAGTGTTCGGAGGCCGAGTCAGGTTCATCTCCCCCTGGCGAGATTGTCCTGTCTACTTAGTGCTTTCACGCTGTGGTGGTTCATTGATGTGTCGGGTTTCCGTAACGAGCGTATCTGGGGAAGAACTGAACGTTACCAGTGCCGATCTTCTGTGCAGGAAGCCCAAGGCTCCACTGCATAAGGAGTGGAAAAATCATCTTGTTTTGAGCATTGTGCCACAGGAGACAGTCTGACCATAAAGAAAACAACAACAACAAACCCGTGGATGACTTTGTGGATGACTGAATTAAACCAGAATGAGAATCCATCGCGGGGAAAGGCTACTCCGAGACAATACGTGATTTCTTCCTCGCTGAGAAGTTGATGCACATTATTAGGCGTGTGTCTAAGAATGTGTCGCATCAGGACGGATCTGGTCCATGCTGCATTTCTCCCCTGGCTGCCTTCTGGAGCTCCTGGTTTGGGTTTCCACCTGTTCTTACGCTCGGCCCCTGCTGGTCAGGGTGAAGATATGGCTTCTTTTTCACAAAAATAATTGCCAAGCCCAATAAGAAAAATACTTTTTCTTCCTCTGGTCGACATCAATTCAATAGATCTAACACCGAAGCAACCACAACGAAAGCTGACACAACGGAAATGGAGAAAGTGCATGGTCATCTAGGTTCCAGAATACCTTGACTTAACCCTGACCCTAACATTGCTTTTAAGAGTTGAGGGGCTTTATTTTTTTTTTTTTCGTGACAAAGCAACTCATATCAGCAACTTGCTCTGTTTTTGTTTCCTAGGGTCCCAAAGGTACAGCCGGGAGCAAAGACCATACGGTACGTATCACTTTATTCATGAAAGCCAACCCAACCCACCCACTGGGGAATCCCCAGCCCCCCTCCAGCAGTCTCTGCTCACAAGTTTTCTTGCTCTTTTCTCATTTTCAGCCGTGTGAGCTGATCCAGTTCTTGCGGGATCACAGTCGTGAGTATCTGAGCGTGAGGAGTCAGAGCACCCCGACGCGGTGAGGGGACCGAGGAGAGACTAGGGTGTGGGCATGCAGGATCCGTGGGCTGGATTGCCTGGTGGGGAAGTCATAGGTCCCCTGAACAGGCTTGTCTCAAGAGAGCTTCTGTGGGAAGAGTTCAGATCAAACGTGGCAGAAAAAGATAGAGCCGGTAATTAAAGGGCACAGGCCTTTACTCAGGGGGTGCATGATAGACACACAGGGAGAGAAACTGGGCCTATGTGCAGCCATGAGACATCAGGCTTGTATTGAAGGGGGGGGATGTCAGTTCCAACCACTGTAACAGCTCCAAGCAAAAGGGCTGAGGGGCCTTGATGGTAAGGGCATGGGCATGGAGGGTGTGGGTTGGCGGTGAGTCCGGTAAGGATGGCAGCTGGAAACCAAAGCAAACAATTCCACCCATTGCTGCCGGGCCCATTCTGAGTCAGGACGGCCCTGTGTGCTACAGAGGAACTCTGGGAGGGGGATCGTTGAGTCTGATGATGGGAAAATGATAGGGGGGCCGTAAAAAGTTGGTTTCAGCCACAGAAAAGCAGGTGTCAACAAATAGAGATGCTGTTTGGGACTATGAAGATGGATGGGGGTGGGGTGGGGGTGGTTTGGAATGACTATTTCATTTCTGAAGGTGTATCCTAAGGATATCATGCAAAAGAAGGAAATAATAACACATGAAGATGTTCATTGAAGCACTGCTCATTAGCACCAAATGATGATATGCTTGGATTATTTATAATTAATTGAATAATTAGGCCACGGTGCACCAGATGTTTGATGAAACACACGGCAGATAAGATTTCTATGAAGATTCAGTCAACAGATGGAAATATGGAAACACAGGGAATCCAGGACAGATAAACCCCTCAGGACCAATAATGAGAGTCACAATACCAGGAGATTAAGGGGGAGATAGGGTAGAAAGGGGGAACCGATCACAATGATCTCCATATAACCCCCTCCCTGGGTGACAGAAAACAGAAAAATGTGTGAAGGGCGACATCGGTCAGTGTAAGACATGAAAAAATAACAATAATTTATAAATCATTAAGAGTTCATGAGGGAGGAAGGGAGGATGGGAGAGGGAGAGGAAAGTGAGGAGTTGATACCAAGGTCTCAAATAGAAAGAAAATGTTTTGAAAATGATGATGGCAACAAATGTACAAATGTGCTTGACACAATGGATGGATGGATTGTGATAGAGTTGTATGAGCCCCAATAAAATGATTTTTGGGGAAAAAAAGACCATTTAACAACAAAAAAAGGAGGACATTCAATTGAGACCTAGGATGATTACTTTTAGGTAAATATATGTACACATAGAAATAAGGACTAACAGAAAAATTGGGGGTGGGGGAAGGCAAAAATAAGTTGCATCTGGGTGGAAGCATGTTAGGCGATTTGTCTTCCTGTGTTTTCTTAACATCGATCGTGACATTTATTCAATCTCCCTCAGAAGAAATAAAAGAGACGACTCTGAGAAGGAGAATGGAGTAAACAATGGAGTGAATACGAGTGTACAGCCAGGAGGTGATGCAAAAGAAGCTGGAAATCACTGTAAGGCAAGAGAGGGTGAGCCTCCCATCATAATGGATGAGCAGACAAGAGCAAGAAATGTGAAGGGAAGTCAATCGGCAGGAACAGATGACGGGCAGAACAGCTGAGAGATAGCAAACTGGTGTGAGCTCTCAATGAAAATGGCCTTTGGCAGCTAAACGAGACAATGCCAAAAGTGAAGGAGTCCCCGGTCAGCACAAACTATTACACACTGAATGTACCCGGAGGGGCCCCAAAAGACAAGCCTGGCTTCCAGCTTCCAGAAACAATCAGCCCCTGGAAACCCCCAGGGAGTGCACCTGTCCTCCGAGACTCACAGGTTCGCCAGAACCAGAATCGGCTCCACAGCAAATGGTTTGGTTTTATCGTCCAGGTGCAGGGTCAGGGAAGGAGGCTCAGCCGTTCAAGTCACTCAAGGGCTGATGGCTTTTGAAAGCCGCCACCTGAGGGATAGATGAGGTTCCTAAGAGGCAGGAACCCACAGGATGCACCGGGAAGGTGCCTTGACAAAGGGGACATGGTCCAGGTGTGGAAGAGGCACCCTCTGGGTGGGAAAGCCCTCCCTAAATGTAGGCATCTTAGAGGAAGAGGAAGCCAATGGCAAGCAACGTCACAGGCAGAGGCTACGTGGGAAAGACCTTGCATGGATGAGGAGGTGAAGCAAGAGTCAGGGACCACAGGGAGAGGAAAGCGGGGGGTGGGGGTGGGGAGTCAGGTGTAGGGGAAAAGAGTGTGGTGACCAAACACCCTCATGGTGTTGCCTGTCTTCCCAAAGAAATCAACGATGTCTTCTTAAGAAAGGCAGGACGTCCACGGAAGGCAATGGGGAGCCCGGGGAGGGTTAGGGATTTGAAGGGAGACGTTCTCCAACACTGAATGGAAAGGGCTCGACAGGAAATTAAAGGGGTGGGAGAATCGAGAGGTGCTATAGCCAGACTCAGTGCTGATTGGACAGCATGGAGCTCCAGACCTAACTCCAAAATGGATGTCAGGATTTGGATGCTAGACCTTCAAAACCAATACCAAAGACCTACTCTTATACAGGATGCGGATGAGTAGGACTGCTGGTCTATAACGATTGGCTCTTCAGTCCTGCTGCAGTGCTGCCACCCAGGGATACAGGCTTGTGTGCTGAGCCGGTGGCTGGGACACTCACCCAAGAACAAAGGAGAGATCTAGGAGAGAGGGGAGGCTGAGCCTGCAACAGGAGAGCCTGGTGGGCTCTCTTTTGGGAGGAAAGAGACATGAGTAAAGAGGATTTTTTTTGGAGAGGAGGGAGGAGAGGGAGAGAGAAAAAGGACACCGAGGAAAAGCAGAAACACAACCATCAAAAGAAGTCAAGAGATGGCTCCAGGGATGCCTCAGTTTGACCAGCTCCAGCCCAGGCCGGTGTGGTTACTCCCAAAGCCAGTGCCTCTACCCACAGAGCCGAGTCGGAAGAGAACGACGAATGGGAGTTCTCAGCCAAAAGAAAGGCCTTGAAATGTAGGGGCGGGGTGAGGGGGCGGGGCTGTGGACCCTCTAGCTGCATCTCGGTGGCCGCAGAATTGAACACAAAGCAAAAACAGAAGATGGTGGCTTTAGTGTTGACTCCCCTCCCGGCCACTCCAGGTGTGTCAGGGCTGAACGTGGCCCCGGAAGGCTTGTCAAGGGCTAATTTTATGGCATTCCATCACCAATCACCCGACCTTTCTTGGATGACACCTTGAGGCCGTTAGACAACCACTGCCAGCCGGGGTCCACTTAGTCACCAAGCCTACTAAGTTTGCACCACCACCCGGCCCTGCCCCTGCCAGAACTCCACAGGATGAAGTCAAATAATAGTTTTGCTCCAAGGGACACATGCCCAGTGGACTGGCAGGACGGGAGGCCACTTTGTTGCCAGCGTGCATAAAACAGCGTATTTATCATACTGGAGTGATTCACTGGCTTTCCTAGGAAAGAGTAAAAGGAGCAGGGAAACTGATCGGACCTGTGTCTTCTGGAAGATGTACCAACACTGTCCCCCAACCCCCACCACCATGATGAGTCTCAGATGTCAAGTAAATCACTCAGAAACCAGATGCTGTTTGTTCAGAAGGAAGGAATCCTTGGGGCTCCCCCCTCCTCTCCCCGTGGATGTGGACATCACAGACCAGCTCTGTTTTGCAGCAGAGAGAAAACTCATTCGGGACCCCTCATGGTCCCACAAGAATGTCGAGCACCCCGAGGAAGAGAAGAAGACCCCGTATCTTTGCCCCTGACCTGATCGACTCTTGGGAGGATATCGGCAGAGAGACAACACGGATGGGATGCTGGCTCTCTTGCTATTTAATCCAAGGCTCACCTAGCCCAAGTCGGCTGGCTGTGGCTCCCAAGGGGCCATGGTCAGGAAGGTTCACCACTGAGCCCAGTTCTGAGTGCCTGGTGGTTCTCAGCCCATTCGCTTTAGTTTCTTGGCACGTCAGTGTTGCCCCTTTTGCAGTCAAAGGCAAATAAAATGTTCGGCATTGTTGGGCTATTCTTTGGCGAGGTGGGGTCGGGGCTGGGGATTGCTATGAGTTTGTGTTTCCAAAGCCTAACTCGCTCCTCTCTCTCACCTTTTACAGCTTGTTGGGAAGGTGAGTACTCCGGCTGTACTGTGTTTTCTGGCTGAAAGAATGGGTGTGTTCTGACAAGAACCCTGGGAGAGAAGCCCTTAGCTCCTGGAGGACAACTCGGGTGTCTGCTGAGACCTCGGTCTTCAACCCTTGTGTCTGTTGAGTACAACGGTTAAAGCAGTGGGTTTGTCTACGTTTGGCCTTGATGGTAAAAGCTCATGATGGTACCCCCTTTTTACTCCCCTCTCTACCACCCCACATGCCCCCAACTCTTTACACTATGTCTTCTTCTGCAGCCTGTTTCGGTTTATACTCAGTTTCTTGATAGAAGAGGCCCTGTATTATTGGGGAATGCCTTGTATAGACCTCCCGGGCCCATCCTCATCCTGTTCCTCTGTTGGCTGCCGAACCCACGGGCACAGGCTTTTTGGACAAGATGTTTCCTTTCCACCCTGAGACCCACATTCCCATCTTGCATCTCACCAAGTGTCAACCATTTGCAAGCCTTGCCCTGCCTAGTGTGATCTCCCTTGTAATAGTGCTACCTGGCACTTAGGTGCACGGCTCTCGAAGCCGGTTATGGCAACTTGAAGAGCTCCTTCGCCGCTCATGGAAACCCGGGAAGGTAAACCCTTCGGGGTCTTTGAGATTGCTCTGAAGTATGGAGCCAGTCACATTAATTCAGTGGGGAGGGGCCTTACATTGAGTCAGTGCTCAATGAAATGTTTCATGGATTTGAGTTTATCAGGTGCCCTGCCGACCACTGAGGCACTCGCCGTCCTCAAGAGGATTTCAAAGCACAGCAACTCTCTAGGGCCGAGTAGAACTGCCTCCCACAGTTTCCAAGGCTGTCATCCTTACGAAAAGCAGCCTAGCAGGACTCTTCTCTCATGGAGTGGTGGATGAGGTCAATGTTTTGGTTAGGTAGCCAAGCCCTTAACTACTGCACCACCAAGGCTCCTTGACACGAGCGCAGAAGGACAGGGAAAACAGGATTCAGTGCCTACCTTCCTGGGGAACTTGTGATGATCAGTCCGTCTCAAAGCTGCTCCCCTCCCACGTCACCGGTTATGTTTAGTGAAAGCTGAGGAGCAGAGCACTCACTCACTCTCCTTATTCTGTTCGCTGTTCACCTTACATTTAAAATCACATCGACAGTAAAAGTGCTTGATTCCAACCACCCCGGCCCTTCCTCTCTGCTTCCATTTCTAAGAGTTGGTGTATGCAAACGAGATTTTTTGATTCAGGCGTGTGGGGACTAGCTTGAAGGTCACAAGGGAGGCTTTTAAAAGCTCATGGGAAGCATCATTGCTTTTGCTTTCCACTTGTACGTGAACTGTGTGAAGTCCCCTCACAGAAGAGTCTACAGTGTTTGGTTATGTTGCTAACCCCACCCCCCTTTTTATTCCGCTTCCTGGGTTCAGAATTTAAACATTTTAAGCCACGTTAGGTTAAATGGGGCAGCATTAAAGTCCCCACCATTCAGCCATCCTCGGATGACTAGTATTGAGTTGGGAGTAGCTCACTGCAAGCCTAGCTTACTGAAGACTGTTCCCTTCCCCCTTGGAATGAACCTGTGGCTCCCATTCCAAAGCTGGCTTTCCTGAAGCCCTTGGAACTCATCCTGATTGGAAACAGGCTCTGAGTCCTCCAAGCCCTCCCCCAGACTCCCACCCACCCTATACTTTATAGTATAATGATTCCCTCCCGCCACCCCACCCCTTAGGGTTCTTGTGGGCAGACCTGCATTTGACTAAACTTCGCACCTACAAGGGAGCTGCAAAACACGTATGAAAAGCTGGAATTAAAAGATAAGAGAGTTTGATGCCCCCAGGTAGCTCACAGTGTGTGTGTTGGTGTGGGGGGGTGGGGGCTGCATTGTGTCTGGTGGCCCTCGGGGAAACAGTTGCTGCACACACGGCTAAAGCCTTTCCAACAGGCTATCACTTCCTTGCTGAAGATCTTTGATTGGGAGCGATTTTCAACATCCCCCAATAAACCATAATTCCACTGAAAATTTATACATACAGTAAAAGTCATACTGTGTGTGTGTGTGTGTGTGTGTGTGTGTGTAGTTCTGGGTTTTAACACATGCCTGGAGTTTTGTAATCACCATGCTGACCGGGATTCAGAGCTGTTTCTCCAGCCCTAACATGCCCTGCGGTTCCCTTTTACATGGGCCGCGAGGGGTGAGCGCTACATAGCCAAACTCCAATCTCTGTACTTGGGTAGGCGCCTTCCAGCTTACACAAGTAAGATTCTTTGCCTTTCTTTGCGCATGGGAACCTCTAGTTCAAGAGGGGGGTGAAGTACTTGGGCTGTCCTCCACTTCTGCTTCTCTTTCTATAGAAAGATGCCCAGTCTACCCAACCGAGCTGGTGTTGGCCCTGGACCAGTCCTATGGCATCACAGAACAGAGATTTAATGAAATCCGGGACATCATCACTTCCATCGTCAACGACTTGAACATCAGGGAGACTAATTGCCCGGTGGGAGCAAGAGTCGTCGTGGTTTCCTATGACTCAGACATCAGCTATCTCATCCGCTGGTCCGACTATCATAGCAAGAAGCAACTCCTCCAGCTTCTCTCTCAACTAAGATATCAAAACCCCACAAGGCCCCAAGACCTGGGCAACGCCATGCGGTTTGTGGCCCGGCATGTTTTCAAGCGGACTTACGCAGGGGCCAACATGAGGAGAGTTGCTCTGTTTTTCAGCACCGGTCAAGCAGCCAACAAGCTCTCCATCCTCACCGCCACCATGGAGCTGAACGCCCTTGAGGTCAGCCCAGCGGTCTTCACCTTTAACGAGAGAGATTTCCTGGATGAGGCTTTTGGGGTAAGAGCTTGCCTGGACAGTGTCTTTACGTTTTAAGGATGTGGTGCGGGTAGGGCAGGATGGGCACAGGGGCAGATACGGCTCGTCTTGATCCCCCTTTTCACTTCTTGGCGAGTTGTTGCCAAACCATAAAGCCCATTGCCATTGAGTCCACGCAGACTGCCCTTGTGAGGGCTCCGATGTCTTCAGTCTTATAGAAGTGGATCACGAGGTCTTCCTTGTCCAGCACAGCCGGGGGCATGTTTTCTTTCTTTCTTTCAATTAATCTCTTCATTGAGGCGGGGGGAGCTCTTACAAATCTGATAACAATCCATCATTCAATCGTATTAAGCACCCTTGCACATATGTTGCCGTCAACATTTCCAAAACATTTACAGCTGGGTATATCTGAGCTGTCGATTTTAGTTCATTGCTGAGCCCAAGCTGATGGGTCACCGGGTCCCTGAAATACAATACCTAATGATCCCAGCAGTTGATCAGGGAGCTGCCACACTGACTGAGCTCTTCTTCCCTGTGTCGGACACACATCACATCTGCAGTCAGACAGCCTCACAATCTTCTGAACTGAATACCTGGGCTCCATTCCACAAACAGGGAAAAGGAAGCCCAGAAAGTTCAAGTGGCATCCGATTTGGCATATCTTGGAAGTGGTAACTCAAGATCCAAACTCAGGTTGGTCTCGAGTCGAATGCCATGAAGATGGTGCTCTGCCAACTCCCTGCGGGCTGAGCGCCCCTTCAGAGTTGTCCTCTCTTTCACTGCATCTCATGAAACACGACACGAAACTCAGGAGGTCTTGGAGCCCCGGAAGTTGTACAAACTTCAGTTTGGTGTATATGAACATTTCTTCCAAAAGAGGGCCCGCCATGTTTAGATCCACAGATTCTTAAATGGGATCTCTCCTCCCTGCCTCCAAAAGTCACAAAACTCACCATCTGCTTTTAGGATCCAGTTATCTAGGAAACACATGATGCTGGTTATAGACAAGGCCATCCTGGCATCTGATGGGTTATAAAGACCTATTTCAAAACCAACCATAGTTTTCTCCTTTAGCAAGAAGATGCCCCCACGAAGGGAGACTCCAGATAGGGCAAGATATGACAAAATAACGAAGTATAAATTACCAAGGGCACATGAGGGAGGGGGGAAAGGGGAGGGAGGGGGAAAAAAAGAGGACCTGATGCAAGGGGCTTAAGTGGAGAGCAAATGCCTTGAGAATGATTGGGGCAGGGAATGTATGGATGTGCTTTATAAAATTGATGTATGTA